>NC_031979.2:19759356-20101856 GCF_001858045.2 Oreochromis niloticus
AGTACAATTTGGCTAACAGAAATGCCAACGTGTTAAATGTTCTAGCTGAAGCCAAAAATGGAGACATTTGTCTGTACAATCGGGTTTATCTTGAGAAAGCAGCCTCCTTGGTGGTCCAGACGCTGCGGCCAGCCTTTTTGAAAAGTCTCCTCAGGATCACGCTATGACATGCCAGACCACAAAATGTAAAGAAAAAAAACCGTATGCCCCTCCTTGATTTTACTTCAAGGAGGAAGGTGATGATCAGAGGTCAGGACGATGTGCGTTCTGTTTATTTTGTAATAATCGGTCGGGGGGGGGGGAAAGGAAGGAAAAAGACAAAAAGCAAACCTACAACATAGCTGCTGATGTATGCAAGTGTTGGGAAAATCCCCTTTTGCCATTCGCAGGTCCAAAGCAATCCCTGTGCTGGTGTGTGAAGGGACCGACGGACAGCTTTTTACTGTCTGTGGGTCGTTTCCCTCAGCCCTCTGTAACCTGCCTGTGAACTACACACGAGGGCTTCAGACTTCACAACAAGCTCCTACAGGAGAGCTCATGATGTTATCGCCACTATGGTCTCACTCTTCACACAGCAAACTGTTAACAATATACCTGGATGTCATTATTGTTTGCGATATAATAAAAGAAGAAAATCTGCATGTGTGTCACCTGATTATTTCTTTAGAGAAGCTAGCGAGGGGCTCTGGAGGAAAGCTACAGATGTGTATTGTTGGGGGGGGGGCAGCAACTCCATACAAGTAGGCGTGTAGGCGTGTAGACATGGTCGAGCTAACCATTAGAATGAGGACAAAAGGTGGTTTTTTTTTTTTACAATTTGCATGCAGCATGGTTGTTGGTGCTATACAGGCTGGCCTGAGTATTTCAGAACCTGCTGATCTGCTGGGATTTACACACACACACACCAGATGCCACTTTTGACAGCTAAAAACAGAAAATTGAGGTTACAATTTGCACAGTCTTACCAGAATTTGACAACAGAAGACTGGAAAACATTGTCTGGTCTGAAGGTGGGCTCAGACGGGAACAGGTCTGATCCTCCATGGATTCAAATAGTGCAATCCTGCTTCGTAGTTCAGGTTGGTAATGGTGTAATGGTGTTAGGGATGTTTTCTTGGTACACTTTGGGCCCCTTACTACAAGGTGAGCATTGTTTAAACACGGCAGCCTGTCTGAGTATTGTTGCTGACCATGTGTACCTACAGTGTGCCCATCTTCTGATGTCTGCTTATAGCAGGATAATATGCCATGTTGCAAAGTTCAAATCATCCTAGACTCGTTCTCTATACTCAGATGGCATCTGCATCCCAATCCAATAGTGCAACCGACAAAGTGTGTGAGTAAAAAGTGTGTGTGTGTAAAAAGGCAAAGGCCTTTCAGGCACTCTGTACTCCTGTATAAGGCTTTTCTACCTACTGATTATCTCAGCAAGTGTGTGAAACTGTCATGTCAATATGAAACAAAGTCCAGTTACAAATATAATTAGTACTATTATAATTACTAATAAAATGACAGGTGTATGTGCACGTTGGTAAGGAGCAACCGGGCAAAACGGTACACAGTAAACAGTAAAACAGACCAGGGCTCAGGACAGAACATAATGAAAACGCTAAAACAGGATTATTTTAACTATTTTTATATTTGTTTTTGATTAAATTTAAATGTATGGAATGTAAAACTGAAATGAGAAATTACTCCTTTAAAAAAACGCAAACAGACAAAGGACTTTTCCTGGTAGAGGCTCAAAGCTAAACACTTTTTTGGTGACGTCAACGCGCAGCGACGTGAATATGTGACGTCGCCGGCATCCAGGAAGTGAGCTGCAGAAAGTGGGAAAACGTTTGTGCAACGTGATCTGTGGAGTGTTTTTCTCCGCTTTAAAAAGTAAGCGAAGGTCAGGAAATATTAGCAGCTACAGGCTGAGCTGTGTGACGGTAAGCAGGGGCAGCTACGCTAACCCCGTCTGTTTGTGCTCCTTTAAAAATGTCAGACATTTGTTTTTCTAACATCAACTTTTACTGCTGTGAGTCCGAGTCTGTGTGTGTGCGCGCAGCCTTAGTGTTGCTGTTTACACTGCCGATGTCAGTGATCCGAAATGGAAAGTTCAGCACTGTTGATGTCACTTCATGTCCACCATCAGGGCTCAATAATGGCTCTGAATAAGTCCATGCATCCTCGGAACCGTTACAAGGACAAACCACCTGACTTCGCTTACCTGGCATCCAAATATCCAGACTTCCAGCAGCACGTGCACACAAGCCTCACGGGAAAACCTATGTAAGTACCTGAGACTGTCCTCTGCTCTGTGTGTGTGTGTGTGTGTGTGTGTGTGTGTGTGTGTGTGTGTGATCGTGGCACTAATGATCTCCGCTATACTTTCTTTCATAATTACACACATTTACATGCAGTACTTCCAGATTGTGCACCTCACTGGAAAATTAAAACAAACAGTGTGATGCATCTTTGCATCTTGAGGCTGATGTCTGAAGAGTCAGTTGTCTCCTTGCTGCCTTCCTTTCTCCTTTTCTTTCTCCTTTACTACCCTTCCAGCGTACCCAGACATCCTCTGGGTCTGTTGGCCCGAGATTTCTCCTCTCGTTGGATTTCTCCTCCTTATTTCAGAGATTTCCTGATTTAAAACAAGCCAACTGGTCCGAGTGCAGTTAACGCCTTACAAAACAAGATTTTGGGCTGCTTTGTTAACAACAACAAAAAAAGATTTAATGTTGAGTAAATTAAACCCCACATAGGGCTATAAATATTTTTATCAGAGTCCTGGTGATTTTCGCTTCAGTTGGCACCGAAGATTTTTATATGGGCTGGTACTTATATATTGCCAAGTGTCATTCACCCAGTCTCACACACATTCATGCAGCGGTTTTATCTGTGCTCAGGTGCTTTATCTAACATTCACACACTCTGATGGATGCATCTTGCTGAACCAGAGCCGCCAGGAATCGATCCTTCTGACAGTCAAACCGCTGCTGCTGTACCCATATGCAGGAAACCCCCCAGTTTTATAACAGTGACTGTTGTATTCTACCAAATATATTATTTTATAAGGATTATATTAAAAAAAACAACCCTGGGAACATCTCTTGGAGGCATTTCTAAACAACTGCGAGATCATCAGTTCAAACAGGAACAACCCAGGAACCATTAAGGCTCAAACTGCAATGAACTGGAAACTGCAGGAACACCAGCATCGCAAAGTTTTATGGTCTTTAAATGAGACAAAGATTGAGCTGTTTGCAACATGTTTGCTGTTTGTCTTCCCCCTCTCTGTTTTCTCTATCTTCACTGCTCCACTAGCCAATTAAAAAAGGAAAAAATGCGACTAAATAAACCAAAAAAAAGAATTAAATGTGAGGCGTTCAAATCAGAGAACACTGTACACACTGTGAAGCACGGTGATGGTAGCATCATGCTCCCGGGCTGATTTGCTGGCAGTGGTGCTGATATATTAAACAAAGTGGAATAATGAAGGAGGAGGAAAACCTCAAATCTCTTCAACTTGGACACAGCTCAGTGATCCAACAGGACAATGATCCCAAACTGATTTTGGGATGGTTAAAGGAGGCTAACATTAAGCTTCTTTAATGGCCTTCCCAAAGTCCCGACATCAACCCTTTTGAAAATTTGTGGACTAGTCTTAAAAATCAAGAAACCAGCATATTTTAAATGAACTTCTTTTACCAAGAAGCGTGGTCAAATATCCAGCCAGAATTACACCAACAGCTTGTTGATGGCTACCAAAAGGGTCTGGCTAAGGTGCAAGTTTGCAAGGGACATTAAACTAAATATTAACAGGAGTGTATGAATATATTTGAGCTTGTATGAATCCTCTAACCCTGCATGGATTAGACAAAATCAAATAATCCAAACTTGTGCACCAAATTCTTGTTTTGTAAAATCTTTAAAGACAAATGCTGCAATTCAAAGAAATCATTAAAACCCCCAAATTACCACGACATTCAAGCTGAATGTGAACCTCTGACCACAGCTGTATGGTACCTACCTAGTTCGCACTAATTGAAGCCCTGAGGAACACATTCAGCTCCTCTCATGACCCAGCTGACTCGCTCTGCTGGTTAACGCTCATTCAGCTCCTGGCAGCAGCAGGAGGAAACCTGGACAAACGATTAATGGGCCCAACATCAAAAATTTTCTTCCTCTTCACTCTGTCCTCTGTGTATGTACGAGTGGTTTCAACCAGACCCACAATTTAGCTCGAAATAGGTTAGTGTGCCAATCAAAGAAGGCCGGCAAGCTTCCTGTGTTTTCCTCCAACTGGGCACAGATTTTGTGTGTGTGTGTGTGTGTGTGTGTGTGTGTGTGTGTGTTGCTCGGTGAGATCGAGCTGCTGAGAAATGTAGAAAAAGTCCAGGCTGGAGAACAAAGGAAGGGTATGTTTGGTGGGATTGGTGGTGTTGACGTCAAACAGTATGAGCTCATGATTGCAGCTCTCCATCTCTGATTTTCCTGTCTCGTTTCTGCTGTGTGCGCGCTTCATTCTGTGGTTTCCATCCAGCGTTTGCCCTTCAGTGCTCACTGTGATGCACTCAATTCCAGCGAATTGCTGCCTTTGATATTTAATAAATACGAATGCAAAACAGATCAAAGTAAATGTCTGGGCTTCTGCTTTTATTTCTAATTATGAGAGCACGCGTGGAGTGAAAATGTAGACTTGTGGGAAACGTTATTAGATTTTTGGGTTGATAAGTTGGAGGTGATTTTATTTGTGTGCCACAGTTTACTGAAACCGTTTTAACACCAACTGTCACAGTGTTTCACTACAACGAGCATGGCTGTTAACTAAAACCGATAACTCTTACACGTTGTCAATCTTGTGAATACAGCGATATAGGATTTTCACATTGATACCATAGGTGTGTCTGTTGACAGGATTTTTATAAAGCCTTGCGGCTTGTTTCTCCACTAATTGGAAGAATTTCATTTTGAGAGGAGTGAATTTACTCCCCCTTTTAAGAGGTTGATTACTAAACTTTAGAGCAGATAAATATGTTACCATAGGTTTTGTTCTTTTAGTTGAGATATAGAATAAAACATGACTAACGTTTGAGTGATGGCGAGTGTGAGAGCTGCCAGTCATTGTTGGACTTCTCCTTTGTGTTGAACAGGTAGCACAGATGAATGCGGACGCAGTGTCACTGCAGTGAGTCCGAACATCTGTCTGTGGCTGCGAACATGTTGGTGTGTGCCGTCTGTAGCGGACCGAGCGTGTGTGGGCACACTGTAAAACCCGACTTGATGTCCGTGTGTGACAGGTGTTAATTATCAGTCTGCGGTTCCCTGACAGACGGACAGATGACAAACAATGAGGCGGCGGTGTTCGAGCTTGACGCTCGGCATGAAAATCATATCTGGACAATCGGGGGATGCGACAGCTTCTCCTGCTTACGTGTGAGATTTTTGTGACAAGACCCGATGTGAGCGGACACACACATGAAGAACTGGTCGCTTGAATTTAAAAAACAGACGGCCCTCTGCTCGCCTTTGAAAAAGAGGGCTCATCTCAAGCACCACCATCCTGAGATAATATGAGGAGAGAAAACTTGCATTAAATCGGCTCAACTGACACTAAACACACTTAGCTTGATAAAATAAGATACCACCTAATCACCGCAAACTAATGGCTCAGTCATACAAGTCAGTCTATAAAAAAATCAGTGGCTACTTGATGATTGTGTTTAGTGTTGTAATATTCTTGAATCAATGGATCCTACCTCATTTTTCCTCTCCAGTCATCATCAATATGCTTGGATACGTCACTCGGTGAACAGCCAGCCTTCTCAGTAATGACCTGCTGTGGTTCACCCTTCTCGTGTCGATAATCGTCAAGTCAGCAGTCTTACTCGTGATTGCAGTTGTGCACACAGAGCTAGAAGAAGGGATGCACTCTGTTTAAACTGTGTTATATATTATTTTTTTCAAATTCTAAATTATATGATCTCATTGTTTGCAGTGCTGGATTTCTAATTTTTATGAGCTGTAAGCAGCAACCATCAGGAAAACAAGGAAAGGCTTGAAGTTTTTCACTTCAGGTGTCATGAATATCAGATATTAATATATAATATGTGAAAGTCACACTGTTTAACTGATTAAGAACAGTTGGCTCAAGGTGCTTTGTATTATAGGGTAAAGATTAGCATGAAATTCCTCCAAAATTTCATGAACCCAGATGAGTAAGGTGTTGGCGACAGTGGCACAGAAAAAACTTTCAACAGGAAGAAACCTCCAACAGAACCTTAAGCAGGGATGGGTTGGAAGGAGAGAGAGACGTCTAATTATTCATAATTAGATGCAGTAGTGGGGTATAAACGCAAGCAGACTGAAAGGAAGGTCTAAATTTGACGAGATGTGCTATTAAACAGCGAGTGGAGTGTGTCGAAATGATGCGTCGTGTGGACACGCATCATTAGATTAGCATGTTGGCGTGCACCATTGGTAATTTGGACTTAAGAGAGTAAACGTCTGAGAGCAGCGAGAATTATTTGGTCATGAAACTGTGACGAGCTGCAATGAGGTGGCGTCTGTGGCACACTGATGTTCATTAGGCATTGCTGTTAATGGGATATAAGCAGAAGAATTATGGAGTTATAACTAGGCCTGCAGGATTATGGCTAAAATAATATTTTCCACAAGTTTCACACAGAAGTAAATGTTTCACTTCAGAGGCGTTTGCACTGCTGGCTGGACGGAGCCTGTTGGAGGTGAACTGAGCCTTTGGTTAAAGCCGAGCAGATGTGCGAGACCTTGGCGGTTTCGCGTGCCCCACTGTTGGGTGAGTCCCTGCAGTGGATGGGAGACGGCTGAAGATGGGGTTTCTTTGTAAACAGATGCACGTGAACAATGTTTTAGTCATTTAGACTTGCCTCATGGCCATGTTGTTGGGGATTAAAGATGTCCTGTGATTTTTAAATGAAATAAAAATCTGATATTTTGTTTCTCTTCTGCCCGACACCTAAAATTTCTGTAGGAGTCGCTGACAAGTTTAGCCCATCTTTAAGACAGCTTGAAACGTGTGACGACAGGAGAGATTCTGGATTTCTGGTTAGCCGTCTGCAGGAATTTGGCTCTTCCTCCCCGTCAGCCTGTCGCTCCATCAGCGGAGGGATTAGTGCGGTTTTGTACTTTTCAATGAATTCATCTTCTGGGTTTTTAAGTATTTAAGCACCGAGTTGGGGGATGAGGGTAATCTTGGGGAGACACTCACTCAATCCTCCGGGGAGATATGCCTCCCCTCATTAAGGGATCGTCAGTGGAGCAGACTGATAGCAGCGGGCAGAGAGGAGAGCTCAGACCAGAGGCAGCAGGAATTTGATGGAATTGATTGGAAGTGAAGTGAGGAGAAGATAAACCCCAAAATATTTTAAATGTTTTGGGGCTTTTTCCAGATTTTGATAGGAGAAGGGGGGTTCTGATCAGGCAGATAGAGGGGTGGGATTAGGAGGCGTGAATGGTTATTAAAAATTCAGCAGCTTGGGTGAGATTTAATTTAAAAAATGTTCAATTTTCACACCAGTTTTGTTCAAAGATGTATTATTTAACAGATTCCTGAAATGGGGGTTGGAAATGAACGGATAATTAACAGCTCTGATCATTGCAAATTGATAAATGTAACCTTACATGGATCTTGCAGCAGAGCGGCTCCTGTACCGCTCATTTTAGTGTCTGATCAGGGATACGAAAAGGAAACTAACCACTTTTTGGTAAGAAATTATTGATTTACTAGGGAGCAAATCAACATTTCGTCCTCAAAGTTGATGTTAGATGAAGGAAAAATGAACAAGAGTAAAGATTTGAGCATGTCTGACAAGGGCCAAATTGTGGCTTGGGGATGTGTCAGAGCCCAAACTGCAGCTCTTGTTGGGTGGTCCCGGTCTGCATTATCTATCAACAGTTGCTCAAGGAAGGAACAATGCTGAACCAGTGATAGTGCCATTACACGCTTAATAATGCACATGGGGAGCGAAGGCCAGTTGAACAGATGAGCTGCTGTAGTTCATATTGCCAAAAAAGTTGCTGCTGGTTCTGATAGGAAGGTATCAGAACACAGAGACCTCGCAGTTTGTTCCATATGGGGCTGCATGGTTGCAGACCAGTCAGGGTGCTGACCCCTGTCCATTGCTGAAAGCTCCCAACAGTGGGCACCTGAGCATCAGAACTGGACCACAGAGCAATGGAAGAAGGTGGCCTGATCTCATGAATCGTGTTTTCTTTTACATCATGTGTGCATCAATTACCTGGAGAACACCTGGAATCAGGATGCACTATGGAAAGAAGGCGAGCCGGCAGAGGCAGGGTGATAATTTGGGCAATGTTCTGCTGGGAAACCTTGGGTCCTGTCATTCATGTGGATGTTACGTTGACACACACCACCTATCTAAGCATTGTTGCAGACGATGTACACCCTGTCATGGAAACGGTACTCCCTGATGGCTGTGGCCTCTTTCAACAGGATAATGCATTCTGCCACTAAAACAAAAATGAGGGGAGGTGTTGACTTGGCCTCCAAATTCCGAGATCTCAGTCCAGTCAAGCATATGTGGGATGCGCTGGACCAGCAAGTATGATCCATGGAAGCCCCACCGTGGAACTTATAGAACTTAAAGGATCTGTTGCTGACATCTTGGTGCTGGATACCACAGCACATCTTCAGGGGTCTAGTGGAGTAAATACCTCGATGAGTCAGGGCCGTTTTGACAGCAAAATAGGGAACTGCCACAGGTAGTCAGAATGTTATTCCTGATTAGTGTATGCTTGCTGTATGGCACTTTTGGAGAAGCAAAAAAACGACATGTTACAGAAATCGAAAGGTTAAAACAACACCAAAGTGCAGTACGGCGCCAAATTTGTATTTTTTTTTTGTTAGGAAACGGCGAGCATGATGGCCATGTTAGTGCTTCACTCTGTCGTCCAAATGTGGTCACTTCATGCTCCAGCCTAAGTGCTGAACTTGAGTCCTCAAACCAGTGGTTTAGGGCTCATGGACTACATCCATCTTTCATATACAGTTTCTACAGAAGTGTATATAACTCTAACGACGGCGTGTTAGGCTTGTCTGATATTTTGAGTTGCTTTAATTTTTTTCCACTTTTGATCTTGAGAGACAAAGGCACCTAAACTCCTTCCTTCCACTCACCTTCCTCTAGATGTTCTCAGCTAAACATAAGTGTTACATGCATTTTTTCAGATCAGACTATCTGCAGAATTGCAAAGTGGAACACAATGTGCTCAGAAGCAGGTTATCTTTAAATTCACGGTGAGCTTCTTGTGACGCTCTTATTGCTGCTCTTGTGAGGACTCAAAAAAAAAGAAGAAAAAACTCATGACGTGAGAGAAGTTGCTGCTAATCAGCACAAAATATGTCCCAGTGCACTCAGATTGAAGCACCGTGAAGGTCACGTGTGTGTGTGTGTGTGTGTGTGTGTGTGTGTGTGTGTGTGTGTGTGTGCTTTAATGCTGATCATGGAGCTTGCTGTCTGTCTCAGCACTAAACGCCTTCTCACCTCCACATTCTGACCTGAGCCAAGAACTTTACTGCCCTTCAGCACTTAAATTGTCTTTCTTTCTCCACCTACTCTCCGCCTCAGTCAAGTCAACTGTAACCAAAACACAACTAGACTCCTCATCGGTCCTCCTGGTGCTGTTTTATACATCGTCTACTCTTCTCGTCACAACTTCTACGCTCAGATTTGTCCCACGTCGCATCCCGTCGACCACGTTAACGGCGTAGGCACGCAACGGTGAACCTGTAAATCGCGGGCACGCTCACGCTGCTTCTGGCATCAGCCATTGCTCCAGCGTGGCCGGATTTGCGTGCTCTCCTCATCTGTTCAGTAGGTGGGGTTGCCATGGAGATGTGGCATTTGCAGTGCTGCTGATGGGAGTGATCGGTCTGCATTGCACACACACATATAAAGAGCTAAAAATAGAGGGCTGGCTCCCTCTCTGAATATTGATCCTTATCTAATGATGCCTCAGAGGAGAAATGAAAAGGGGGCAGAATCTCTGCGCGCTGGACAGACGAGAGAAGCCGGCTTTCATTTTGGGAACGTGCGAGCGTTATGCTGATTTATCACTTCACCCTAATTAACTGGGGCTGTTTTTAAAGTGCAGATTTCTTCACTGGTTGGTCTTCTGCAGCCGTGTTGCAGATCCTCAGAAGAAGCAGGTGTTGGCTTTCTGTGAGAGGTCAACAGCTGTTCACAACTGGACCATTAACCTTGTGTGTTCATTAGGTGTAGAGACACTGACTAAGATTGATGTGGGGCTGTGTGGGTGCATTGCGCCTCATCTGGGGTGTTTTGTCTTTGCTGCCACCTGAATGAAGATGCAGAGTTCAGTGAGAAGTGAAATAAGATGCATTTTCTGCTTTTATTAGACCCCTGACAGCAAAGAAACGACAGGAAACGAGGAGGAAAAGAAGCACCTAAAGGAAGCTGATTTTAGTAGGGCAGTGTGATGTTCATAGTTCAGCTGTGGGTTTAACAAGTTGTTAGTGAAAATTAAAAACCATGAAATGATAAATGCATCTTCACCTCTTTGATAGTTTTGCGTGTTCTCTGCTAAGGGAGGTAATAAAGGATAAACTGAAGGACTTTTCCTCAGTGTTTAGACCCCTTGAAGAGCTTTTTATTAAGGCTCTTATAGTTCGGTCACTTCCCTCAGTTAGGAGCCTTCCTGAGTAAAATTGACCTTTAAACGCACTCCTGGAGAACTGTACATAGAATGAACGCCTGTCCGAGATTCACTCTTTTTTGACTTGTCACGTTCCTATTTTGCCACTCTGCCACCTTTGATGGT
Source organism: Oreochromis niloticus (assembly GCF_001858045.2). Taxonomy (NCBI): domain Eukaryota; kingdom Metazoa; phylum Chordata; class Actinopteri; order Cichliformes; family Cichlidae; genus Oreochromis; species Oreochromis niloticus. The sequence goes on from NC_031979.2 coordinate 19,770,187, forward strand.
GTCGAGTCAAAGGTTCTATAAATGACCACAGTTGATCAAAGTGCTGTACAAGTTATACAATAATATACACTGTATATAACAGTCACTAAATCAGCAGTAAATATACGCTTAAGTTCAAAAGTTGGGCCTCATTGGCTCTTGCTCTCCTGTTGCTTCTTTTCCATTGGTACCCACACCACCCAGCTTGACTCGGTTTTTGAAGTTGAGCCGAGATGGTACTGGTGGAAAAGAGGCACAAGTCCAGTTGATACTACCTACTGGAAAACAGAACTGCTTTCCACTTCCTGTCATTTTCAAAGGAGATTATGTAGCAAGTGACAGAAATGTGAAGTGAAATAAAGGCTCAAAGGTTCACAATAAACATAGATGGTGTTATTATTTTGTGATCCACACACAGTGGAGTCAAAAAGACTTCCATACTGCCACATTATGCTGCTCTCATCTCTGTAGTTCAGTTCAGTTAGTTGGAATAAAGAGTTGCACACAGCCAGAGCATGTAGTTTTGTCATGGTGCATGTGTGTTAATTTAGCTTCAGTGTTGGAGCTACTAGACCTCCCACACTTGGTCCAAGTCAGAGTCACAGAACCTATTTTTATGCCCATGCATCCCAACTTGGTCCAGGTCTGCTGTGTACCTCTTTCTGAAGATGATGATTTGTCAAATCTGTCATACTCCTGGTATTTTAAGTCTAAAATGAATCCTTTAGTGATGACTAAACGGTGCACATTCAGAGAACTCACAGGACCTTGCAGGATATTCACTCACACTTAAACATGGAGGTTTTCTAGTCATCCTCCTGACCTCTGACCTGTGAAAAACCCAAGCTGGGATGGACTCTTTATTTAATGTGAAGACGTTTATGTGTAATTGAATCCTGAAAACGGCGACAATGAAAACACAATCAGCGGCTGCCTGCTTTTGAAGCTGCAGAGCCGTTTCCACCATCAGTCGAAGCGTTTCTTCTGCTGGAATATGCTCGCACCGACACTGCGAGGTGCCAGACGCTCACATCGCGAGGATGTGTCTAATTGCATCTGCCGAGGTGCGAAAGAACTCTGCAAAGCTTTAATTACACCTATCTCGCCCACTCGTTTTGTCTGCCTGCCTGTGTGACAGCTGAAATCATTAAACACGCCGAGAAGGAGAAGACGGGTGAGCCGAACGACTGGGACCGAGAACTGGGAATAAAAAGCGGGAGGTCTGAGTTGTGTTGAAAATGTGAAACTCATTGTCATCAGCAGGGGATTGTGAGTTGATGGGCTGCTTATCTCCCTTTTGTTTCTCGTGCGCGAGTGTGTGTATAACGTGAAGTAATGCGGTTCAGTGCAGGGAGCTGCAGGAGGCCGGAGCAGCTGAAGGTTAATGAAGTGCTGTATTAAGAGCAGTTTGGTAAATTGCTGTCAGATGGCCCACATGGTGAAACGAGAGGATCAGCAAGAAGCTGAATTGAAATTATCCTTAAAGGAAAATTGTAGTTTCTTTCAAGCTTGGCTTTATTTTCGGTCACCATTCCCACTGGTACTCACTGGAAGTGCTGTACTCACCAAATGCTGAGGAGAGGGCGGTGAGGAGCAGTTAACCACATTTATTTAGAATTAAATGAAGGTGAAGAGCAGAAAGGTGGACCTGTTAAGCTAATTTCCACTAGCCATGCGTGATTCACAGTTTAGAATAATCTTTCATCTGATACGGAGCATCAGTACGGCTCCTCTCATTCCCTCTCTGATTGAAACAAGTCGTTTTGGCTTTTTTCTAGTTGGGTAGTTCTAGCAAACAGAAGGTCTGAACAGTGAATAGAAACAGCTTGGGTAGACAGGATGTAACGTTAGGACGAAAACCATTCATCCAGTAACTCAACTATAAAAGGAAAAAAATCCTCAACGCAAATGTTTTACTTTGATGTTTTCTTTAATCCACGACTCTGTAAACCGTGAGCTCAGGTGGAGTGAAAGAAAAGTTTTTTCAGCGCCTGCTACTGTAGAAAGAAGCCTTTAAACCTTACTACAATATATCACTCAGACGTAGTTGGAACTTTTTAAAATTGTTAAAGTTTTCATTGAAATAAGGAGTTTTCTGACGAACTGCACACCCGCGTTCAAAGCCACACTTCCACACATCAGACTTCACCCTCGTTGTTCAGCTGTGATCAGCAGGAGTCGCAGTTATTCACACTCATGACTTAACTGGTGTCTAAAACATCTGTCTCTTGCTCGTTTTGTGTGTTCTCGATGTAGACAGATGCAGATTTCACCACCTAGCAAAAGATGACGTATATCAGATAAAGTCCGGTTCCCACAGCTGCTCTGAGTTTGAAACGTTTTGCTCATTTAGTCGCATTTCTGATTTTCTTCAGAGTGAATTTCAAAGAGCCGGAGGCGGTGCGAGCGCTGACCTGCACCCTGTTAAAGGAGGACTTTGGTTTGACCATCGAGATCCCTCTGGAGCGACTCATACCCACCGTCCCCCTGCGCCTCAACTACATCCACTGGGTGGAGGACCTCATTGACGGCCAGAAGCAGCCGCGCAGGGGCATCGACATCGGTACGGCCACCAGTTTCAGTCACCTTCAGCACACTTGTGATGTGATAGTCTAGTTAAACTGCTTTGATTGGTTTATAAGACGAGAAATCAGGCATTTAACTTAGTTCAAACATGGTCATTTGCACTTCCATCACTCACTGTCAGACTCAAAATATAAGGTCATCTGCACTGACGCAGTGTGTCAGACTTCACTCTAATGCACGTGCTTCAGGTCTCACCGGTACCTGTACATCTGTGTAAAGTGAACGTGCTTTTCCTTTAAATGCTGCAGCAAACCCCAGCAGCACATCCTTAAACATTAATAACCACAGACGGGGGGGATTTAAATGTTAATGCCGCTGCTCTGGGTTTTTCTTGATGTGGCTCGCCGCTCGGCACAGCACCTGAAATGTCAGTTGGTGCTTCCAGCAAATGAGCCCAGTCATTCCCAGTTTTCCCAGCACTCGTCAGCCTGATCCCCAGTCAGACGTCACTACTTGTTTTTCATTCTGTCGCTCAGAGAAAACAAGGTCTGACTTTAAATGTGTTTTCCTGCAGGTGTGCTGCTCCTCTGTAGTTCCTCAGGTCACTGATTGGTGACCCCGAACCTTTATGTGAGCCCACTGAAGCTGTCTGCTCGCTGATGGATCACCACTGGGTGTTTCCTTTTCTAACCGAGGCCATCTCGACTGAATTATGTGGCTTTGGTCCTTGTTAGATGGGAATAATTTAATAATAGCTGCTGGATTTGACATTTATTGACCATTATGTCCACCAAGTCTAAGATAATTCTTTAGAAACGCATCATGTCACACTTTGGGACCTCCTTCCTTCAAGACAACAAAAACACTGCGGCACATTTTCATATTGTTCAGTGACAGCTATGATCAGTCATCATTGTGAACACATACATCACTGTCAGGCTGCCAGTAATGTGTGTGTGTGTGTGTGTGTTTCATCAGGCACTGGGGCGTCCTGTATCTACCCCTTACTGGGAGCCACAATGAATGGCTGGTACTTCCTCGCCACAGAGGTGGACGACATCTGCTTTGACTATGCTACCAAAAACGTGGAGCAGAACAACCTGTCCGACCTGGTCAAAGGTACGTTTGGTCCACTCAATGTGAAGGTGACTTCATCTTCAGATATTAGACGCTGGAACTCTCATACACTGTCTCACTAGAGATGATGTTTTACATGTGAGCTGCAGCACTGAGGATGAATTTTAGGATACTGTGATTACTAAGAAGTAGATTAATATGAGAGCAGGAAGAAGTCAGCTACCATTAGCCACCACAAGCTACTGGTCACGTCAGGTCAGTGTGACACTGGAAATAAAAAAACAAACCATTTTGCACAAATGTTCAGCTGGATGAAGGATGATCCCACTTTTCTGGCCATAATTCATGTGATAATGATGAAAAAGTTTAAACATCAGATATCATCAAAGGTAATTCTGAACACCTTGGATTTCACCTTCTGTCTGTGGGTCTGATACAGCCTGGAAACAGATTGGTTTGTTAGCTGATGAGGTTTGCAGGGCCAGTGGGTAGTTTTTTGGGGGCTTCTGGTGAAGCTGGTGAATATCGACGCAGAGACTTTCCGTGCGTCCACCGATGATCGTTTATGAATGCAGATGATGCTGCCATAGCGGCTCTGACCAGCCAAAAATTAAGAAGCTTATGTAGGTTGCGTGGTGCAGTCTCCAAAGATCAGGCTTGTTCTGGCAGATCCCACAGATGCTCCACCAGGTCCTCTGGAGTTTAGAGAGAGCAGGTTTGTTGTATTGCTTGTGCTGTTCCTGAGCAATTTTTGCAGTGTGCTGATGTCCTGCTCTGAGAGGCCACTGCCATGAAAGGTGTACATGGTTTGCAGCAATGTTTAGGTTGCAGACCGTGCACACCCAGAGTGTGCCAGCAGGAAACGCATATTTTCACCAGTCCTGCTTTTAATGCTGTGGCTGCTTTGTGTAATTTGATCACTGATTGTTGGTGTAAATATTTCAGCAAGTCCCGCCAAAATCTCGATATCCTGCCTTGAAAATGCTTCGTTTCCTGTTGTAGTAAATAGGATATCTTTTTGTGACACTTAGCTGGACAAAACAGAGACGTCTTGCTGGAAGAGTGTCGTATTTAGCCTGAGTAGAAACTAAACTTGTCTCTGCTCAGCAAGAACTGGCTGACAGGAGTGCAGCACACAGTGACTCAGGAGTCCCATTTTGTATTGACAGTCATACATTTTATTCAGCTTTTAAACACTTGTCTCACATTAGTGTTTATTTATTTATTTTGCCTTCCTCAGTTGTCAAAGTTCCTCAGAAGACTTTACTGATGGATGCCTTGAAAGAAGAGACAGAAATGGTGTACGACTTCTGCATGTGCAACCCTCCCTTTTTCGCAAACCAGCTGGAAGCAAAGGTAAAAGTTAAAGTTTAAAAGTAGTTTAAATTCTGGAGCGTTGTCTGCTTTGAACTTGAGGTTTCTGACTCATTGACAGTAAATGCACTCGTATACTGACCGGAGCAGCTCCAGCACCAAACACAGTGTGTTTACATGATAGTAACAGGGCTCTAATAGGATTTTATTGTAATCTCTGTCTGTCTTGCTGCCAGGGGGTAAACTCCAGGAACTCGCGTCGACCTCCTCCCAGTTCAGTGAACACGGGCGGGGTGACGGAGATCATGGCAGAGGGCGGAGAACTGGAGTTTGTCAAGAGGATCATTCATGACAGCCTGCAGCTCAAGAAACGCCTTAGGTGAGGAAAGAGGACTGGTTTTTTCTTTTCTTTTTTTTTTTTAAAGGTTGCACACGTATCTGTGTGTAAAAACACAAACGTCATTACAACACAGCCACATATTTAAATTAGCGGGTGGATGTAGATGAGTGCTGCACTTGTAGTTGCTCTGGAGAGGCTTGGAGAGCTTTAAATGGCTGCAGTGAAGGGGAGACTCGGAGAGGTGAAATGGGCAGATGGGCTGCTGCACATTGATGGAGCTGTCACCCACAGTTGCTTTAATGATTTTGGCACACGCTGACTCCGTGCTGTATCCGGGAGCCCACAGGGAACAGCTGTGTTTGGGAGGGTGAGGGTGGAGGGGTCGGATGGATGGGTGGGGGTGTCTCAGGCGGCCCTCGCTTTACCCTCCCTCGTTACGGGGCTGTCACCGAGGCAGCCGAGCGAGACCCGGGCAGAGGGAGCTGCAGAGTGGTGCTATTAAAACTGATTAGACGTGTCACACCTGCTACACGGAGCGCTGTGTGTGTGTGTGTGTGTGTGTGTGTGTGTGTTTGCATAGTGGAAAGATGAGCACTCTGAGTGGGACTGATGTTAACACCTAGTTGCTCTTGTGTGGCAGTGTTACACTAAAAGTCAGAGCGAGCCGGGTTTCATTTCGCAGGTTTGAGGCTCCGGCCAAACCAACCGGAGCCGACTGTCACTCCCAAAACCATGCTGGGACACCAGAGCCTCCAGGTGTCCATGGAAACACTGCCAGCCTTTTCCGATTGGTCCTTTGAGACGCCCCCATTGCCCCGCTCTGCTCCTCTTTCCTTTCTTTCCACCAGAGAGTAATTACTGTCAGATAAGGCGAGTTTAACTTTCAGCCACATATCCAAAAGTGCGGTTAGATTTGAGGTAATGCTCCTAATTCATCACGCCATTGATATGAAAATTACCGTCTCTGGTAATAAGACTGTAATCACGTGCCAGTGCTTCAGAAGAGAAAAGACTGAAAGTGGAGGCCGATGCAGCTGCGCTCTTCTCGAAGAAGCTGCTGGTGGTGCATTCGGGGATCTCTCCTGGGCGTTGCTCCCCACTGTGCTCAAAATTGGCGAACATCTGTGAATATTAGAGCTGTTAAATATTTCATCGTGTCACCTGAGGCTGACGGGCTGCTCCTCAATACCCCTTCAGCCCTGGCTGTCCTCATGCCTCTTTAACATGATTACATGTCAGTGTCCTTACTGATTGTCAGTCACAAGTTAAATAATGTTTCAGATTTAATTTTATTTGGGTGTTACAGAAGCTTTTTAGCCAAGTACAGTCAGGAGGTAGGTTTGACACAGCTATAGGAAATGATGTTAAACTGCATCTATGTACATGTCTATTAAAAGCTTTCTGTATTATAATGAAATAATAATAATAATTATAGTAAAAAGGAGAGTAAGACTAAAAGATGTTGAGATGGTTGAATGGTTCACAAATTGTTAGTATCTTAAATAAAACTCTATGATCATTATAGTATGTCTGTATGAACTCCTCCTTAATGGGGGAGCCAGTCACAAAACCTACGGACATAACTTAACGGTGGCCAGAATTTGTATCTGCGGTGTATTTGTTTTACTCACCACTTAAATGGATCAAAGAAATCAAAACATGTACTATGTCCCTTTCAATGTCTCTTTAAAATTAAATTTAAATGCATACTTTTCTTGTGTGTGACTACCATGAGCCATGCCAACATTACGCTATTCCAAGTAAACGTCAAACTCAAGGTTCACAGTTTTAGGTTTTGCTTTCAAATTGAACAGGTTTCTTTGTAGCTTTCAAATAAGATGAACACATGTAATAAATACATGAGGAAAACAAAATAGCACCGCAGGCCTGGCAGAAACTGCTTGTAGGGAGGTTTTGTCCTAGTATTTGTAATGTAGATAGGAGCCATGTAAGGCTGTAAAAGTCATTAATAAAACTTTAAAATGAACTAAATTTTACATCTGACAGGTAGCCAGTGTAGTGGTCTTTTTATTGAAATTCTGGGACCTTTTTTTGTTGTTGTTTGTTTGTTTGTTAATGAGTTGGCAATAGGAGATGGACTTTTGGCTGGGACCCAAGTAGTGTGGATTACAGCAGTCCATGAAGGAGTGGGTGAATTTTCGAGCTCTGTTACAGATAGAAAATGATTGACTTTTCCAACATTTCTTATGTCTTTAGAGATTTGTAAAACAAATCTCTAGAGCCCACGATGTAGCCTACGACAGCATTGCCAGGATTAACATCTGTATGAGTTGCGTCGACAACTACGTCAAGTTGAATTTCTAGTGAGGTGTGCATCAGGTTGCAGTGTAGGAAGTTTTTATAGTCCTGTGAATAACTCAGCACCTCCTTACTGCTTCCATAGGAATTAAGAGGTTAAGTAGCAGCCAGGTAAAGATTATCAACTGCAGTTGCTTAACTTATCATCCACAAATCTGAGCACCTCTATAAAACCTGACGTTTTGGTAGTTTGCTGGTTTGGAACAACAGTCTGCTCTGGTTTTTAAGAACTAAGGCGATAAAATGAACCCCTGATGATGAGTTTTAATAAAAACATCCAGACACGTTTTGACTACCTCTGTGAAATTGACCAGCCGTCCTTCCAGGCTGACTCCCTGATGTGTTTCTTTCCTCCGCCTGCCCCAGCTGGATGTTGCTGCTCATTGATCAAGTCCAACCTCACGTCTTTATCACACAGCAGTGATTATTGATCAGGCGTCCACCACGGGATGACTTCAAAGCAGTTTTTCCTCTGCTGCAGGACCGTTCACACCCGGATGTTTTTCTGCCTCTCGTATTTTGCTTTGTGTCGCTCCCCTGAGCACTCCCCCTCTCCTCATTTGATTTGTGCTCGAAGGTTCACGCCCGGCTGTTGGCCGCTAACACCTCCAACAGATACAGTTTGGTTAATATGGATTCTCCTTTCTGCAGGTGGTACAGCTGCATGTTGGGAAAGAAGTGCAGCCTGGCACCTTTGAAAGAGGAGCTGAGGAAGCAAGGGGTGAGTAGCCAGCGAGACCCAGAACAAAGAGAAACCCACGAATACAAGCGCAAACACGGTAATCAGTGAGAGTTACAAAGCAGGCACAGCTTTGATCTCAGTGTGTTTATGCAGAGACACGATGCTTCTTGCAGGGCTTGTTAAAACAATCTTTCCACACCCCCGTCGCCCAAGCTACCTTTCTCCTATGTATTGATGTTTAAAGGAGTCAATCACCAGCACCAGCTGAGCACGCTCACAAACGAGCCATGAATGAGCTGATTTCTGTTTGCTGTGCATGACTGAATCACACGCCTCTCAGTAGCTAACATGGATTAGCGTCATTAGCCTGACTAATAGCCCAGCACATGACTCCTGACTGCTGTGGGCCTGCGGTACCGCGCCAATCTCACAGACTGCCCGGCCCCCGCCCCGCACCTGCCACCCCTCAACCCTCCTCCAGGGTGTCGCTGCTCATCAGAGTGAGTGCAGCGTTGGCTAACATCCAGGAAGAAGGCTTCATTCTGAAGCGTGTGTAAAAAGAAACCTGCACTTGTTAATATGCTAATGCTTTCATCACCAATTACTTGATTCATCCTCCAGCGTGTCCTCAGTTTTCTTTGTGTTTTTAATTTAGCAAATGTGACTCTGTTACACATAAAAACTCACCTCACCCTCAGAGCTGTCTGACCTCTGACATATAAGATAAGTGACTTCCTCCTATTTTCTGAGAAAACCCTGACAGCAACACAGTGGATTCCCACATCCTCCTTATGTTCTCACATACTGTCAGAGACATAAGAGCCAGAGGTCACACTGGCAAAACATCACACTGTCAGATTCAGTCACTGGTTTCTAGAAAGACTAAATTCCTAAATTGTTAGTTTTGATCGAAGATACTGCACACACCAATCAGTCACAGCTGCCAATCAGTACAGACACTCCAAATGTTTTTATAATGATGTGTTTTGGTTTTTTTTAATAAATATTGAATCTGCTATGGGAAGGACTTTATTTGGATAAAATAACTGAATACTGATAGTGAGACAGATATGTGTAGCTATAAAATGACAAGCCTTGGTTGTAGGAAAATGTTTGAAGTTTGGATTTTTCTGTATTTAGCCATAAATGATCATCAGATTTTCACCTAAGCGATAAGGGGGATTTCACCCCTGCACTCTTTAATCCATTTAAAATCATGTTACTCCTCCCTGCGATTCAGTGTAATTCAGCGATGGTACACAAACTCATTTTTATTTTAAAAGGTTTCTTTTTTCACATCTAGTTTCAATTTTTAGTTTAAATGAACCATCATAAATTTTGTTTGTAGAGATGTATTTTGCGTGACTTGGAGTTTTTCTCTTTACAACAAATATTTTACATGTGATCAGTTTCTGTGGTGTATTTTCTTTATGTATTTATTGTTTTGATGATCTCAGATACGGCCTGGTCGCCAGAGTACTGCAGTGTTTTCATGCTGTGCACTTGTTAACTCCAGACTTCTCTCTGTTTTTGCTCAGGTGCCTAAAGTGACCCACACTGAGTTTTGCCAGGGGCGGACCATGCGGTGGGCACTGGCTTGGAGTTTCTATGACGACGTGGTTGTTCCGGTGAGTTTGTACAGATTTTTTTGTTGTTGTTGTTAAATGTCAGTAACAGAGGATTACCAGGATCAGGATTACATATAAAAGCAGGTTACCTGCTCAGCTCTGAGGAGCACATTTTGCTCTGCTGCTGGATGTTTCCAAACCCTCTCCTCAATAATGCACCACCTCTGTCCCTCTCCAGACTGGATCCTCTTTCCCTGCAGCCTTGTTCCATTATGTGCACTTACTCCGTCCTCTGGGGAGATGTTTATGTGATTTCTAACATGCTGTAGCCAGGCAACAGTCGCCAGGGCAGGATTGTGCACGCACACTGTACCGCAGGCGTGTCTGGATAAGAGGGTGAGAGTTGGAGTTAAACAGACATGAAAGCATTGCAGAGAGAGATCTGGAAATGATGCTGCAGTGCTGATGAGGTCAATCAAACACATAAATGCAGGTGAAGCAGAGGCTGTTTGGTGGACTCTGTTTCTATTTTTCAGCAAAAAAGCAGTTGAGCAGAATGATTGGCCTAATTTTTCTCCATCTACCATCCTCCATGTTCACACTGCTCCAAATCATCAACAGGCAGAGCCCCGCGAGCACATGTGGGGTTACGTAGCAGAAGTTCACGGTCAAATGCCCAATTCTGCCTGCATGAACCTTTCTATGGTCATCTGGTTTATGTATATAAGCATGGGAGAGCTCATTAATGTTAAATGTAGACTAAAACATATGTGACATGTATGGATCTGTGACCTACTTAACCTCATTATTACCAGCGGTGACTTAATTTATGTCTGGTGTAACCAGAAATGTTTGCAGTACAGTTATTGAAGTGGTGGAAACCTTCATAAGGTTTCAAATCCAGGAAGAAATAGATTTTTGGTCAATTTTATTTATTTATTGTTTTTGCATTTCATTTTCATTTGGTTCTCTCATTTGGAAATAGCTTCAATCTAAAAAACAAGATAGAAGGCGTGTTTATGTTTTTTAAACACTTGGATCTGTATGATGTCAGTGAGAGCCTCTTCCTCTTCTGCACTGTGATCCTCTTCCATCTCACCCTGTCTAACATCCTCCTCTGTCGCACCAACCTTGTGCATGTCCTTAATCTCGACATCCATGAATCTTCTCTGAGGTCTTCCTCTTTACCTCCTCCATCTTCATCATCCTTTGTCTAGTATATCCACTATTCCTCCTCTGCACATCTCCAAAGCCTCTCAACCATGCTTGTCTAACTTTGTCTCCACACTGCTCCACCTAAGCTGTCCCACTGATGTATTCATTACTATTCCTGTCCATTCTGGTCAGTCTTTAGCTCAGCCTCCTGTCTTTTTGTGCATACATCTCAGCAGGTCTCACTGCCATCTTGTAACCCCTTCCTTTTACTCTTGCCACAAATTACCTCCGAGACTTGTCTCCACCCTCCCCACCCTTCTTCACCTCTCCTGTGCACTGTTTGTTGATCTGAATAGTTGATCCCAGGTATTTAAATTCATCTACTTTTACTATCTCTACTCCTTGCAGCTTCATGGCTACACCTGTCTCCCCCACCATCAGTGACACACATCTATTCAGTGTTGTTTCTACTGACTTTCATTCCTCCTCTCTCCTGAAGATGCCTCCACCTCTTCAGACACTTCTACTGGATTTCTACACTCTCTGTGTGATACCACTGACTGTAGATATCGTTAATATGGTCATCTCAGAAACATAGCACTGACTTTTTAGCAAAGCAGCCCCGCTTCTTTTTGCAGACCTACTATTTGTGAGGTTCAGCCAATCAGGAGGAAGTTAGAAACAGACCAAGGAAGGAACTGAAAGGCTGAACTGAGGCCCAGTATAAGATAAATGATTATTTTCATCTGTGAATTATGCAAAGTGACTCTACTAGGATAGAGTCTTACTCAACTAAGAAAAAAAATATGGAGCTGGAATCAACCGTAATGAGTCCCTTTTAAAATGTTTAGTTATTTTCTAATTTATCCTTTTGACTCTGGAAACTAGCCATGGCTGTTTGATTGGAGCATCAGCTTGATCCCAGTTTTTTTTTAGTTTTTCACTGAGTTTTGTCTTCCTCCTGTAGTCCGATACAACAAAAGATTGCATAGACAACCCTTCCCTCATTTGTTTTTTCCAACCAGTACACACAAATCCACACCGTTTTCAACATATGAAATAATACGAGCTGTTGTTATTTTTTGTTTCAATCTTATTACAGAGAGAGAAAAAATGCAGGGGTTGTAGTGAATTGAAAGGAAACTACATTAGATAGAAAGACCTTTTGAATGCAGACAAAAGAGGAGGAAGCACATCCAGCACAGGCCGACAGAATAAAAGGACCTGTAGACAGAGAAGACTGCCAGGCTTTATCTAAGCCCTGAGGCCCACTGTTGCTCATACAAGCCTGTAGCAGGAGGAGGAGGAGGGGGGATCAGGAAAGTCCAGAGTCCAAGCTGGGGTTTGGGGACCTGACAGAAATCAGGGGGTTGGGAGGAGGGGGGTGATCAGAGTATGATTTACAGTTTGCCTGCAGGTGAGACTGGCAGCAGTTTGTTTCTCTGTGATGTGCATGTGAATGTGTGTGTGTTCATGGACTCAGGAGGTGAAGATGGATGATTGAACATCATTATATGTGAAGAGAACAGCTCTTGTTGGTTTTAACCATGTCTAATTTTAAAAATCGGGCAGGGCTGTGTGTGTGTGTGTGTGAGTGTGAGAGAGAGAGAGAGAGAAAGGGCATGCAGTGAGGTTGTAGTGGGTAAGTGGGATTAATAATGGAGTGAAAGAGCAGCAGAGTCAGAGGAGGATGGGATTCAGTTGAGAGGTGTGTATGTAAACTCTACATGTGGGTTTTGTGTCCTTTCATTTGTAAGTCTGTTTGTGTGTGTGTGTGCGAGAATCTGTGTCAAGGATGCTCGGTTATGAACAGACAGGTTTGGCTTGATGGATTTTATTGATTTCCTTGCACAATGAGCTGCAGAGCATGCAGAAAAGAGGGAGCGACGTCTGAGGCAAACAATAAGAAATAAAAGCAGCAGCCAGACAAGGCAGCGTCCATTGTCAACCCATTAATTACACGTGTCCATCTCCTCTAAATATGCATCTAAAAGCACCGTCATTTTAACTAAAAATCAATAGATGATTGAGACAGGGAGTGAGCACCAACTCTGCTCTTCTTCTTGAATGTGCAGCAAATTCAGAGATTATCTCTGAGGAACTGTAAATGATGAAACATCACTCACAGGCAACAATAAAAATCTTCAGTGACTCAGAGTAACTGAAACTTGACAACAGACGAGTGCAGCAGAGTGAAGGTCACCCTCTGCTCCTTCCCTCTGCTGTTTGTAGGTCAGTCGGCCATGCTGTCTGCTGCCTCACTACTGCCGCAGACCCCCGCTGTCTCCCCGCTTTAAGCCAGCCTGCAGTGAGTGCATCGATCACAGGTTGGCTGCAGTATGACTGCTGCAGAGCCTCAGTACTCCGACACAGTTGGGTGATGATCTACATCACCATTACAGCATGACATTAAAGGGAATTAAAAATCTAAGTTTGATTTATTGCAGGCTCAGGTGCAGCTTGCATGCTTTGAGCGCCCTCTTGTGGCACTCTGCATTTATCTTTCCTCTTTAGATTTGTTTTTGATGCACAGATGTAACTGCATCATTTTACTCATGCCACTCATTTATGTAGTATTTTTAATGGGCTCTCACTCATGGGCGACTGCTGGGGAATGCTCCAACCCTCTCCGTGAGATGGTTTTAGGCCTAAAATGAGCAAAAATTGTATCTGAGAGGTTAAAGAGTAGGGAAGGAAGAGTACAAAATGTGAGGAAGTGTTCAGCAGATTTTGGTTTTTGACAGGTAGCAGGACAGTGCAGCTACTTTGAAGGCCAAAGGAAAAAGACTCAATCCAGTAAAATGTCAGTCTTCCTCCTCAAAGATCAACTGTCTGATTGTGGCACAGATGTTGATCATTTTAAAATTTTATGCCGACTACAAGTCACACGGAGCTACTTAACTTGGACATCCAGTTTGGTATACAATATGCAGACCAGGGATGGGGAACTCCAGGCCTCAAGAGCCGGTATCCTGCAGGTTTCAGATATCACCCTGGGTGATCACACCTGAATCAAATGATTAGTTCATTACCAGCCCTCTGGAGAACTTCAAGACATATTGATGAGGTAATTTAGCCATTTAAATCAGTTGTGTTGGATAAAGGACACATCTAAAACCTGGAGGACACCGGCCCTCGAGGCACACGTGAGACACCCCTGATGTAGACTGTATTGTACTCAACTGTAGTCTGCAATGCGTCCGTCCATTTCCTCTGATATTTCCTTGCATGTCCACCTCAGTGCTGTTATAACACAGTTATTGTCTGCATATTGAGCTCCAATAATATTGGAGGTGACTGAGCGCTATTCATTAAATGACATTTTCCTGTAGTTGCAGAAAGAAGTGCGTTGCTATTAGTGCCTTCTTGATTGAAGACTTTACAGATATCTGAGTTTGCCAAAAAGGATTTGAAACAGCTCACACTGTGTAAACACTGCCCCCTGCTGGCAGCTGTGCTCTGAACTCATACAGTTCATAGTCTCCTATTACTGTGTAGATTTGAGTATCCTCAAGTCTGGTTCCCCTGTCCTCAGTAATATCCAGTACAGCTTGCTGTCTAACGGTGTCTGACTGGCTTTGTGTGATCTCAGTCCCCTCCCAGTAAGAAGTGTAAACTGGAGAAGGCCCGGAAGCCCCTGTCATTCACGATGCCGGAGGCGGGACTGAAGGAGCTCCAAGCCAAGGCCTCGGCTTTAGGTTGCACATGCCGCAGCCCTGTGGACAGCCTCACCGTTCTGGTCGAGAAGACGCTCACTGAGCTGCGGGTGAGCTTCACTACTGAACATTGTTTTATTTATAATAGATTTCACTGAAGTTTTGACTGCATTGGCCTAACTGTCTCACGTGTGCGGCTCTGCAGGTGCTGCACAAACGTGTGCCTTGCAAAAAGGAGGAGCAAAGCCTCTTTCTGACAGCTGTGGAGAACACCTGGATCCACGGGCGTCAGAAGAGACGTGAACAGAAACGTCAGCTGCGAGAGCTCCCCAGGGCGCCACACTGCGCCGGAACCACTTCACAAACCACCGTGACCGCAGGTGCTCCGGAAACATCCCCGACCTCCCAAAACCAACTGACCACCGCAGAAAACAGCAGCAGCCAGGACGAGAACGCTGAGAGCAAAAGCACGCCTGCAGACGAGCCGGGTAAAGAAGTCACAGAGAGCATGACCGGGGAACAAAAAGAGGCCCCAGAAAAAGTAACAGGCGAGGATGTGGACATGGAGTCCTCTACCTGCACAGAAACGGGGCAGGAAGCAGACCTGAAGGAAACACCCGCTGCAGCAAGCGAAACGCCCTCGAAACAACCAGTGAGCCCCGGCACTGTCAAACACTTCCTGTTTAAGTGTCTGCTGAATGTGATCCAGGAGCAGAGTGATGTAGTGATCGAGATGCACTGGGTCGAGGGTCTGAACAGAGACCTGATGAACCAGCTGTGCACTTACCTGAAGAACACACTTTTAAAGACTGTCGCAAAGTCCTGATTAGCAAGTCGAGATCTTTTCTTCTCAGAAATTAAAAGCTTTATTTTTTAGAGATGATTAATGTTGGGCTGTGTGTTGGGAAGTTTATTTTGTATAGCTTCTGGAAGGCAATTCTGTATTGGCTGTTTCTTTTAATTCACTTTTAAGATTTTGTATTCTAGAGGAAAAAGTCTCCTTTCCCCCCGCTGAAAAAACACAAGCTTGTTGTTAAAAAAAAACCTAAATCACCTGTTTTAATTAATATACTTATTAATATACTATGCTTAATATTAACCATACAACAAACAAACCATCATACATGACAAGAATCTCTATCGTAGCGCTAGTCACCAATTGAGCTTTACAAGTTAATTTTACTGAGCTGGAATCTTCAGGGAAATTACTCCGAACAGTCCAACCAATGATTTATTTGGCCTTGCTAATAGCTGATATACTCATGTAATCACCCAGCTCTGGTTTACACTGCATATTGTGTTATAAATTGCAAAGATATTTGGAATAAATTTACATTTTTATACAGATTTTTTTCCCTTTCTCATAGTGCATTTTTACTCAAATGTCTTTAATTATGGAGTACCTTTAAATATCCACAAGAGGGCAGCGTCAGCTTGTCCTGTGTGTTATGATCCATTGTACTCGTTGATCTTTAATTGTTCCTTTGTTAGAGATTGTATTTTAGACTCATGATCGCTCCAGTCTGGCACGACTGTTTTAAATAGACCCACAGACCGTGTCATTCAGGAAGTTCCTGGAGCCCCTCGGTCTTTCCTGGAGAGCCTTTGGTATTATTACTCTGCTGTACCCGGCTGACTTCCTCAACAGCATCAAGTGAATAACAGGAAAACATTCCCAAAATATGCAGGGCCACGTGTACGTATGTGCACATTTTCTGTTGTCATAAGCAGAAACGCGGTTCCTGCTCATACGACGTGTCCTGCGGTCATGGCCGGACTTTGACTCTGGCGATGCATGAGTCATGTGATATCTGCTGAATAAAGGGCAACAACATTAGAAGCTGGCATTTTTGTTCTTTTGTTTTTAGTCTACTGATACAACATCTTTAAAGATTTTTAATATGCTTAAAAAACTTCCAGTAACTCTCTCACTGTTATTTATGTTGCTGTCATAAAGATGACGTTTCCCTTTTCTCCAAACCTTGAAGGCTTATAAATCAGTCTGGATATTGGTGGTGTGACAGGAATTATTACACTAATAAATCAAAAAGACCTGAAATGACTAATCTTTTCGAACACTAGTTAATTATAAGTCCAGCATTTACTTTGCTGCCTCCAGCCACTAAAATAGTTGAATTTATTGCTTTTTCTTTCCCTCTTTACTATAAAAAAGCACATTTGGGTGGACAAAATCACCATAGAGTCAGAGGGAAGTGTATTGTCATTAATCCTTATCCTGACATAATAGCAGTCAGTGATGAAAGTGAAACTGAGCTGTGGCCTTACATTAATCAGATAAGCCACAATGTGCTACTTCTCTATGGTTTTATTGTTTAACAACTACAGATACGGCTTCAGTAATAACACTGATTAGTGCAGGGATGACAAGCTCTTTTTATAGCCGTATCTTTAGTGGGATGGACCAGTGAAACTCCCGTTACTTTCAGTGTCAACTAGTTTAAATACACATTTAATCTTTGAGATATCTTAATTTAAAAAACAACAAAAAACCAAGTGAAGTTTCAACAGTATTTCTCAGTTTTTCCTGCATGATAAAGAAACCTTGCAACACGATTCTCTGGGCTTAAATTTTATGTGTAAACAAATGTGTAAAATTCTGGTAACATCACAAAAATGTCCAGTGAACCCACTCTAAAAAATAAACAAAACCACACATATTTCTACAGTGAAAAAAGCGGGAGGTTTTCTGCTACTTGATTATTTATCTACTACTTAATTACTTTAGTGTAGTATGAATCACCACGGAGAAGCTGTGAAACATGTAAATACAGTAAAAAGTCCAAAGTGCATGCCCTCCTTAATGACCAGTGAGCCAAACTGGAGTCGTTGGCAGGCTGATTGTGACCCCTGAGCCTTATGTTTGACAGGGGTTAAAGAGTGGAAGTAATCATAGTATAGAAACACTGTTACACGTGAATAGAAATGTAAAAGTAAAATAAGACATTATATAGACAGACAGGATTATAATATAATAATATAATATAATATTTATATGCACAGAGGTGTTACGATGCAACTGTTATGCAGTTATTAGATGCAGGGCTCAGTCTACCCCGTGACTGCTAGGATTTTTGCTTGGTTTTTACTTTTAAAGTGCGCCCGTATGGCTGATGCACGCTCGTAAACTCCCAGCATGTGACCCTGACGTGCCAAACAAAGCTCGCTGACTGTTCTCCACGCTGATTGGCTGGTGGACACAGCGCCAATAAGATGTAAATTTACCGCAGTCATGCAAACTGTCGGCCTCTCGTTTACACAGAACAACTACGTGGTGACAACTTGTAGTCATCGGTTAGTCAAACATCAAGCCGTGAGAGGGCGGCACGTGAGACACTTAACAGAAAAAGCCGCGTTCTAAGCGGCAACATTTTTGATACATTTTCTGCGTGTGACGGACGTGACTCGTGAAGAGAGCTCCACGAGACCGAAATCACCCGAACCCCGCTCCGTGTTTTCCCGTCGCTTCCCTCGTATGCACGCGGTGAGGGAGGGCGTTTGTCTGTGGGCGGTTACAAACGCTGCGTGATTCACAAACCTTATTTGTTCGTACTACTTTGAGCGCCATCTTGTTTGTAACTCTTCTACGTAAGTGGTAGAGTTTCTACTGAGGGGGGTATCGGATTACCCTTTTTTTTCTCCTTCCTCCCCCCTACCCCACCCTCAGCTTCAGACCGGGAACCTCTCCCTGTGGCAGGCTTTACGCACAGGCGCGTCTGCTTTACAGCCTTTTCTCCGGAAAAAAAAGTCTTTTCAAGCGGACAGAAATGAGCATCGAAACGCTTCTGGAAGCGGCCAAGTTTTTGGAATTTCAAGCCCAGCAACAACAGAAAGCACGTGGTAAGTTTGTCTTTTATTGGGAAAAAAAGATAAAATAAACAAAAGCTCGCTCATTTTTCACACTCTGGCAGTCAAGGAGTGGGAACCAGTCCACCCATTCAGTGAAAGGTTTAGTCTCCGAGTTAAGAGGAAACCCTGCCTGTGGCTCATTTAGCAGCACAGTGTCTGAACTGATTCCCGTTTGTCACGTATGAATTTAAAGACCGTTTCAATCTTCTTAGTTTTACTTTCATTCCGGTTTTAGAGCGGCTGCTGTGGATCTGGAGGCTTCGCTTCATGTAAAGATTGAGGTCAGGTCTCAGACAGACAGGCAGACAGAGACGGGCTTCTGCTGCAGTGTCAGGGGTTACTGCATCGAAACCTGCTGCATAGACACTTAACGTGCTGCTCGGCCGCGTCACCGCGCGCCTTCCTGTATTTCTGAGTATCTGCACGCGCTGCTGCGGAACATTAAAAATAAAAACAAAACACGAGCCGATGAAGGGCGGTGGCGCGCGGAGTGCCAGGCTCGTTTTACATAATGACCTGACATCGTCCGCTGGGGATCAAGTGACTCTGGCATTCAGGTTCCCCCTCCTCCTCCTCCCTCCCACCCCCACCCCAGCAGTCTGCGCCCCCTCAGTCCCTCCGCGCGCCTTCCGGATATCAGGTGTTGTAGTGACTCTGCGTACCTGTGTGTTTCGGTATGACTGTCGCTTCTTAACACATAAAAAAGCAAAATCACAAACTCCCCTGGAGCTCCAGACTCTCGTGGAAGGCTTTGAGTGTCAGTCGATGACGTGTAACAACAAACCACGCCCCTGTAGTTTAAAAAGCATTAGATGGCTACGCCCCTTCCACCACGTGCGTGCCGGGCAACCCCTCCCAAAGATCGTTTATAAAGCAGATGGCTCACTCCGGTTTTCCATCCGCGTAAACTACATCCGAAGAGAATTAAGAAGCGTTACGTTTTTATATCTACAACTTTATTCAGCTCTGGAGTCAACAAACTCTTCATGTGAGATTTCTATTCAAGTTTCTTGTGATGTCATGATGCACATCGCTTAACGACTGAATTATGCTTCAGTGAGAAATCCAGTGCATAACCAGAAACTCCTCTAAACCCTACAGTAACCTTCCATGTAACCTGACGTTCACATCCTGAGAAATGTGACGGGTCAACGCAGCCTGCAACAACTCGAGTGGCGTGGAAGGTTGGGATGTAGGGTCGAACAGTGTTACGTTGTTACGACATAAATTTCCTGCAAAAGTCTAAATCACACATAACTGTCCATCGTATTGGATGTGATACAACCACTGGTTGCTAAGGCAACCCATATATTCCCTGACAGGTTGGCAGTGGCTAAAGGAGGCTCAGTTCCAAAGGTGGTGAAAACCTAGTAGAAATTGCTTCAGGTGCAAGAAATAACTTGGAATCACTGAGCAGTTCATGACCCTTTGTGACTGGGGCTTTTTTAAGAATTCTTTTCCTCTGGACCAGTGGTTGACAGATGGTTGCACACTGGTCTCTAGCCTTATGTGTCTGTGGCCTTATTTACTTGACTGTCACCATGAATGTCACACATCCAAATGGCAGATGAGTTAATGTCACATGTCTGCAACTCTTTGGTATATACATGCAGTTACACTCCAATAAATCAGTGTATCTTACATGGATCGCTATAGCTGTCAACATATTGTGTTTGCACTGCATATTAAAAGGAAACAAACCTGTCAGAGTTGTTTAAGTTTGCATAACTATGAGGTGTACATGTGTTACATTTCGGGGAAGGTGCAGGTTAAGCTACCCCAGACAGCCCTAACGCTAACATCAGACCTGCTGAAAAAGCGCATTACACTTCCTGCGCTGTTCAAGCTTGGCTGCCAACATATCAGCCCTTTGGTTGAACGCTGATTTTTACATATTCTGTAGCTCTTTACATATTCGTGAATGAAAACTAGCCTTTTGGCTAATTCTGGCATATTTACATTGATATGTTCATGAATAGTTAAATTCATCATTCCGGAGAGAGTCCACGCAGGCTCAGAGTGAGAGATCGTGTTTTTTTTCCTGTCTCAGCTCCTCCTGCCTGGTGCATTCTAAGCAGGGGCCTCCTCCTCCTCCTCCCTCTCTGCTACTGTAGAGCAGGTCACTGTGTGCAGGAAACTAGGCCAGTGTTCCTCTATGTACTGCTGCAGTTATATAATGTCTATAGAAAACCTGCTTGTTTTTGTAAGTGTTTCATGGGTTTTCTTTCAGAAAAGACCCCTGTGTGTGTTTATGTCAACAAAACAACATTAAATTGTCAGAACTCATAACTGTGCATGCAACAGCTTATGAAAGCTATGTACTGCAACTGGAACATCTTGTTCTTTCGTATGTTTTTACCGCTGAAGAAAAGACTTTTCAGTGTAACGGGACATGTTCATACACTGGAAAAAAATACTGTGAAATGCTTTAAGTAACACTGTTAAAATTTCTCTAGAGCTTTTTAGAGCTGGATAGAATATCTCCTTCCTCCATCACATTATTTTTTTTACGGTCACAGTCATTCATAAAGTGACAGTGTTTTAAAATGTAAAATCATAACGCTATGTGCTGCTTTTTCGTAGATCTAAATAGACTACCAGATCTGTGAAAGATCTGTTTTAAAGCAGGGCTATAATGTTCTGAACTTTGAACCCTCAAAATGTGAGCATGTATATTTTAAACTGATTATACATGGATAAAAAGTAGTATCTGTCACATTATTATTATTTATTTATTTTATTTTAAACAAAAGTTGAAGTTAATTTAAAGACTGACCGATAAAAGGTTGTGATTTTGAGAAATATTAGAGAAACCTGCTCTTAATCCTAACTGATTAAACAAGCTGACCTCATACGTCATGCTCTGGTGCCAGTCGGTTAGATCCATTATTTCCTGCTTTTATCAACGTTGGTGTTTTAGAGATGTCTTCATTCAGCTTCAAATAGTCTGTGATGTTAACAGGTGAGAATATTCCTATTATTTTGTACACCCTATTTGAAGGTGAGCTTACATTATGATGCAACAAACTACATTATCTAAACCTGGATTTTTTTTTAATTTTTTATACAATCTTATTGTACATAGCTATGCAGAACTTTACATACAATGTAGCTATTGTATGTAAATGTATAATAAAAACAGACTGTAAACTTGTAAATCATTGAAACACCCCTTTTTTTTTGTATTTAAAAAGGTACAAAGACAACATTTCACATTTTGAAACTTAAGAAATGTTACTGGGTTTTTTTGTCTTCAGTTGTAAGGTGTCAGTGACTTTTTTGGATGTTGTGTATCTAATAAACTGGCCCGATTGAATATGCCAGCTACAAATCTGCAATAACATTTGTTATTTTATTTTTTAGAGTGACTTAGCACGTAATTTCTTGGAGACAGCTGTGTCGTTGTCACTCACTGTCGTCATCATTTATGTGAACTTGTTTTCCGTGGTTTGGGGTGAAGTCTGTGGTGCCACTGTAGCTTCACCTCTGCAATGAACGGATGAGTGTGTACTGCTGCAGCGTCCTGATCGCATTTATAACGATGTTGATGACAGCTACTTGTATCTGACATTTTCTAACTGTGAACATGAGCTGCCATAGCAACTAGAGTCCCTTTCCACAGCATCTATACAGTGTGGAGGGGGTGTGCTTTAGATGACTGGACAGCCCCGTAAGATGCATTTAGACTGACTCATGTTTTACAAAAATACTGAAGCTGATCACTTTTCAGTTAGATTTATCTGTACGAATCTTTCACATGGCTATAATCACAGTTTATTTAATAGTAATCAAAACGTGCAATCATTTTAAAGCTGGCTCAATTGCAATGAGATCTGCAGTGTATTAACTGTTATAAACATGCCTTTACAGATAAACCTAACCTCTGGACATGCGTCTTGGTAGTAAAGAGACCCTCGGGCTTTGTTAGTAGAGATCTAGAGTCGACTTGCACTCACTTCCCCAGCACAACTCAGTCAGTGGACTGTGACCAGCATTACATTACAGTGAGATGTACCTCCATTAAAGCAACAAGCTTCTTTTGTGAAGACGTGCTCAAAGCTAGGCAACATTTTTTGTGGATGTGAAAATGCATGTACAGATAAAACACAAAGTAGGAACAGCAAGAGAGAAGAGCCTGTAACCTGAAAGCTCAGACTTTCATTTCTGCTTGTTGTAATTACAACAAACATTCTCCTGTAGAGCCCCTTTGACTTACAACTGGATGTTTCAATAATATTAACATTAATACTTCATCACTTTACGTGTAACAGGAGTCACAGTTATGTTTGTGCTCTTTCGGGATTCATCTGTTGTGGCACAGATGAAATGAAACCTGCTACTGACATGGTTTTACACAAGTTTTAGGTTTAGTTAAAAAAAACATCTGTTGGTGTCATGTGCAAATGTACCTGCAGCTTTGAGTGTCAAACACTTGTTTTGCTGATTTACTATAATTAAGATGAGCAGGACTAATGTCACTGAGCTGGTACAGCATAACATGCCAAACAAGGCCTTCTACCAGACCTTTCTAGAAATGACTCTGGCTTATTTCCTTTCACATACTCCCAAAATCTATCAGTACTGTTAGTGCTAACAGATTTAAAAAGCTCAAAGGGTTGTTGCTGCATTTTTGTCTATGTGTGTATAGATGGGATTGGTTGTATTAATGGCTGTGTTTTTCCCACAGAGGATGAACTAAAGGAGAAGCTGCGTCTGCAGCACCTGAAAGAGCAGAGCCACCCTAATGTGAACTCCACAATCCACATCAACAATGTTTCTAAAGCAGAGGAGCTCCACATGGAGTCCCGTCCCCCACCCATACCATCAGCTCTGTCACCTCCCTCCGTCCCCATTACAGTCATCCCAATACCTGTGGTCACCCCCAACCTTACAGGCTCACCTACTCTACCTGTTACCACGCTCTCCCCTCCTGCTGCTCCTCCACTGGCCTCCCCAAAGACAGACTCTCATGCCCCTCTGGAGCAAAGTGCCGCAGCTCTGCTCTGCTCTCCACAGCCCAAACCTGACACCCAAACCATGGTGACTGCCAACCACAAGCAGCCGATACAAAACCACCACCTTCAGCCGCAGCTCGTCACCCAAACCAACAACACTAAACTACACCAGCAGCTGGTTCAGCGCTATCCGGGTACCATCGTCTCGCCCATACAGCCGCAAGCCTTACTGCCCCATTCAGGCCCCGTGCTTCAGCAGGCCCCCCTGCACAATGGCCCCGTCAGCCGGGGAAGTCCTCCTGATGACAGTCGCCAGCTAGACAGCAAGAAGAGGCCTGGAGGGTAAGTCTGACCTGTTAACTCAGTATTTTTTTTTACTGAGCATCAATTTAAATCAGTCCTCAAAATGCAGAAAAAATAATAACTAGGAGTCCAATTTACAGACGTACTGAAACGGTGTCATCTTCTGTGGTCCACTCAGATAATTATAAATTAGATTCCACTTTGCACGGTTGCTATTACAATAATTTGGATGAGATGATAAATTCACTCACTTACTGTCATTGATCTGTCTGCTCCAAAAACTAAGAAACAGCTTCTTTGATTCATTTTTTGGGGGGGTTAATTTTTTTATTATTTCAATTTTGTTGCCCTTTTAAACATCACCATTTTACTGTGCTCTTGCAGGGCTGGTACAAGAGAGGTGCATAACAAACTTGAGAAAAACAGGTAGGGTCACCCCTTTCCCCAAAAACATTACCAATAGATTTTTTTTTTCTGAAAACTTCACTTATTAGTACCGCTTCAATTTTGAAAATGTGCTTCATATTTTAATCAGAGGACTCCCAAATAGAGATGTTGTTATATTAAAGTGCACTTTACCATTAGCAGTGTCTAAAGTACCTTCTATTTGTCTTGGGTCTGTCAGACGAGCACACCTGAAGGAGTGCTTCGAGACGCTGAAAAAGAACATCCCGAACATTGATGAGAAGAAAACCTCCAACCTGAGTGTCTTAAGAAGTGCACTGAGATACATTCAGGTGAGCTTGTGATGCCTCCAAAGTTAAAAGTTTTATTACCTTCAAATTCCATGTTGGTGTATCTGGTATTGGTAATCATTAGTGTCCGATTGGTGTCGGTAGATTTTAAAATCTTCTTGAATTTCATTAGTTATATTTTCATTGGCTGTTTTGTTACTCAATGTTAATATTTATTTTAACCTTTTGTGTACAGTGCGTTGTGACCACTTGTCTGTGAAAAGTACTTAGTAAATAAACTCACTTATTATATTGTTTTAACAGCTAGATAAATACAACCACAAACCAAAAAAAAATTAAATCACAATTACAGAAATTACAGATTTAAAAACCAACAATTGAAGCGCCACCAGTAACAAGTGGCCTGAACCTCCTATCACCTGTTTTTGTTTAGCAATGTTTCACTCGCTCAAAACATCCACAAAGAAAGGTACCTTGTACTTTATTCCCCATGACAGCAACTCGTATAGAGAGGTTGTAACACGTCACTGATGATTGCACGCTCTTTCCTCACTGCTAAGAAAGCCGTCACACTGTGGTGTTATTGACCCCCAGTCTTACTGGATACATTTACAATCATACTGCGTTTAAGATCCTTAGTTAGAGAAAAACATCAGACAGCAGAAAGTTTAAACACGGTGATGTATTTAGATCCTTCCTGAGTCTCTAAGACTTCCTCATTTATACCTTTTTCTTAAGTGTATGTGTGCGAGTGTTTCAACGAATGACTCGCCATTTCTATGAGTCAAGCTCTCACGGTTAGAGTATGCTGGTTGTAAACAGCTGGCACAAAGGTCTGCCACTGGTCTAGTTTAACTTTCAGACTGACTGTGCTGCTGAGTGTGTCAGTTTTTATTGTGGGTCATTTTTCCAATACACTGATCCAGGAGGCGATAAAACAATATCTCTGTTTACGTTTTAAAATCCAACAATGCTTTTATAGATTTGCATTTTACAATTACAGTTGCATGATCTGTGTGTTTAAGTTTGTCCAAATGTGGTAAGGGTTTGCTGTTTAATTTGCATAATAATAAAACACTTACACGGTTTTAGACATTTGGTAGTCACGCGTTGTTGTTTATGAGCCTGCAGTTGTTCATTAACCGACCGTGGTGCAGATTTACTGATGTGTACACCGAGGAGGACGGCATGCTGCTGCTTGACTGTGAGATGCAGCAGGCTGGTTATTCCTCTGTGCGCGTGGATGCTGAGGGAAACTAGGACAGCGTGGGTGCACAGCTCGTCACCCAGTCTCCCTCCCTGTGCCCCTCTCTGTGATTAAGCAACATGCTGTGCGTGTTGTGTTCGACAGGCTTGTGCGTCTTTTCCTCCAATCAGCAGCTGAGCTGGACATGCTTGAAACAAACAGAGCAAGGAAAACTTACATAATTGATGATGCTTATATGTAGATGTGAAGAGTATAATAAAGATTTGCGTGTAGTATGAAGCAGTTAACCCAGTACTGTAATAGTGTTACAGGCCACAACAGTGTGTTGTGCCTCTTTGTCACAAGGGTCTTTTTCATTGGCCAGGCTGGTGGTGTTTTGTTTTGGAGGGGTGGAGTAAAAGATGTGAGTGCTGGGTGATAGGATGCCTAAAAAAAAAAGAAAAAAAAAGGCAGAACACGTGCGAGCACTGGCATCTTGACATGGGAGGTACAGACGCATGTCCTGCCTGCATGCACCTCATTCCCGAAACTGCACACTCCTCCCTCCCCGTCCCTGTCCTTGCCCTCCTCTGGGTTGGCAGCAATGAAGCAGGTTGCACACAAAAACACTGAGCTTAGAGGTCTGAATAAGAAGCTTTCAGCTCAGCACTCCACCGCTTTTATTTTTACGTCTTATTGTAAGTGTTCATTTGTAAATGAGCAAAGTTTCTATGAAAATAAGTGGTAACTGGAACAGAGTTTTAGTGGTTTTCCAGTGAAAGGCGCAAACTTGGCCAACAGCTACATAGGTCAACTTCCACTTCCTTGTTACATTTCAAATAAAGATGACTCAACATCTGTGACCAGAAAATCTTACATGTGAACCACTTGTTTTCCTTTTTAATTATAGCAGTCGCGCTAATAGAGCTGTAAGAGGGTTTTTGTTTTACTTCAGAGACAACATGTAGCAGGCTTTCCTCTGAGTCCGTAGTGGTGTCGTGAAAGCCGAGGCTGTAAAATAAGCCCTGATGCATTAGCGCTCCTCCTCTCCACTCCCCCTCCTTCCCTCCATCCTGCCTCTCTGAGCTTTTAAGGCCACATGAGCAGCAAGCACATGGCTAGCCTGAGCCGCGTGACGTCACCCCCCCTGTGCTGGGCCCCCACCCAGCACTGCAACATGCAGGACTTGCTGTACCACCAGGCTTAGCCGCCCGCAGCAGGGAGGGAGCATGGAGCAGTAAACACAAGGCTCAGCTTACTCCACACGCGCTTCACTTCCTCATGAAAGCTGACTGAACTTGTTCCTCCACTGCTTGTCCGCAAATGCCAGCATGAAAAGTGCTGTACTCTCTGCTAGATGAAGATAAGCTAAAAATTTATTTATCTTTTGATATTTTTAGCACAGTCACTGTGGACTTCATGGCATATTTCCTTTGAAAGGTTGCCTGACAAGATAACTGTACTAGTTCTTTTGACATTTTCATTTTTGTTCATCCTTAACATTAAAAAAAGCTGGCCTCCTTCAGCTTTCTGACGACTCGGCTCTTAACCGCAATGAGGTAAATAGGCCAGCTATGACCAACACAAGCTTGCACACAAAGGATTGGTGTGCAAAAGTAGGCATTTTATTTCCACAGACAGACTTTTTATTGTTAACGTCGGGCACCACGTGAAACCCTCTGCTCCAGCTTGAAGGCAGACTAAGACAAGGGTTTATGGTTACCACAGTGTCATAAGACCTGTGAGCAGGAACCCGATCAGTGGAGCAGCATGTCTGCAACGTGGCCTCCTGTGCTCCTGGCCCTTTAAGACAACCCAGCCTTGTGCTGTCTGTTCGCGGCTGCTGCAAAAGTGAGTCAGTGAGTACAGCTTGTATTGCTCTCTTTCAATCCCCTGTTATCTGTGGCCCTCCCTCTCCCTTTTTCTGCGGGGCCATGTGCTCGGCACTCGCATTGCTTGTGACAATAATGCTTCAGCAGTGTTTACCTCCCATGCGCACGCACACACATGCACGCACACAGTTCTGTGGTAAGAACTCTTCCCTGGAAAAAGGAGGAGGTCTGAATGCAGTCATGTGCAAAGAATCCAAGCGTACCTGGCACATTGTGTCCTACCAATCTGGTGACATGTTTAACATGGTGATGAAGTCACGTGGGACCCATCTGCTGCAGGCTTGGTTATCAGGTGTATGTGGTTAATCTCAGACTAGCTGTTTCTAAAAAGGCGAATGTGGCGTCGGCTCTCAGCAGTTCAGTGGGTCTCCGTGTTTGTGGAGCATTTCTCCACTCTCTCATTCTCTCTTTATGAGTCATCACTTAAAGCTGCTGTTGTAGCGCTACTCACGTAAGGCTGCCAGCTACATGAGGGTAAAAAAGAAAGCGGCCAGACCTTTTTGGACATCATGTTAAATTTTCCTCACCAGAGTAGGTTTTGAGAGAAATGTTTACACACTAAGAGGCTGTTAGAAACCTAAATCGCACCTCTCGAACATGAAGGTGTGTGTCATCTTTTAGGATTTCAGAGAAAACGTTGACATGTTTTCAGGCATTTCCCTGACAACCAGAGATGGGGGGCATTTTAACACATCTTGTGTAGAGATGAAGGATGTTTTTAATCCGTACAGAGAGGCGGTGCTCTTTATGGCTGGTTACAAGTTGCACATCTGTGTCCAGATGTTTAACAATGCATGCTAAGGAGCACCTTACTCAGTGAACAGTAGTGTACATGTCTGTCCTGCTATTTAAAATCTGCATGTCCAAACTATATCTCCATTAATCAATAATATTAAAATACAAAGTTGGGATCCCTGTCTTTGTGAATGAGATGGTGCAATACCTGAATTCTTGGAGTTTTCATTAAAATAAGAGGTGTAGTTGTGATTCACATTAAGAGTTGTTCCATGTAACAAGTATTTTAAACAGAACTAGGCTACTAACCCTGATCGTAGATAACTTTAGGTCTTTTTGGGAGCAAGGACACAGATTTTCCAACTGTAAAAAAACCTACTCTTGTCACAATAAAAGCAGTTCAACTTAAAGATAAGAAACAGCTTGTTTATGTGGATTTGAGCTAAACTGAAATATGAACGGGACTTCTTCTGAGCTTCTATTTGTGTTTAAGTTACTGAGAAGCAGCCAAAGTACAGACCACTTGGCCCATGCATGTCTAATCCTGGATCAGGATTTGAGACAGGTGCTGAATCACACAAGGCCCGCCTTTTGTCCCCTTTTGCTATTTATGTACATGTGCATTGTGCTGTAGGCGCACATGCTCATAATGCACATGCAGGAATGCACTTAAACCGAAGTAGGCCAGAAGCCACCTACACACATGACTTAAATCGTACACACGATGACTTACACATTTACTGTATCGTCACACTGTACACGGTAGGATGAGCACTAACAGGAAGTCCACCCTTTATGATCCCAAGTCATCAGGTTGCTGGTAGCGGGTTTCAGACCGTGTCATTTCCCTGAGCCTCTCCCACAGAGAGCGTGCTGAATAGTTTGACCAGGCTGCATGTGACATGCAATAAATTATATATAATTAAAGACTTCTGAAGTACTTTAAAACGGGAATACTTAAAAACACAAGTCTGCTGATCATGTACCTGTTGCCATAATTTCACTTTTCCTACTGATGTTGCATGCTAAACATACAAAACATAAAACCAGTCGCTGTCAATAGTAAAATTCATGTATTCACATTTATAAAATGTGTATTTATAAACGCAGACACAGAAAGTACCAAAAGTATAAGAACATAATGCAGGACGGCCCGTTTCTGAGTAATATGCTTCATTGCTAATTGGAACCTTTGAATTGCTTTAAACTATGTTTTAAATGTTGTTGCTGGAAAATGTGGCTTTCATTGTAACAAAGTTATATTTTTTTCTGATAGAAGTAATCAGTTATAATATATAACAGTTTTCTTTCACTAATCTCTTATTATTATTATTATTATTATTTTGAATTTGGAAAATTGGCTATTAAATGTACCATTTCTCCACTTTATAAGAGAAGTACGAGTTCAAATAGACCCAGCAGAGTCAAAGTTCATTCCACTGGTGCACTTTGACATTTTCCTCAAATAAGTAGTGCTGCAGATTTTCTCTCCTCCACCCTCTGTGCACACGAGTAATATCTAATTTCATATCAACATCTTTGACAAAATCAGAAACGGGTCATTTTAAGTCCTCCCTAATTTTAGAGGTTGAAGTGGTGAAATCTGTTAAATACTATTAAGACTAATATAAAATCAGTGTGAATCTTTACAGTATTGCTTCAAGCATGACCTTGGACTTGAGTAAAAACCTCTCTGACAGCTTCACAAAGACAATTACTGTGGTTCTCTTCTATTGGATGAATTTATTACACAGTAAATGTGACCTTAACGTTTACCCTGTGGACTTTTTCCTGTGTAATTCATAAACCAGTTCTGAGTTTTACCATTGTATTCTTTTCCTCCTTGCAGACATTAAAGCGCAAAGAGAAGGAGTATGAGCACGACATGGAGCGTCTGGCCAGAGAAAAGATCGCTACCCAACAGCGACTAGCAGAGCTGAAGAATGATCTTAGCCAGTGGATGGATGTGATCGAGATCGACCGCATCCTCCGACAGACGGTGCAGCCGGAGGAGGACCAAGCTTCAACCTCCACAGCCTCGGGTAGGCAGACGGGAGGGATTGGTGGGGATTTGTGTTCAGTCTCAACTGCATGTCTCTAAATCTCCCTAATACACAACCAAACACTGTTTCAGATTAAATCATGTAATTATATATGTAATTAATGAATTCCATAATTTGTTGATGTTGCAGAAGGTGAAGACATAATGGATGACGATCTGGATGAAGAGCCTGCACCAAGAGCACCCACTGCCTTACCCACCGTGCCTCAAATCATGAAACCTGAGCTGCGCACAACTGCAACACCTACTCAAGTCCCAACTGTGATGCCCACCACCACTACCTCCTTCACCACCCCTCACAACCAGCGCAAAGCCCCTCAGCACCAGCCTCAGCCGCTACCAGTGACTCCCCCACAGCCACTGTCTAAACCTGCAGCTCCACCAACGCTCACTGCCACTACATCCAGCACACCTTGTCAGCTGTCAAATCCCACCCAGACGCAGATGGTGACCACACCCAGTCTGCACCCCACAGTTATTGCTCATGCACCAGTGTCCCACCCTTCGGTCATCCAAGTGATCCCAAGTCAGAGCTCCAAAAACATCGCCCAGCTGGCTCCCTCCACCACCACCAGCTCTGTGCAATTAGCCCCCGGCCACCAGCCCATCAGTCACATAACTGTGCACCCAGTGGCTCACCTGAGCCAGCATTTACCCACTCTCTACTCTCAGCCGGTGGCTGTCACACAGTCGGCTGTGGTCGGTCACATCACTCAAACAATAAACCATGCTCATGTGAACGGCAGTGCACCTGCACAGCCAACTGCCACCATTGTTGGTAAGCAGACAGCAGTGAGCACCCAGATGATGGCCCACCACCCGCAGCTAGTGGGTCAGACGGTGCTCAACCCTGTGACCATGGTAACCATGCCCTCCTTTCCCATCAGCACTCTGAAGCTGGCCTGAACACTGCCAACAGGACCACTGAGCTCCAGACTGTGATCCCCATGACAGGGGTAAAGTGATGGAGGGATGTTATTCCCCCATGTTAACAAAGTGACCAAAAACAAGTCCCTGTTCTTAACCTTCCACCTTCTTGTGTGTTGGTTAGTGTTGTGGGAGCACTCAATGGGCCACCTCCCTGCGGTGAACCACGGGCTTCATACCAGGCCATTGACAAGCCAACCGTGTGTGCAGGAGAGCTGCTGGAGACCCTTCTGCTCTGTTTAATTCTCACTTAAAAGCATTAAAGTGGACACAAAGCTGGGAACAATCCTAAAACTCCTTCTAGACCAGACTACCACAACTTCTAAGATATAACAGGCTGCATGTGACTGACGGTCATAACGTTGTGTTTGTGTTGTACACAGTGGGCTGATGTGCAGTTTTTGACCTTCACCTGCCATCCTTTGTTGTTTTAAAGTGAGGCAGTGCGTATTTTCACAGAAGCTAGAAAGAAACGGCCTCACATGGGAAAATGTCGATCTGCTATTATAGAGTCCAGACAGTGTAGGAGCAGAGTGCTGGCCCGCCAAACCCAGGGCACGGAGAATGTGGTTCAGAGGAGCCCCTCCTCTTCAGCAGCAGCACATGCTGTAAGGTTGGAGCCAAATCATGGACTGCACTTAGCCGCCTGAGCAGGAGCTGCAGTCCTCGGTGATAGTGCACACAGCAGCAGCTCCCCCTGGTGGCTGTTTGTGTTCATAGTCAAACCACCACCTCTGCAACAATGACACAATTCTTCCAGTGAAGTAAAATGATGAT
The DNA here is from genome assembly GCF_001858045.2 of Oreochromis niloticus. NCBI lineage: Eukaryota > Metazoa > Chordata > Actinopteri > Cichliformes > Cichlidae > Oreochromis > Oreochromis niloticus. Next base: position 19,802,202 of record NC_031979.2, read on the forward strand.
ATCACATCAGAGTGTCTGAAAGAAAAAAACAAATATATATATATATATATATATGTTATAGACACACACATACACAGCTTTGTCAGTTCTAGGCCTAGCCAGGGTGCAGGGTGTCTCACGAGCTTGTCTCTGCCTTTAGCGAGTAATGTTCTGTTGACAGATTGCAGCCAAGATGACAATCAGCACCTCGAATTTTAAGGCTCAAGTGCTCAATCAGAAAAGGGTGGATTTCTCATTTCTGCCTCAAGTGAATGAGTTTAAGTATCTCAGGGTCTTGTTCACAAGTGACAGACTGACTGGTCCAGGCACTGCACCAAACAGTGGTCTGCTGTGGCAAAGAGACAGCTGAGCGCTAAGGCAAAGCTATTCATTTACTGGTTGATCCACTGTTCTACCCACAAACTGTGGTTAGCAGCTAAAAAAAAAGAAAGTATGAGATCACTGATACAGGTGGCATGAATGGGCTTCTTTCTAGGCTGTCTTGCTTAGCCTAGACAAGATGAGGAACTCATCATTCAAGAGGAGCTGAGTCAGATGAGGTGGTTTGGGCATCTGAGTAGGATGGCTCTAAGGTGAACGGTTTCAGGCATGCACAACCAAGAAGGCACCCGAGGGCAAATCCAGGACATGATATCTCCCAGCTTGCTTGGGAAAGCCTTGGTGTCTCCCACACTAGAGGAGTGAGGTCTGGATAGCTCTGCTTAAACTGCTGCCTGTGTCCAGATAAGCAGAAGATGGATGGCTGGATTTAGTTTTTAGTGTTTAAAGGACAATCAAATTGTTACTTATTTCTAGTATCTGTCCTTCAAACATACTGGTGATTGTACACTGAGCACAAATACAAGTTAGTGTTTTAGGATAAAACAGTTTGTGTCACAGCTGCTAATGTATTTTAAATATTTTTCTTTTTGCAGAGTAGGATTTGTATCTACATCTATATGACCCCCAACCCCGGCAGAGGCGAGTTTATATGCGCTGTGAGACTTAAATACCATGAGGTAAAGGATGTGAATCTGAATACAGAAAGGTCCATAAAATATAGTGAAGTGTGTCTATGCTGTCTTGTAGTGCATATGGTAGTAGGGTGTGTGTTTGCATGCCATTAATGCATGCCATGACTGTACTAATGTAGTGATCACTATGAAAGCAAGGACCTATGGCAGTGCTCCCCGATGAGCTTATGAACTTCATTACGTTACTATAGGAGTGTGTAGGATTTCTGACACATTTAAAATTCTGTCATCCATAAAACTGGGGGAAAGTATCTGTAGAAAGCGTCAACAACAGATGACTTTAATGTGTTTATTCGAGGCACCCTCTTTCCAAAGCTGGCACTGTGAACATTTAAAAAGTAGTCTCAATGAGCAGCCAACCTGCAGTTTAACACACTGTGCTCTCTGAATTTAATCTGAATGTACTGATCTGTGAAAACATTTGGGGTGTTGAAACAGGAGTCGAGCCCTTTTTAGAAATGCAGTTACTTTATTAAAGTGTATGTAAAGTGTAACATTAGAAACCTGATTTTGTATTTTAAGATTTACTGTCGCTTGTATCATCACCCCTCGTTTGTTAATTTTATCAAATAGCTTATTTTCTGGGACCATGTACAGTGCTGTATGTGAAGGGGCGATCACTACATTCAGTCACATTTGGCCACTTGTTTAAATTATTCACCCCTTACATGTTTTTGTATTTTGCTCTGATGCAATACGTTGTTTCCTTGCCATCTCTTAGATTTCACACAAACATCTGGGATAAATGGCATTTTGAAATCGTTTTGCAGAAAAACAAAATGCATAAACGTTACCAGATACAGATGCTTGAAGAAGCAAAAATATACCTGTGTTTTCCCTATGGAGAAAGTTTACATTGTATATAGCCTGTAAATGTTGGGCTGCATTTAGATCTATCTGTATTAAGGTAAAAGCTTGGGAAAATATGTAAAAATTAAAATTTATAAAAAAGATACTTAATAAATTGTATTATGTTTACAAAGGTCTGAAGTGGCTTCTTTAAACAAAGTGTAGAGAAACACAAAGATGGTTTTACATTCAGAGCGCAGTCAAACATTAAACACTGCTTTATCCAGCGCTCACTCTCAGTGATGGATACGCTGAGGTCATCAGGACTTTGGCATGTTGACATGCCAGACTGGATGAGCCAAGGACCGAGCCGCCAACTTTCCAGCTGGAGCGACTTTGCCTCCTGAGCCACACTGACTCAGAGAAATAAAGTGGAAAGTTATACTGATATTTGAATGCAGAAATTCTTTCTAATTATTATTAGTTATTTAGCATTAAGAGGTGCCTGGCGACTTCTTTAAGTGTTGTTTTGTTCATGCAGTGGTTTGAAACACCAAAGACGATCAGATTAGAGACACTGATCTGGTATTTTTACTCCAGAAATATCAGGTTAGGCTAATACTGAAAACAGTAGTAGATAAACTGCAGATATAACGTGGACAAAGAGATCAAGTTACCTCTGTATAATGTGATGCCACTTAGTAGCACACGCTAGCTACATTTTTAACACCTTTTCAAAGCCTCTAAAATAAAAGCTGAACATAAGCATTCAAGAGGAGCTGAGTCAGATGAGGTGGTTTGGGCATCTGAGTAGTCCTTTTATACAAGCCTTCTGTAGTAGTTTCATCATTCCAGGATAACTGTAGATAACAAGGCTAGTCTAGTCAGGATGTTATGGTACAATTCCCGCTAAAGCCAGGTTGGTTGTAATTAAAAACCTGTTTAATATTTAGTCATCATAGCAACTAGACATACAAGTTATACCTATGATTAAAGTTATCTGTTTAGTGCACTTAAAAGTAAAATAATTTTAATGTTTCAAAACTATTTTCTGATACCTTCAAATTAACATTTCTACAAGTGGAGGTTGACACAAAAACCTTAACAATGAAAGAGCTTGCCAAAGACAGACAATGCAACTACTAAAAATTACACTTGCTTGACACTTGACACAGTTGTTGGTGCCAGACAGGCTGCTCTGAGTATTTCAGAAAAAGCTGATCTACTGGGATTTTCCCCACACACCTATGTCTACAGTTTACAGAAAGAAAATATCCAGTGAATTCTCTGTGTGTGTTGTTAATGCTAGAGGTTAGAAAAGAAAGGCCACACTGCAACAGTAACTGCATACCTTGGTTGTATACCAAGGTATATATACATATATATATATATATACATATATATATATATATATATATATATATATATATATATATACACCTTGGTTGTATACCAAGGTATATATACATATATATATATATACACACACACACACACACACACACACATACATATATATATATACATATATAGTAAACATTCTAGCTAACCATCTACCTACCTACATCAAGAACTTCGTAGCATTACCTTTGCTTTATTTCCTAAGTTTTATAAAACAAACAAACAACTAAGTAACTTAAAACACTGTAATGAACGGACTCACTGACCTTATTCCTCCTCCTTTCGTGCTCCTTCTGTCTTCTGACTAAGAGCTGGGCGATATAAGATTTTTTCATATCACGATATGTTTTTTTCATTTCAGGCGATATAAGCCAAATAACTATATTTGTAAGATTTAAATGTGCCGTTGCTCACAAGTAAAATGTGAAATAATTAGCAGCTTGTTTTAACTGAAATATTTATTTCCCATAATAAGTTCAACAGGGCAGATGTACTTAAGGAACATGAGACTAAACTAAATAAAGGCAAATATTGCAAACTACACAAAAGGTAGCCGCTAAAGCATTTAAGTTTCAAAATAGAACAAACAAAACAGACCACTAAATTGTCAATTCCACTTAGAAACAAAATATTAATTCTAAAAATAAATCTTAGTTTGTTTTACAGAAGAACAGACAAAACTGACTAACTTTTGTCAATATCAAATAAACTGAGAACTAAAAGGAAATTCTCAATCTCTCCTTGTTGTATAGCTTAGCTTTTCAAACAGTTTTAACAGTTACTTTAGTCTGACAAAAGCCGAATGACGAATTAGCGCTTTCAGTCAGAGATTGAGCATGCACCGCTTTATTGTATATCCAGACTTGCTTTCGGCACAATTTACAGTGCGCGCTACTCTGTTTTTTGTCAGACTTGAAATAGCCGAAATACCTTCACACTACGGAACTTCTGTGGCCCTTCCGTTCGACAAGCTCTGCGGCATTGGAACCATCATCGGCTTTTTCTTCGGTAACCTTCGGTCACGCTGTCGGTTGATTTTTCTCTAGTCGGCAAACTCATTTCCTTCATTACCTGGGCTGCACGGCTGCAAAAACAAATACACATGTGCGCCTTGGCGCTTAACAAGTCACGTGATGTGACGCTGCGGCTGTGATTGGTTCGGCTCTGCGCTACTTAATTTGGATTGGCTGTTTTTTTTTTGTTTTTTTTAAGAGGACAAGAGAGATGAGGCCTATCGCAATAGTTTAATTTTTCTATCGAGAAAAGGTTATTTCGCAATACATATCGTTATCGTTTTATCGCCCAGCTCTGCTTCTGACCCTCACAGCTGCAAAATGGTGTCAAAGTTAGCTAGCCGTTTTCAAACGGTTGTCAAGTTGCTGCCAATGTTATCAAAGTCCAATTATTTTACTTTAAACCTCCCAATTAAAATTAAACACTGCGGAAACGGCTAGTAATTTTGGAAAAGTCTTCATTTATCTAAGCATTTAAAAGCTTATATCATTTAAAGTAGCAGAGAACTTGATACCTTAATTAGCTACCCTTGAGGGGAGGATTGACTGAAAATTCAAGTAAGATTTTGAGATTTGGAAGTCGAAATTTCGAGTTAAGTATCACGAAATTTCGGATTTAGTCAGAAGTAATACATATTTTTGAAACTATAAGTTGAACATTTAAAGTTATGCATCTCAGAATTTGTGCACACATCTAGAAATTTTCCATTACTTCTGATTAAATTTAAAAAAAAAAAAAAATGTAGGGAAGAGGATTAGGGGCACATCTTTTTTATTTATTTTCCAGAATTCGGAGAAACGTCCGAATTCTGTAAGAATTCTGTTTTCTCAGAATTTTGGAAAAGAAACCCTCCTCCCTCCCCTAGTGGCCCTAATCCTTTTCCGTAAAAATGAGAGAAGTAACTCAAAAGTTTTAATTTTTTTAAAATGTAAAGCTAATAACCCAAAATTTTTATGAAACGTAAAATTTTGAGTTACATCTCAACATTCCTTTCAAGTTATTAATTAAAATTTTTAAGATAACCTGAAATTTTGCTTTAGCTCTTCCTGACGATTTGTTATTTATTCCCCCCCAGTGGTAAAACAAGCTTCCTCTGATTTAATATAACACTGTGTAATAATATATAATAATATATATTACTTCCTAAACTTATATCAGAAAATCACTATCAATCCACCCATTTTAGATGACACAAACAACCATTTAATCCCACTTCCATTTGCAACCATAAAAAACCCATTGTCTTATTCAACTTGAAATTATAGTCATATTTTATTACAATATTAGAATTTGTACACATTGCCCTCTCCATCCTCTTCCATTTATAAATTTATTACATAAATATAATCAAAAAATGCAAAATAACGAAGGCAAATTTAACATGAATTCAAAAACAAAAAGTGTTACCTGACTCTGCGATAGAAACTCGAGGAATGTATTTTTCATATATATATATTTTTTAAACAAAGGTCACACAAGTCAGAGTAGAGTCATCTAATCTAATTTAAAAAAAAAAAAAAAGAAGCTCTGCAACATTAAAAAAAATGTCAAGAGACTCATGTTCACTCATTGTTTTTGATCATTACTCATGGGTTGTAATGGTGTTGCAAAAATAAAAAAATTCACACTTTTAAAGACCAATCCAAAAAAAAAAAATATTGGGATTATTAAATTTATCATTGGTTGTAAGATAAATGTAAAGGTTAGTACTCATCCAACATAGGAGCTCCCTTTAAGTGAGAACAAAATTATAACAAACCTATATATATATATATATATATAAAATATAAAAAAAGCCTCTATTATCAACCCCAACAGCTGGTCAGTTTATGATCATCAAACAGATCTGCAATCTGAGTAATCTTCACAAAACTCATGCAAAAATAAAAACCACTGCATGGCCTTTAATGCAACCCTGCCCTTTGACGCTCATCTCATGCAAATCTAGGGTCTTGTGTTTTTCAACAACCTTTTGTGACTTTGCCACTTTCGGGAATTCTCCACATGGTTTTTAAAGACTTCTCTGCCAGGTTTAAAGATACATCGCATCTCGAATGTTGACAATGACGATCAGTGAGTTTGCTTGTGAGTTAACACTGGCCAACTCTGTGACGTCAGGCATCAGATGTGACAACTATAATTGTGAACATGCAGACACTGATCAAACCAAATGAACAAAAATCTAAACAACCCTTAAACCAAATTAACCAACAGGAACCTCCATCATCCACATAGTCGAGCAGTGTAACATTAAATACAGCATGTAAAAAACAAAAACAGTAGGAAAAAAAGGTGTAATATAGAAAATTATATTATTACAGTATATATATATGTATATGTGTGTGTGTGTGTGTGTGTGTGTGTGTGCCTGTTGACCTGTAAAGATTTTTAAAAAATAAACCAGAAAAAACACCCAGAAAAGTGTAAGCTTTGATGTAAACTTGTAAAAACAACCCTGTGATCATGTGGCTAAATAAAAAGCTCTGATATGTGAATTAACCCCCAACCTTTCATTCATTCAAGCGAACATCACGAGAGCTGTTTTAAACAGCAGACAGGGAGAGTTGGGTGTTTCTCAGCGGTGCTGCCGTAAATGTCAGAGATTCTGGAGAGGATAAAGGGAGTCGCTAAGCTGCAAACGTCTTACCACCTCCTCGCCGGGTCCTTGATCCACGTATAACATGCTGCTGATGAGGCTGAGAGGTGGCTTGGGATGTCAATATCCAAGAGTGGAATAAAGGTTTGTTTGGGGTGGAGTGGGGAGTTTTTCTTTTTTTATTAAATCCCAGTGAGAGCAACACATGTACACAGTGTGACTGGGTTCTTGTTTCTCAATAGCCGTCCTTCTGAGTGATCATATGATCCTGGATCCTCTGCAGCATCTCCTGCATCCGCCGCAGCTGGGAGAAGAGAGCAGAGAGAGGAGACGGGTGTTAGTGTGATACGTTTGAATGCGACGCATCCACTTTCATAGCAGTGTGAAGTCTAAGCGGGATTTCATAGAAGCTATTCATTTACGCACGGCTGCACAGGCAACAAATCAATAAACGCCTGGGAGATGGGCCTGTTCTCCCCAAACCACGTGACATGTGCTGAATGGCAGCAGGGAAACAAGGGCTCCCTCCATCTGCTGCTTCACTCTGGACTAGAGAGTATCTGTTATCACAGAAGCAGCACTTTAGGATATTAAAATCACTAATATCAGTCAGCTACTCAGTCACCTAATCATGTTGAGTGAGTTCCCCCCCCCCCCCCATCAGATTTGTTGGAAATAAGCAGGTAACACAGGTATTATACAGCTCCTGTTCACCTGGAGATGTTTGTCCAGCTGCTACTGTGTGTGGGTTGGCTATAACACCCGTGGGCAAAGATGTATATTGAGCTAATATGGTGTTACTGCATTGCTTCATGTTGAGCAGACAGAAAATGTAAAATAAACAAATGAGGGAAAAAATAAGACTCTTTATTTAATGAAATAAATAGATTTCGCACGGTCTGGTATTGCAGAGGGAAGGGGCTGGTATTGACATAGCTTATTCAACTCATTATGATTGCAGGACACATTAAAACCATATATAGCCGTCTATTCCTGAGACTCAAAACAGTCATTAACAGGGCAACAACAAACCCAAAATAAAAAGGAATCTATAAGGAAGGTTTCTTTTCACAACTGTTATATTTATAACTAAACTTTGCAAAAAAAAAGTAAGGAAATTTGTGTTTGGTTGATTATTTCTGTGTTGCAACGATGCTGCTTGGTAATAAATCTTACACTGAGGGAATGCCTGTTTATTCCCTGTTAAATGGTGCCACATTTGTAATGAAAATACATCTGTGGGTTGAGTAGCAGATTTAAGCATGTGGGTTATGTGCATTAAAAACATTCTCTGCCACAGAGATGATTAATTCTGCTACTGACTCTTGTTTTGAGCTTCTGACACCATGACTGCCCTTCACCATCAGGCCCCTTTGCACCAGTGTCTGCAACATGTGCGGTGGGACCTAAACATGTGGAGGACCGTTATGTCCAGATTGTTGCACTGAGAGGGTAACAGCATTTGCGAGGGTTGGCATCTCCCTCACAGGAAAAACAAGGTTTGTCATCATTGCAGGCAATGTCGATGCAGAGAGATTTCGAGATGAGATTCTGCAGCCAATGGCCATCTCTCTACAGTCTGGGACTGAACTCTATCCTCTAAGATGACAATCTCCCCACCCCCACAGAGAAGGGTTTATCAGAGACTACCTCCAGATTTTGGGAGTGGAGAGGATGAAATGGCCCGCCTGCCGTCCTGACCTCACCCCTGATCCCAAAAACCTGTAAGTGGCATGTTTGCGGGATCAGCTTGGGACATAATGACCAACATAACATTGGCTGATTTGGGACAAATGCTGATTGAAGAACAGGATGCCATCCCAGAGCAGTTTGTGACCAAACTGGAGACTAGCATGAGGAGGAGGTGCCAGGTCGTTGGGGTTGTATTAAACTATTAAATTACCAGTATGCCTTGTTTCTTCAGACTTAAATAATCTAATTTATTAAATTACACCAAACAAGAGTCAATATCAGAATAAGTTATTTGGCATTGGCAGGGAAGATTCCTCAAGTTTTGCATGGGCTCAACTCTGCTGTGTGACTGACAAATGCATAAGATATAAGAATACAAGATTTATTGCCTATTAGCATTGTTACAACAAAAAAAGTAATCAACCAAACACAAATTTCCCTACTTTTTATGCTACTTTACTTCCACTAAGCATCACAGTATTGCACAGTATGTAGCCCTTTAAATACCCACTAACACCAGGTTTTTTCTGTCAGTCTTAACACTTTCCCATCATTATCCTTCCCACCTTCTCTGACCTGCCATGCACAGATGTTATGAACTCAGGTGCAGGAACACATGTTACATTCAGCTTTTCTTTCTTTAATCCTGAGAAGGTCAATCCTGAAACTCAGGATGATGGCGTGGTTATAAACATCCTGGTGCTTTCAGTGAGTGTAAGTGGCAATCTCTTTTCCTAGTCACAGTTTAAAGCTCCAAAAGGCTACAGGTTTACTCTATAATTAAACCAGTTCCTGTTTATGAGACGGTTTTCTTGTGAGTTTCACAAAACGTGATCTGACTGCACTTAAAAAAAATGTTTTTGGGTAAACACATCATCTATGAGCTAAAGATACTCAGAGAGCTTCATCGCCTTTGTGATCTGAGTGCCTCTCTGGGCTGGGCTGAGGGTCTGAGTGCTCGTGGTGATCAAAATTGTGGGCAGAGTCATGCTCGTGGTCGTGATGCCACTCCAGTTCGTGGTCGGCGTGCCGTACCTCCTCATCTTTCTCTCTGATGAGCTTTTCCGTCTCGGACTCGGCCACTCCGGGCACCACTGGGATGGGGAAGTCTGTGCCGCTCTCCCGGGTTAACTTACTGCAGAGACACACGTTTTGGAAAAACACTTCAGTGAGTAAGTTCACAGAGTTTACTACAAAGTGAGAACACAGACCAATGTAAATAAGCCTGTGATGTCCAATCAGCTGCCGACAAACATTGTTAAGACATTACACCAGACACGTCAGAGCAAACCCATCAAATATGTGAAGGTTACACATTTTTTAATCAAAGTCTCCTTCTCAAAACAACAATATTCTAACATTGTTATAATTCATATCTTCATCTTGATTTTTCTTGTGCCATATTTCTTTCATCTCACTAAAACTTATTTCTCCCGTCCTTCAGCGTGAGCATACTTGCGGTTGCGCTCCTTGACGACCATGCGGGTCATGCTCTGGATGCACTGGGCTCTGTAGTTCTCGTAGTGAGTCTCTCGGGTCACGTCCTTGAGATCTTGCATGTGCGTGCGAACGAGCATGTTCCTCAGCTTCACGAAATCGCAGTGTGCTGGGTTTTCCACTGCAGACCACAGAGTGAGGATCAACTACACACTCAATACTTATACACGTTCACTGTTGTAATGGTACATCTATACAGAAAGCATTTTTGTATGTATGATTTTGAGCTCTTTGTTTAGGGGAACATGTGAGATCAAGGTTACCTTCTACAATACCCCAGGGGTACAGACGGCCTCGCACCCTCTTTCCTTTGGCCTCCACCACGGTGTTACTGCCAATTACTGCAAAGGGGATGCTTTCCTAAAGGGGTCAAGAAAAAGATCAGAATATTAAAAGCATGTCATGGTCATAAAGATCACATCTGGCAAAAAAAACAACAGACCAGTTATATCCCTTTCCTCTTCAATGTCTTCGTCCTTTCTTGTGTAAGACCTTTTTTTCCCCCTTTTTAAACCTGATCTTTACTTAATCCAACAGGAGGTAGAATTCCTCATTTTAAACCCCAAAGTTATTGATTTCATTGTAATCATACTGAAATGACCGTAGCATATGTAGTCGACTGGACCATGAACTTTATGAAGCTTTGCATTAACTTTGCCTAGAGCACTGTGAGTGCAAACATCTATAGGGTGTATACAAATATGATATCATTTATATTATATTATAGTGGCTGAGCAGCTGCTGATTATCGACTAAGTTATTGAAATAAGCCACTATGAAAGCGCTTTGTGGAGATAAGAAAACAAAGTTTGGTTAAGCGTCATCATGAGACTCTTTATGAAGCAAAACGTTAAATCTTCTCTATGTAGAATTCATCATTAATGTTTCAATTTATGTTTATATGTTTAAGATTTTCCTCATGTCACATACTAATATTGCTCAAAATGTGACATCTAACAAATTTGTTACATTATTGCAATTATTGCTGTTCCTGTAAATAAACTAGTATTTAGATCTTTATCATAGTGTTAGAATGAAACGCTGTGTTGACATGATAAATTGAATTACACGTAGTAATAAAATTATTAAAGACGTGTCACATGGTCAAACAAGCGCTGCAGGCCTGGCAAAACCAGCCTGTATGACACAGAAAATATATCCTATACTTACTAAAATTAAAATATATTAAATGTATCATAATTAAGAAGTAATTCTGATTTTCTTGATAGTTATTGTTTATTGAGCAAAGTAAAGACCAGTGTGTTGAGCAGGGGTTTTGCTAGTAGTGATAATTTTTGCTTTTATTTCCACCGACAGTGTGCTTAGCACCACCTTATAATACGGGAAGTGTAGAGGAAGCTGATTCTTCAACACTTAAATCCACCAGGTTCACCACCTATATAGTCTGTTCATTCATTTTAATGTCACTTCTTTAGATAAAAAAAATATATAAAATTTGTTTGCAGCACAATTTGTTGTGAATGACAATGATTTGTCTTGACCCTCAGCATTCTGCTTTCAGCTGAGTTTAGTGTACTAAACACAAAAACGTAGATGAAGAAAAGAAAGAAAGGAGATCACTCTGATCACCTTCAGCGCATGGTCTTGTTGCTTGAAATCTTCATCTTCATCAGAGTCGCAGTCGGGGAACTGGTATATCTTTATACCGTACTGCTCAATCTCCTCTCTGATCTGCAAAGACAAAAAAAGAAAAACTGTAGAAAAACATGTCTGATGTCAAAGTGTGAATAACGCTCTCTGTGAGGATACAAGTAAAAAAACACTCTGCGGCGTATTCACAGATTGATTCGTGGGATGAAACATGCAGTTGCCTTGCCTTAATTTTCTTTTTCTTCACTTCACCAGGGGTGAGTGTGTCTGCTTTGGCCAAGACTGGGACAATGTTGACCTTCTCATGGAGAGCCTTCATAAATTCCACATCCAGAGGTCGGAGGCTGGAAGAGATGAGGCAAAACATACCAAGAAAGGATAATGAGACACTTATTATTTATCAGTATTTTTTTTTAGATAGGATAGTGTAGAGTAGACAAGAGAGTGGGCATTTTCGAAAAAGGTCAGTCACCTGAACGCAGGCCACTGCAATAAGGACTACAGCTTTCAGCACATGAGGAACACAAACTTTATTTTAGGGGTTCTGAGTTTTTATGGCCGGGTCGGTGTTTGTAGGTTGGTGTTTCTTCTGAGAATGATGGTTTGTGCACGTTTATCGTTGACCATTAGTGAGGTTGGAGTTACATTCCTGGGCAAAAAGTTATCAATCAGTGTCAGGAAGGTTTAGTCTGCTAATGATGACTAATTGAAGAAAAATACTTCCCGAGTTACATTCTGGGCTGCCCTATCATGGTTTAACATAAACTGTGGCTGAATGAAATATACAAGCCATGCGCTTTTTCCATGTTGCCTTCACAGGCCACAGAAAACTTCAAAAAGGGCCACCACTGATGATTTACTGTTAGACAAGTTTAAACTGGGGTTTGATAATCATTAACTGTTAGATAATTTTTTGCCTATAAACTCCTTTTAGATTTGAAAGCGTTTCATAAATGCTGATGAACTGTTGGCAATCAAAATCAGGCAACAACACATGTACCCGGCAACCCACATCTAGATTTCTCCACTAAGCTTTCCTGCATCACTGTGAAACAGTGAAGTCTTATCTGTAGTTCAAAATTAAAGGAAGTAGGGGTGCTAGGTTATCTCAGAGATTTAGCATGTGACCACATGCCGTACAGCAAAAATGCATCAGTCTGGGTTGGAGTCCTTCCCCTCCTCTCTCTCCTTTTTCCCCCATCTAATGCTGTACTGTCAAATGATGGCAAAAATGTACAACCCCCCGCCCAAAAAACTTGAAGCATAACATGATGTCTCTGGCTGCATGGCACACTGACTGACCAATCAGTGGCAGCAGACATTTGCTCACCAACAGAGGGAGCTGTTTCTCCATGGCTGTCACGTTGAAAATGCTCCGCAGCATTACTTTAATTTTATGGTATTCTGGCTCCTTGATGAATACAGATCTGGATGTGCACAAATGTGCTGAGAGGTACCACAACAGCACACAGCACAAACAATTGATTAGTGTGAAATCACTGCATCAGATGTAAAGTTATCCGAGGGCAGCTGAGAGCTGCTTTATCTCTGGGAAAGATGATGGGCATCAACAATTTAAGGGGCTGAACACACTGTGAGTAAACACCGATCCACTAGATATGTGTGGAAGATATCACGTGTGCGCTAAGGACGATGGCTGAGATAAACATGTGATCAGAGATCATGAGGAAAAGTGCAGCTAATGGTCCCATTATCATTTCTGAACATTGCACGTGATAATGTGCTGCAGCAGAAACAACTTAATCTTCCATATTTTTAGAAGTAATAATAAAGAGAGGATGAGCAGGCTAAGTTAGCTGCAGCTTTGTCATACCCGTGACCGAAGGGTGAGATGAAATAGAGGCAGCAGTGTACGCGGTTGTCCTGGATGTTCTTGCGATTGAGGCCACTCTCATCCCTGAAGTACTGCTCGAACTGCTGGTCGATGTAGTCAGCCACTGACTTCCAGCTAAAGCAGAAACACACAGGGGCGTTCAGTCTCTGAGGCAAAGTGTAACAGCTGACCGTGTAACTCAGGGTTTTCTGATGCGTTAAAGATGTCTGTACCATTCAGTGTTGTTCACAGCGTCCCCAAACCCAGGGGTATCCACAATGGTGAGTTTCAATTTGACACCTTTCTCCTCTATATCCACCGTGTGTTTGGTGATTTCTACCGTTTGTGTGATTCTCTCTGGGATTAAAAAAACAGAAGTAAACAGCCCTCAGTGATTACATAATGTAGTACAGCAAATTTTAAAACAAATAATCACACGCACCTTCTGCATTGAGCAGCTTCCTATCTTTGTACAGATCTGTGAGAAACAGACTGTTGACCAGGGTGGACTTTCCCAGGCCAGATTCACCTTCAAACAAAGAACAACAAAGAAGAAAAGACAGTCTTTTTTAAAACAAACATGGTCTTAAGATCAAATAGCAGCTAATGCTCAAATGAGGATTTACCTGCTACCATGAGCGTGAAGTCAAATCCTTTCTTGACAGACTTGCGGTGCACCTGGTTTGGCAGCGTTGCGAAACCCACGTACTCCTTGTCCTGGTCCTACAAATGCACAAAAAGATAAAAATGCAATAAGGAAACAGAGGCTACGTACATCATGGTTTCTTTGTTCAAACCTGATATTGGCTTTTTGAAATATTTTGGCATTGTTGTCCCATTTGCAGTATTTCGACGGCAATAACAGCAACAGCACAAAACCAAAAATAAACCAAACAAAACAACAACAAAAAGAACCTCCCAAAAAAGCAATATGCCAGATTTGAAACCATGGAAAATACCAGTGTATTAATTTTAGACTGTAAAACATGGTATGAAGTGTATCAGCATGTTATAGCACACGGGCTGTGCTGACCCCTCTTTGGGGCTTCCTGACCGTGGCGCCTTGTATTACCTCGTTACTGTCGTATGGGTCAAATCGAACCCAGGGGCTCTTTGGCCTAGAGGGACTGACGGGGGACGGCAAGTCAAACTCCACGCTTCGGCTTTGTGGCAAACCGGAGTCTGAACCTGAATCTGACTGTGCCCTGCCAGCCACGGGGGGCCGCAAATACGATGGGGTGTGGGGGCGGTCATTGCCCTCAGCCTGCCTGTCCGCATCATGAGGCTCGGGGTCATGATGGGGGTGGTGATGGTGCTTGTGATGGTGGTGACCGTGCCCACCATGATGCTGAGGGTCCTGCATAATGTTTTCCACTTCTGAGTCATCTGAATGGCTTGAGGGCTGGAGAGAAGCGAAGGTCGTGGGGGGCGGGAGGGATGACGAGGCAAACGGGGGAAAAAAAAAAATACAGTGGAGGGAAAAGAGGAACGGTAAAGCACCAATGTAGAGGGGGAGGTATGGAGATCCAGAGGGTAGAAAGTTTTAGAAAATCAACTTAAAATTTTATGGTGAGAAATTTAAGACACAGCAAGAAAGATATCTTTGATATCTGACAACTCAAAACTGTTAGTACACCCAGCTTAAGACCAGTGGGTAACACATGACATTTCTAAATTAATGTGGATGGGCCTTTAACTATTCATTGGAAACAGGATACATGTTAGGGACTTTACAGCTGGTGCATCACCTTCTATAATAAATGAAGAGAAGTCATGTTAGAGCTGAACACTGCAGCAGAGTCGTTTTATGAAACTAACAATGAATGAGCTCCAATACTGTGTTTATATTTACTCTCCTTTAAGAGTGATCGGTAATATTAAATACAAGGACTGTTTTGGACATCAGGTATTTTACTCTTCATTAAAAATGCAAACTTTAAAAGTGTAAATTTCCTGTAAGAGGACACGCAGTTATAGACTCTAGTTACAGTTACTAAAGTCTCCCTGATAGATAAATAATAGAGTGGAATTCAGCAAGCAACACCGCCACTCAAATTCAGCTGTAGACACACTGTGACACAGTTTTAACTTTAAATTTAGACCCTAAAGAGATAAATTCATTCAAAATCCTTTGGTTAAACGCATAGAAACTACAGACTTTGATGACAGAAATCAGATGAAGATGGGCAGTAACAGAAAAAAATATATATACTTGGGGGGGGGGGCTCCTCACAGATACCTGTTCATGGTGATCATGATCATGGTGCCTGCTCTGATTAGGGGAAGCTGGGCAGGAGTCTTGTTCATCTGATGAAGAGGAATGCTCATGGTCACTGTCCTCCATTGCAACTGGGGCTAAAGCGCACTCTGTGATCTTCAATCCGAAGGGCGCATGCGTGTGGTGAGGTTAATGGGGGAAAAGAACAAGAGGGACGTTGAAGAAGAGGATGGAGAAGGGCCAACAAAGGACCCCGCAGATCCACGCATGAACCACAAGGAGGACATGAGGAGTACAGGTAAGATGGATAAAGACGAGGAGGAAGACGGCAAAAAAATTTAAAAAAGCTAATGAATAAAAGAACATACCATTTACAGCAGAAATGGTATGATTACAAAGATGAGATGTATGTAATAATATAACAAGGGATTGCATATTAGATATATGCTATAAATAATTATGTATCTGTATACATTTGATTGCAAAATCAAAACAGATATATAGGATGAGCTAAACAGGGGCAGGAATTAATAAGCATTTGCTTCCTCATTATTTTTTTCAAACAGGAAATGGTCAATATTTTCTCACATGATGTCTTTCTTTGATATCATGTTCATTCATTTTTTTTTTTAATATATGTTAACTCTCGTTATGTGTTTCGAAATAAAGATTTGATACAGATTCAGGCTTTGTTTACTCCTCTTGATCTGGTGCCATTTTCCTATTCATGCTCCCAGCTACAGTTACTATTGCAAAAGCTAACTACAAGTTTGACAGAAAGTAACTTCTGTGCCAATTTCTTTCCAGTTTAATTTTGATAAAAAAAAGCTTAGCATGTAATCTTTTTGCTGTTTCCACATGGTTAGGTGCTGCACCTGTGACCTACAGCTCTAATTTGATTGGGATTTAGAGCTTAAGGGCAGAGGAAACAGTGATAGTTTCACTGATTGGGAAATCGGTGACCTGCTTTCCTGATGCACAACCAAAGCCCTAAGATCAATGTCCAGCATGGTGGGTCTGTGTCCTACATAAAATAAAGTGTCAATCATCAACATTTTGCTTTGGACTACAAATCCACAGAAGTGCATCAAACAGACTCCCACTACTTTTTTTTTTTTTTTTGCTTGAATATGAAAAAAAATCTTCAAAGCATCTTTTAGATGTATCATCTGGAATATCACACTAAAACAACTCAAGTGACTACAGGAATAAAAATCAAAGAGCAAACTAATTATCAAACATATTCTCAGTAAAGTGGATAAAAGCACATTCACCCGTTCTCACCTCCTTTCTTTCGATGCCTCACCTGTGTCTAAAACCCTCTTCCTTTTACTTCTTTGTAAACTGCTCCTCGTACAAAGTCCAGCAGGAATCGGAAAGCAAAGAGCAGCGGCTCCAGCATTTATACAACTCCACACTAAAGGACACAGCGCCCTTCAGCTCCATTGAGCTGGTCGGCACCCCGGGCAGCTGATCAGTGGCATTGATGAGGTGCACGTCAGCGCTCACAGGCCACACCAACCCAGACATAGACTACATCCATCAAATCTACTTAACTTTGGGGCTGCACAGCTCCATGTCATGCACAATTATACACAAACTGTGAGTTTGACACCTTCTGCTGTTTCACCGTTTTGTCTGACAATTCACACTGACACCAACAAACAGCCTAATCTGATGAGTTGAACCTGATAACAAGGCAAAAACATAAGGAAACACTGATGGCAGCATTAGAGCATAAAACATCATGCTGCTTTGTCACTGTGTTGTACAGTGTGTGGACTGATGTTAGAACATGAAGACAAATACTGTGCATATTTTGCAGGGCCCATTCTTAACCCTTGCCACTCACAGCTAATGTCTGTACTCCATAACCCTACAATGACAGTTCCTGTGACAATAACATATGTCAAGAGCAGAAGTATCCTCACAAAAGACTTAGAAACTGCTCAGGGTTTGCAGTGTGACATCAAATTCAATTCTAATAATGATCTGTTCAGCCAGAGGGGATCTAAGGCTAAATTTCCTCTCATTCTGTTTGGGAGCTCGAGTACTAAAGGAGGTGACTAAAGTCAGATATTTAGGTTACATCATCAGGAACAATCACTGTGATGATAATTAGAGCCTGACTGCTACTGATACCAAAACCAATCTCCACATTTGGTGATTTAAAAACAGGATAAACTCGTATACTGATGTGCAATGCTGATATACTACCCCAAATGTGTATATTGTACAGCTGGTGTTAAAATCGGTCCTAGTGGTGTATTTAGACTAAAACTAAAATGAAAAAGAATAATGACTTTAACTAAAAGCCCTACAAGTCTCTGTCTAGAGAAAAGGCTACTTAGAGGTAGGACTGTAGAACTATACGACATCCACAGCCACAGATATACTCTGTACATATTCAAAGAGACATCAGGGCCTCAAATGCTCTTCTTTCTTTCACTTAAAAATTTCAGAATGCAGAAAATGACTGACTTAAAGGACAGCTTGGAATAAAGAGTATCACAAAGGTAACCACCAAATGTTTCCACCAGGTCACACGAGGTGAAGCCGAGCTGCTTACTGCCTCATTATAAACATAACTGCCGGCTATGCTGATGAATTCAGTAATTAAGCTAACAAATGAATTAATTATAAACTATTTATCTGCCAAGGCACTTGTCTTCACGTACCACATTAAGCATTTAGGAGAACTCCTCATTTATAAGCAAATTTATGCAGCAACTTGCTCCCAGTTTCAAACTCTGCAGTTTGCATCGTCTTTACAGGAGACATCATCGTGTCTGGGAATCACACAGTTATTGTACACATTTCCTATTCCTTTTCTGTTGTATGCACATATTTCAGAAACTTACATGTTACCTTTTTGTGTAGTGTGTCTGTGTCTTCATTCCTTTCTACTTTTGTAGCATTCCTGAAGTTGACCCCAACTTCAGACTTTGGTTACAGATTTCTTCTCTAAGCCAAAAATACTCTCAGTTTACTCCATCTTTAAAAGCAGCCGAGATAGCAGGCATTACTGAATGCAGGTAGGGGATTCGTCTTCCTCTAAGCACTAAAGCAGCTTTGTACAGCAAACTGATGAGGTTCAAACAGGTTCAAATTCTTTCTCTCACACCAAAGCAGCCATCAGGCCATTGCTCTGCTGTGTTCTCGGCCCTGATATTTAAGAATTTAGAGCTGAAAAGGTCTTAAGAAAGGAATGCCACAGGAAATTGTGTTTTTTTCATTTTTTAATATACCTAAGGAAACATTAATTTTCTCTTTTAGTCAGCTGAAAGAAAAAACAGCAGATTAACACAGCTCAGACTATAAGTCAAGAACAATTACAACTATTCTGTGTTCCTAGTATGCATAAAGTAGGAAAAGGGATACTGGGGAATTATTAAAGCAGAGTTCAACATAGGCGAGACATTTAGGCTGATTTTACTGCAGTTCCATTTTCCACATGCAAACATTTCCACTAACTTTAAAAAACCATTCAAGTATCTCCTGACACATTGATCTTGGGCTTAAATGTATTCCCACTAAAATGCACTTCAGCGTAACTTGCTCAGCGCCATCTTTCCAATTCAGTCCAGGTGGAAAGCAAAACCCCTAAACCTGCACTTTAATGGTTACTGTGAACAGGCTGAACAATTCAAATATGAGCAAATGTTCTGAGATCAGCAAAAGCTCCTTTTAACAAGACTTAACATCATATATTTCTTAAAGCTGGCTTCTCCAAGCCAAAAGAAAGTCAATTTCCAGCCCCGAGCCAATAGAAAATGAAAGTCAGGCTATTGTGTGTCATGCAGATAAATCAATATGCTAATGAAACACATGATTGACTAGGTATAGAAAGATTAGTGCTGCTCTGATGAGCAATACAAACACAGAAAACCCATACAACTTACACAGCTCTAGATTTAAAGTTTAGAAAGAGACCCCAACAAAAGTTAAAAAAAAAAAAAAAAAAGTCCCCAATCTTGTGTAAGATTTACAGAAGTGTCCCCCTAATCCCGATTTCTCCAATATTAAATGATGACGTGAAAACAATCTTCTTTAACTAGAATGAAACCTGATGGGCTTTGACATCTATGTCACATTTTTCCATTTTAGTACCACACAGTCTCCCACTGGAATGACTCTCCACTGAGACCTGAACCAATTATAATTTCCATAACTGGCTCAGGGTTAGTTCATCGAGAAAATAAGCAACCAATCGCTAGAGAATCCACGCAGAGTTTGACGAGAGACAAAACAGAATAGATAAACTGCCAACTGGGTGAAACCATGGTGTAGCTGGTTCTGATCCAAAGTGGTACCATGAGGATCGGAAGCACAAAACCCCAGCTGGAAATCAGGAACACCAAGGCCCAAGAAGTAGTGCCAAACAGGCCTTCATAACACAACAGTCCATATGGCTTTTGAGACTTCCTCACATTATTCAAAAATGCTTTAAAGACTTCCTCACATTACTCAAAAACATTAATCTACATTTTCTACATAGCAAAACAAAGGAGGGAGGGAAAATTAATCACTGGTATGTGGACACAAACATTTTGCCTCTGGAACGGACATATTTTACTTTGTCAACAGCTGCGTCTTTGTCACTTCCTGCAACACTGATAAAAATGCACTTATGATGTTCGCCTGAAACGCCCTGTTTGCCGTGTGAAATTAGTAAGAAGTGGGGTTAAAGTAACAATTTCAGCTCTTTGTTGCATATACAGTCCACAAAGATGGATTCAATAATTTTAATGATATTTAATAAGCAGTCTAAGAGGCAAGTGGTAGGTTTCTGCACAGCTACTGAGATGAATAGTACTAGCCTTTGATGTTTTTTCCAGTCCTTTATCAAGACCGCTGTTGGAAAAACAACCTCTTGAGTATGTGTGGCATTTATTACGATGGGAGTAAAATCTTTATGCTAAACGGTGCAGTCCCTGAGAAACAATTGGAGGACATGAAACCTAGCCAAACACAAACAAGTTGTGCGGCTGACTGTGCTGCTTTGTTACTTTTGGATCAGGATGGTGGGTTTGGCTGGCACAGCACTGATGGACGGTGATATGTTGCATTAAATGCTGCTCTCAGGGGAAAAGCCCTCTTCAAATGTACGATATGGGAAATGCAATCAGAAGCTGCCAAAAGTCATAAAGAAGCCGTGCAGCACGTTGTTGTTCACCGTCCGTGATGAAAGCACATTTCAGCTCGGTAGGAAATGCAGTTGACAGAGTCGTATATAATCCAGCTACAATAATTACTGCACTATTATTCACTTCATGCTAAATCATTTTTGCTTGACATGAGGTGCCATGGTTGGCACGAATTCTCTCTCTACTGTATGCTGGTAGACAGAGCATTATTATTATTATTTCATACACACTGTGTTGATATTATGCTCCTCCTAGATTTTAGTGTTTCCACAATTCAATACAAGACACTATTTATATAGCACCAACTCACAACAAAAGTCACCTCAAGGTGCTTTTACGCTGTCAGATGAGAGAAAAAACCCAACAATAAGACAATCCACTTTGAGCAACCACTTGACAACAGTGGGGAGGAAGAACTCCCTTTTAACAGGAAAAAAAACCTCTATGAGAACCAGATTCTGGGAGGGGTAGCCATCTATTCTGATGAGTTGGGGTGGAGAAAAAGAGTAGACAGAAAAGGAAAGCATAGAGAGCTATTGCAGACAAACAGAAACTATGTTAGAGAGTAGAAAAAATTTATGACAAACAGCAGTAAAACAAGAGAGTGGAGTGGGTCGCCTACCAATTGGAATCAGTAGATTGCCTCCCCAGCTACTCCCATGTGAAAGTATCCTTGAGTAGTGCGAGTTCGAATGTTAGATACAGCACATGCATGAATGCTTGTGTGATTGGGCTCATTTGCCCAATCACACGCTTATAGTAAAGAGTTCTTGGAGTTCAGCTGCAGCAGAAAAGCTGAACATAAGTACCACGACATTTCACATGTTAGAGTGGAGAAGAAGTGCTCACTGCCATCATGGGAAGTTCCATCAGCTGCCTAGGCCTTAATAGTTGTCATCACAAGAAGTGATCCACTAGTCGCACATTGCTTTGTCACGGACACCTCAGTTACCTAGGTGAGCCTGTGTGGTTTCCCTTCCTCTTACTGGTAGTTGCTTCAATTTATAGCCCTAGAGTTGCAAGTGGTGATTTCACCCATCATCGCTTCAATGTCACTGACTTTCTACAGGGGTGTCTAAAAGGGGAGTGATTCAATTGTCACTTTTCAGCTGACAGTTTATCAGTAGTGGACGTTCCAGCGTCAGGTTAGCTAGGTAACCCTGGGTATTTACTACCCAGTAATATCAATCACCAGTATTGTTCTTTTTTACTATCAGTTGTTTCAATCGCTCGCCTAGAGCTTCCTGTGTGAATGCCCCTTTGAGAGCTATGGGATATCTCTGGATTATCTGATACAACCCTAACCATTAGTGTTATCAAAAAGGAACGTTTAAAGTCTAACCTTAAAAATAGAGAGAGTGTCTGTCTCCAAAAGCCAAACTGGGAGAGAGAGTTGAAGGCTGTGTCTCCCAGTCTACTTTTAGAAACTCTAGGAACAACAAATAAGCCTGCAGTGTGAAAGTGAAGTGCTCTACTGGGACAATATGATAGTTTGTGACATCCGAAAGATCTCACAGAGCCTGATCATTCAGGACTATCCCTGTGAGATGAAGGATTTATATTCAGTGAAAAGCAGCCAGTACGAGAAAACTATTACCTCTATTTTGGATGAGCTGAAGGCTTTTCAGGGAGCTTTTAGCTGTTCATTAGGTAATAATGAATTAAAATACTCCCGCCTAGAAGTAACAAACTTGTGGACTAGCTTTTCAGCATCACTCAGGAGACAGGATGTTTATAGTTTTGGCAGTATTGTGCAGATAAAAGGAGGCAGTCATAGACATTTGTTTAAGGTGCCGGTTGAAGGAGATATCCTCGTCAAAGAACGACTCCAAGAAAAATTAGATGTCATGAATATAAAAGCTGCATTTATACTAATAAAGCATGATTACAAATGCTTTCACAGCATTAACAACACTGTGTGTATTCCTCTTTACAATCTTAATGATGTGGAATAGAGAGGCTGAATCCCAGTAAGGTTTCCCCTTGTGATGAGGCCAGTAGCAGGTGGTGAAGGGAGCCATGTGTGTGCCGTGTGAATGCTGTGGTTGTTTGGATAGTTATAGCGGCGCTCTGTGTGAAGCTGGCTCAGTTCAGAGAGAGAGAGAGAGACAGAAATAGTCCAACTCACCACACTCTCCCACAGCTATAGAGCTCATACAAATGTTCACATGACCACAAATATTCACTGCTACACAAAAAAAAATCTGTTTTTTTTTTGTTTTTTTTTATCATTTCCTACTCCAAGTCAAAAGAATACAAAAAGATAGCAGCACCCTAATCAGGTGTTTCCTCTTCCTCAAATGTATTTCTGTCAGAGTAAAGCATCAGGAAACGACGTCTTCCTCCATCTGAGACTCGCTTACAAACATGCTCAGTGCATTAATCCATCACATCTGATCAATGCATGTGTCAATCAGGGTTAGTGTTTTAACTTGTTAGAGATGGGCAGCAAGGAAAAGCAAAAACCAAACAGATACTCCCAGCAGCTTAGCATAAAACCATCATTAGCTGAGAAAAAGAACAAGCCTGGTCACATGCATTCATGTGAACAGTCCAGCTCCCACATGGTTTCATGAGGATAATCTGAATGCAGCCAAATTCAAACACATGTACAGGGAGAACCTGCAACCACATGTAGGAAACTCAAAAGAAAAAACAAAACACCAAGACTGAGTCACAAGCACCCGCTAAGTGCAGGGTCAGCAAGAAGGAAAGCAGCAAACACATACCTCTCCATCACTGTTTGCTTCTGAATTTGCTGCCATATTATATCTTCAGTACCAGTGGTATTCCTTGAGGCTCACAGCTGAAATTGCACAGAAACCAGTGAAGAGATGTCACTTAGTTTCTGGGCCCCCACTCGCGTTACATAAGTGCATCAACTTTCTCTCCAATCAGATGGCATTCAAAGTCCCTCCTGCACATCTCCAACATCTTTATCAAACAGGTAAACCTTCGATCTCTGCCTTCTCTGCATCTGGAGCTTTCTCCAGAGCTCCACCTAGCTCTCCCCTTTCTGACCAATCTGCAGCTGTTATGCAGATGAGCAGCAGCAATGGAGCTTGTGTGTGTGCGCACCTCTGTCCTGCCTTGAGAAGAAGCACTTGTTCTGCAGGGAGACCACAGACACTGGCCCTGCAAGCCTTGCAACAAGCAACTCATGCCCTCATTCCTAAAGCCACAACACGCGTGAGGTTAACACATAACACACACACACGAAATATCTGTCGCCAACAGAAAACACATGTGAGAAATAATTCTGTGAATAATTCAAACTATCACCGGGAGAATCTGGTTTTGCAAGAACTTGGGATGAAGCATCAGAAGATAACAGCACTGTGTAGTTAAATTCTTACAATGGCCTTTACATCCAGTCCAGACCTCCCAGCTGGCAGTACCAGGACCAGAGCGGCACGAGGAGAAAGAGAGAGTGTGTCCATGAGGGGGAGGAGAGGTAGTGTGTGGCCTACATGCTACAAATAATCTTTTTTATCTAATACACACTTAGTCTCCCCCCCCCACACACACACACACACACACACACACTTACTTAAGTGGACCACAGCTCAAAGCTTTTCCATTAATCTCAGAGATTCACTGTGTTTTGCACAGTCTTACAATACTCACTTATTCTTAAAGGATTTTGGGATTACCAAGTTGGGTTTTGAACAAGGGTGAATGAACTCATAAGTGTTCTGTGGGTTTTTTAATTTAAACCATCGAGCTAAAAACCAGTGGGGAAAAAAGCACAATATGATGGTGATTCTGTGATCTAACAGCATGTGACAGTAACGAAACATAACCGGGAACAAAAAAAAAAAAAAAAAGAAAAATATAAAAGCTCAGCTTGCGTCTGGACTGAGATCTAATCTTCAGCTTTTTAGGGGAGAACAAAAACAGGAGCAGAATTCAGCTGAGAGTCCATTTTCTGCCTATGGGAGGAAGAGCTAAACGTAACACGATCCCAATCTTAATAGCTTTCGATGCAAGTGTGCCAACTTATACAGCCGTAATAACTACCATAAGCACAAGCAACGCAAATAGAATCAGGTCAACAGACGTGCCAGTCTAAGAAACCACACAGTAGGCAAATCTCACTTAAACATCCATTAAATGTGACACATGCTCAGGACTGGCCTGGATGAGAAACACAGGCTTATAGACAGGAGATATTACTTCCTGTAAGGAAAGATAGTGTCTGGGGAGACGACTGCTGGCTTGCTTTAATCCTCTCTGGCTGCATCACATCATGAGGGTGATTATCGTGGACTGTCTGAAAGGGCTGACTGTGCCCAAGGGACCGACAGCTTTAGATATAGTGCAAACACATGCACATGCACGTACCTGTATGATGGACTACACACACACACACACACACACACACACACACACACACACACATGCTCGAGTCAAACAGCACAGTCTACAGTGCTGTGATGACCACACTGCCCCTCATAATTAAAATGTCTCCCTGTACATGTTAACACTGCAGGGTTGTTGGCTCGGGGCCAGCAGGGCCAGCAGGGCTGGAATGAGTTTCTTGATGAAACTATTTGGTCCAGTAAGCTACACCATATTTTATTATCTCAAAATGTCAAAGACAGAGCCAATGCATCAGTCTGCTCAACAAATTATCATCTCTATGACTTTGTGTTGCATGTATGTGCTGAATTTCTCTCACACAGAGGATGCAGTGTGGGACGGTGGAGGGAGGGCAGTGCCACCTGCTGCTCATGACTGGAAATGGCTTGATAGGAGTTAATGGGTGTCACGGATGGTACTGTAAGTGTAGTATGTACATGGATCATGGGGCTTTTCCACAGCAGAAATTGTGACTTTCAAAAGCAGGGAAGGCACGGAGGTTAAAAAGGTCTATTCAAAGTACCAGAGGCATTAAAATAAAGTAGATTAACCAAATAAAGCCAGCTGTGAGGCATGGAAAGAGTTTTTTTTTGTTTTTAATAGAAAATATAAGGAAATAAAAACAAAAAAACTTAAAAACAGGCACGTCAAAAATCATTCGTGTTTACTGTAATATCAAAATGAGCAGTCTTTCAGCAGGTCATCTCATGGCCAAACGTCAGAAAGTCCCGAAAAAGCAATCTGCATGCTCGTGCTCATGAACGCAGACTGTTGTTTGTTAGCGGGGACCTAGCTGTCATACACTCCCTGGACAGGTTGCAATCTGTTGCAGGACTAACACACAGAGACAGACAACCATTCACGCTCATGATAATTCATGGCATATTTTAAAATATCGCAATAAAAATGATCCAGGTATGACCAACTGTGGTCTTTTTCATAAGTGGCGACATGATTCATGACACCACCGTTGACTTTTTTGTCTTTTAAAAAGAAGAAAATATATACATTTCATCGCCTTGGACACAAATCAGTGCACATTTGAGTGGATAGATGAAAATGATGAGAATAATGAAAAACTGTTTCCAAGAAACACAAATCAGTGGATTAAAAGACTGTGTAGCAGCTTCATTTAATGGCATTTGGGCAAGATTTTGTAAACATATACTGCACAAACGAGCCCCGAACTTGAGACAAACAGTCCTGCCTTTGGCTGTAGCAGAGTACTTCGTGCATGCAAAGCAAGGAAAGAATGGAAACCTGTGTTTTTAGACGCAGACAGGAAACATGCAGCACAAAACTTGGAACTTGATATAGAAATTCGCCTGAGTTTCCCTAAAAGAAACTGGATAAAAAGTCCTAACAGTAGCACAGTAACACGCAATACATTCTGACACCCTTTGAAGCAGATATCCAGCATCTATGCAGGAACATAAATATTATTCCACAACAGGGATCAACAAGGACACGCTAGATTTGCTGAACTTCGACTTCCTACACTTCCTCCTCCATTCAGTTAAGGATCTTTATCTGACACAGAGACATTCCTGTTGGAAAAGAGCTAAAGCATTTTTCTCACTTTGTTTTTCTCACCCCCCCTTTAAAAGAGGCAAGGTGCAACAAAGGCTCATGAAGGGGGGAGGGAGGTGGAGATTTCTCTTGGGTGACATTACAGGAATTCCATTGTTACATTCAATCTAAATCGCAGCATTCATCTGAAGGGTTACACCACTTTGGGATGGACTCAGCCGGCATCTCTGCTCGCTCACAGCAATTCGGCCTGCAGAGAGCGCGATTTCCAGCTGGTGCAAAATCTGTCTCAGGATCAAGATGTCTCAATATCTCAGTTTTATTCTTTTCCCCCCCATTTCGCTTATTTCCCGGGAGAGAGCTACACAACAACTGCACAAAGAACCAGAGGGGGGAAAACGGCATTAAATAAGAGCAATTACAGTCATATAAAATGTAGTCTCAATTGCAGGGTATTTGACCAGGTCTGTTTGTAATCTTTTCTAACAGCTTGAAGAGACTGAACTGCATCATTAGCATCAGTGTAGATGCTACAGTATAATGTAATCTGGTTAAACGGAGAAAGAATCGGTACAAATATCAAGCAGATTTACAGCTTATCAAAATTAGCTACATACAAAAAGGCTAAAGCTACACTTCACTTCAAAGAACAACAAAAGGGCCTGCTTTCCCCTGAACTGAGTAATTATACTTTGTTTTTTTAACTACCTTTGGCAGAAAACTGTACATTCTAATGAGCTGCACTGTTTATTCTTAGTATTATTTCAAATGAGGGCATGGAAAGGAGAAGTCACAATGCAAACTGCATGACTTGAGTCCAGCGTGTTGTTTATTTTAACTGGTGTGGAGAAAAACACCTGTGAAATAAAAGGTGGCAATAAACAAAAACAAAAAATAAAACAAAAACAAACAAACAAAAAAGGGCCAACATCTGCCGGGTGGTGAACTCTGTGTGCCCTGGAGAAAGGAAGCTGGTGGGTTTGTTGTGCGGCCTCGCTTGTGCTGCACTGAATTCCAGCCCGTCTAGCTCCCACATTACACGAACACAAAAACCACCTTGTGTGATTTTTGGCTCCTGCTGGGTCTTATCACAACGCTACCGGAGTCTGGAGTCAGAGCCGCAGATCTGCTGAAACACTGTTGGCATTGTGTCTAGGACAGATTCAATAAGAGAAATTGCATCAGTGTCTGGACTGGGTTCCCAGCCATCCCAAAGGTGGAAATCAAATGGAAACACCAAGTAGCTTAACTATTCCCAGACTCATTACTTTTTTAGTAGAAACCCCGGAGCAGGCAGTGCTGGAGGTTGACTATTCATTACATCATGTGCAGTATGAATAAAACAGTTAAGAGACTGAAGTGTAACTGTGCACTACAGGCAAAATGCTTTCCCAGGAAATAATCTGTGGTTCACTTTAACAGCTTGCTCTTTTACTGCTAAGTTAAATTATGCTTATAGTTTGTAGAATTTTAGCTTGTTTTCACAAAGTTTTGTTGAAAGTCAAAACGTATAACTCAAACCAGCAGCCACTGGCGGATAGTAAACACCGAGGTAGGAGCAAATTTTATTTTCGAGTCCCAAGAAACTAAAGTGTAATTGATTTGAAACAATCATTTGCTTTAACTGACCTTTATGAAGATACATTACTGTGGAAAAGTCTCAGGCCACAAGTCAAATGGTCTTGAGCAATAGTTCTGCAGACTTTCTGAAATTCTTAACATTTTACTTTGAACGCTGACTGCGCTATCACTAGTTTTCAGTCCAGTCCTTGTACCTGACCCTTTTCAGAGGATCAAAGGAAATGTTGTTGTTCCCACATGCAAAGATCCAATTTGAAATTTGTAACTTTAGACACTTTGTTACTAGCAGCCTGTCACACAATCACATATGAAATAAATGGGAACACGTTATCAAAAACAGCACAGTTTGCCTGGCATAAAATAGTATTTTTGCACCAACAAGGTGATTCCCAAAGCGCTATTAGCCAAAACCTTAGCATGTCTCAGATGTGCAATGTTAAAAAAAAAGAAAGAAAAAAAAAGAAGAGGAAACTAGACAGCTGTCTAGAACAGATGAACAGAAAAATGATCCATCAGCTGTTCAGCAAGGCCTCATCAGAAATGAACTTGGTGGAAATATGGCTATCAAGAACTCATTCTTAAGGAATTGAAACAGACAGAAAAAACTAAGGTTTGCCAAATTCCAGAAGAACGGGACTTAAAAATCAGTGACAACAAGTCTGATGGAGTCACGAATCCAAATGTTTTTGTTCAAATTGTTTTCAATAGGTACAGAGGAGGTCAGGAAAGAGGTACATCTGTAAAACATGGTGGAGGCTCTGTCATGGTTTCGAGCTGCATTTCAGTCACTGGTGTTGGGAATCTTGTCAGAATTGATGAAATTATGAATGCTGAAGGAAGGAAGTAAGTAAGTAAGTAAGTGAGTGAGTGAGTGAGTGAGTGAGTGAGTGAGTGAGTGAGTGAGTAAGTAAGTAAGTAAGTACCTACCTACCTACCTACCTACCTACCTACCTACATGTATGCATGCAGTTATATACTATGGTCTTAGGTCTGCCATTAGGGAATTTATGGTGAGCTGACTAGTAAAATTTTGCTGGTCAGCAAATAACGATATTGCAAAAAACTTTCAAACTACGGTGCCAATGTCACAAATTCAGCTTTGCAGTAGTACAGTCCTCATACATTCATTACACATTTATTCACACCAACACTATACAGAACCACAGTGCTTTGTTCAAGTGAGAAAATTTTTAAAAGTGTTATCAAGCAGACACAATCTGGGTATATGAGAGAATCCAAAGAAAGCACTACTTTAGAAACCCTATCCTGGAAATATCCTTTGGTTTGTAGACCTTTTTGGACTTACTCAGGAGATAAATATACTATAACTTAATTTTTTTTATCTCAAAATAGAGCAGCTTATGGCGTTCAATAGTGCAAAGTTACCTTGATTTTCTTTCCAGCTGTTCTGAGCTTCCTGAGGTCTTCTCCCTGCTGACTGAGCTGTTTGTCTTATACAGCAAAGATCATTGTGCTCCTATAACAGGACTGATTGACAAGCTGAACCTGTGATTGATACTCCAGACACTCCACATGAGGCATGATAGGATTAAGAAGCTGCCAGCATATAAAGCAGCTCATCTCTGTTCTGTGATTGATCTTTAAAGTTTTAAGATAAAAATTACCTCCTCATTCAAGCTAAAAGCTGTTATAAAACTGCAGAGTCATGCTGGAAATCACGGTGGTTACATCTGAGCTTCGCCTTTGAAACAGCCAATCAGATGAAACTGATTTCTTCTAATCATCTAAGCAGTCTAATAAGCAGTGTGTCTGTAAAAACTTAGATTTATGTTTAGATAAGGTCAGAATAACAGTAAGATAAGATGATTTCTGCTGATTTGCACTATGAATTCACATGTGTGTCAATCCACAACTTGTACCCTCACCAGATGGCATCGGTGGCTCGGGTGGTGCCCGACTTGCCTGGGCTTCAACATGAACTACACATAATTGTCCCCTTCCTCCTTCTCTTTCCATCTGTTCTCATTCTCACAGATGTAATCCGCTTCTCTAATCTTGATGCCCAAACACACCAAGAACCACAAAAAACATGCAAACCTCAACACGAACGGGTCAACTTGCCAACTGACTCATCTGTGACGCCAGAGATGGAGCTCAAACATACGTTGTGCTGACTAACGAGCATTTAAACCTTCACAGGAAACTCACACTTCACTGGCACGTACTTTTTTAACCTCTTGTTTACAGATGTCGGTCTTGTCAGCAGCACGGCTGCCAGCCAGGAGCACACAGATGAAAAGAGCCACTACTGTACGTCCATGTGATCTCAGTATCAACACTACAGTGAACACATTAATCTGAAGACATGCACATTATTAAAAGCACAGTTCTCACAGTAAAAGCTCCTTACTGGGTTCAGAGGACACTGTCAATGTCAACAACAGATTACCAGGAGCTCTGAGACAGAGGGGATGTGCCGTCTAACGGAGCTTATTTCACTTCTCATCACAATACAGATGACGGATGACATGCTACACTTACCATTCTGCAGATGGCCAAGTCGTGCGCGCACACACATAAAACGGACCCAGCAGAGAACAGCGATTGGCCACGAGAGGCTCCAGAACCTGCACGTACAAACCTTTTTTTGCCTCCAGTTTCTGCAGAGCTACACAGTCTTAGAGCCAGACATTATTAACGTGAGGGTGCACACAGACGCATGCCGTACCGCGGGCTTGGCTGTCGGTGACAATGCAAAATGAGCAGCAGCAGTGGGACAGATCTGCTGTGAGTGTGAGTGTCCGGCAGAAGGAAAACACAGTGGGAGCTGGGTTAAAAAACACCAGTCTGCAAAGCATTAAACATGAAGAGGTTTTGATGTAAGTGTGTTGGACATTCATTTAACCCACATGTTCCATTTCAGGTTCAGGATGGAGAGGTTGCATGTGGCATGCAGACATAACCAACTAGATTTTAACATGTTTCAGTAGCCTGCAGTGTCTGCTTTTCTTTTTGTGACCAAGATGTAAAATATGATTACACATACAGGATGTTCTAACTGTGTTAGGTGATCATTATTAAATAACTAATACAATTATTAATAATAAACACAACAAGGAACAAACCACTTATCATATTTCTCCTGTCTAATATTTGATCCCCATATTAAACATGGCTAAACTTCAGAAAAAAAACAACGTCAGTGTACATTCAAATAATCCCTGCAAGTCAAGGTTGAGGCTTCAGATAGCTTCAAACACCAAGTTTCAGACAGATTTTTTTTATTCTCTTGGCTCTGAATGATGTCATAGAGAGGGGATTTTCCTAATATGGCACTTCTGTTAATATTCAGTCCTTCTGTTTGTGGAAGGCAGCCAATGAGAAGAAAGTTAGCCTAACAGAGGAAGAACTAAATAGCTTGTTTCAGACAAATGATGAACTGACAGGCTGCACCAAGGCCCAGTATAACAAAGAAGAATTATTTTGAACTGTGGATCATGCAAAGCTACTTTAGCAGACTCAAACAAAGTAAATATGGAGTTGGAGATGAGCATAACAGGTCCTCTTTATGTACTGAGGTGCAGAGTATTCAGAGCTTTTGCCTCTAATTTGTTTATTATTGGCACCTGGTGCTCAGGGCAGTGTGTTTGGGCCCATTCAAAATGGCATGATGAGACTTATTTAGGGTGTAGCCTGCCCCTTCACTTACACAAAATCACGGCTTTGCCCATAATCTGGTTTTTCTTTAGCAGGAAAAAAAAGGATTACTATACATTTTACTTGTTCCTGAATGATCTAATGATTTAATGGTTGAACAACAATGCTATATTGTGGGCACTTGTGTGTTGTGATTTTTGTCTTGGTTTCAGAATTGTTACAGTTCTAATGAGCATAGTAGTTCATTAGGGCTCATAGGATGAGTTAAACAGACTGATGTTGTTGTGTCAATATTACCCTTCTGTCTTGGACACTGGACTTGTGGGTAAAGCAGAGTGATGTGAGAGGCCATATTTTCATTTCTACAAACTCAGCATTGCTTAAATATTCAATGAATATTTCTCAGAGCTTTACTGTTCAATTATCTATGAAGCACTAAAACAGCACACTAACTGCAGAAGAGCACTGCTTAGGCTTTCTGGAGAGTGCTGCACCATTCTTGCGCACTGAAGGTCGTGTGGCACATGGTGTATGTCACAAGTGCTCACACCTAAAACAAATGAGGTGTCAAAAGGAAATGGCACAAACTAAGCAACAACCTGCCGGGTATCAGTGTGAAGTTTAACGAAGAGCTCGTGTCCAACATATTTGGACATCACAACATATTTGTGATGATGATATGTTGGTGTGTCGACTTTTGAGTTAAACTGCAGCATTTAAAAACTAAAGGGCACATCCACTCTCTGAAACAAGCTGAACAAAGATTTTACTACCAGGTGGGTCAGCTGTGGTCACAGCTGGAGCTGTGTGTCTCAGATGACCACATTAAGGTTATGGTCATTGATAAACTGACTGGTTCTTACATAGCATCTTTCTGCTAGTTGAGCACCTAAAGAGCATTCTTACTACAAGTATCATTCAGCCAGTCATTCACATTTAGAGCTTTTATCTATACCTAAGTGCTTTGAAACATTCACAAACTCACACTCTGATTAATGCATCAGTACCTTGCCCAAGGATACTCGGGATTACTGGAGGAGTCAGGGATCAATTATCAGGGATTGTCTGACACAAAGTGTTTAGAGCAGTATGGAGCCTGAGCTTTAGGTTAACAGGGTTTGCTTATATATGTGATAACCTCAGTATTTGAAATCTTTGGCATGAACACTTTGATTTGAACAGATGTGGTAAGACAAGAGTTTTATATTAGGATTGCTGCAGATGTGAAAACACTTGAGCCATAAATGTCAAACAGGAGTTAGATATATATTACGAGCTTCTTGCCTGCCAATCATAACTCAGTAACCGTCACAGCCATGTTTCTGTGGAAAAACAGTAAAAAGCAGAAAAGAATTTTCTAAGGCCTCCTTATGTTTATGTTTTTATGATTTTCACACCATCAGAAAGTTACTTTGTACAGTTGAGCAAAGCCAGAATCGAGCGTATTAAAAGAAAGAAAACATGTGACTGCACATGGTGAGAGTGGTACTAACACAGCTGTGGGAAAAAAAATCTACAGTGGAACCCCGACTTACGAATACCCCATTTAACGAAAAATTCAAGTTACGAAGGCACTTAACGGCAATATTTCTGCCCGTGTTACGGCAAAATGCCCGCGTAATGAAATCTGCTGGCTCTGATTGGCTGAGCCTACAATGCCCACAATGCCTTCCGAATCATGTGACAACCTCTTGGCTTTCATACTTGCGCTTCGCTGTTTCACTCAAAAGGCCCGATGGGTGCTTCGACTTACGAAAATTTCCGACTTATGAAAGACCCTCGGGAACGAATTAGTTTCATAAGTCAGGGTTCCACTGTATTCCCTTTTCATACACATGTATTTAGGATTTCATCAATAAGAATAAGAAGAATGGGGAAGACGAAGGATGGGGAAGACGAAGAAGAATGGGGTAGAAGAAAAAGAATGAGGTAGAAGAAGAAGAATGAGGTAGAAGAAGAAGAATGAGGTAGAAGATAAGAATGAGGAAGAAGAAGAATGAGGAAGAAAAAGAAGAACTATAAAAAATTTTCAGTTACATCTGATTAATTTAGTTGGGGAGGATTTTTCTTTTAATCACCGAATGCTTTTATTTATAGCAGTCAAAACTAAACACGAGCCTGGCACGGCAGCGGCAAAGTTTTGGAGATAAAGTGAATTCTGACCTGGATGAATAATTTCTCAACTGGCACAGGCACAATGCTAAATACTAGTACAGAGCTGATTTTCCCCACTTACCCTGACTCATCTGTGGCTGTGAGAATGCGTTCTGGGAGCTGCAGTCTGAAACGCTCAGTTCCGTGAGCCCCAGTGGAACTCACTGACTGTCTAACAGCCCTGGGTCTTAATGGATGATGACTGGCTCAATGGTGACTGAGCAACTGTGGCACAACATGACAGTGATGTGGAGCGAAGGATGTGGGTGAAGGGCAAGTTAGAAAAAAATAATAACAGTAACATGAAGATGGGAAGAGAGCAGGGGGAGGAAAAAAAGCTTTGAGCAATGCGGAGGTCCGCAATGAAAAAAACATCTCAAAATTGTCCACAGGGGTTGTTGTTATTTTATTCCCCCTTTGGCTCTGTTCACTCCATCCTTCCCAGGCATGACCCCAAAAGGACAAAAATGATCAGCTTGCATAAGAAATACAGTCATTCACATTCCTGCAGTTCATTCAACTCAGTCAGGAAAAGTTTAATATGTCCATAATGAAGAAAAAAAATGCAGGCACACTCACTGTGGTCATCTAAAAAAAATCCTCAAACCAAAAAGATTTCTGTTATTCAAAAAAGCTGCCAAATCAAAGATAGTTTATAATGATCATACTGATTTAACCTGTTAGTTTCGGGTCAATTGTAATGTGTACATCACTGGATGTTAGTGTGTCAGTGTGGGCATTAATCTGGTAGGGGTATAATGGTTAGATACAGCCATATGTGGGGGAGGAATAAGTGTTTATATTTGTTTAAGGAACAGCGGCTCTGAGTTAAGCTGGAAGCTCCAGATGTGTGTGACTGTGTGCTCGTGTTAGCAGAGCCTTGTGTGTCTGTTTATCCGTCTGTACGAGCGGACAGATTGCTGACAAAGCTGCCATCGTCTCGTCAGCAGCTGTGCTCTGGTAATGGCAATAATCCAGTCAACCACATCTGTAAAATGGAGCAAACTGAGTATTTAGCCGAGAAACAAATGAAACACAGTGTCACAGTTCGGGTAACTATGATTGCCTGTTTTTATATAAATTGTTAAAGGAAATGTATATAGTTTAAAAAAAAAAAAAAAAACAGCAAAAACCCCCCAACTTACTCTTATTTTATTTACTTAATGATAATGAAAATGTACTAAAAAACAAAAGCACAGCTCCATCACGTTTAATGAAAATCGTTAGCTTACCTATGAACATGTAATGAGACATCACAGCTTTTCATTGAGGTGTATGCAAATGTTTCCACAACTACAAACACTGAAGACAGTCTCAAACACATCTGACCAGACTCATGGCCGCTACTGAGCATCCTTATACAGACTATATTGGGGGGTAGACATACTTAACACAAAGTCCTAAAAATTTATGATATACCGATGAAGTCTTCAGCTCTGTCCTCAATTCATCCCACATTGAAACGACTGCAAAGCATAAGAACTGTAGGCACCTGTGAGTCATATTTGTGCATGTCATGCCTCTGAAAGGGAGTAAAGTGCAGGCTAATGACTCTGACGAGGCTAACACTCATGGAAACATGCTAGAAGATATCAGCAAAGTTGTGAAGGGAGTGATCCAGCCTGAGGTTTCCTCCCTAAAGACAGAAATACAGCAGGCCATCGCACCAGTAAAGGCTGAAATAGATGCATGTAACCCATATGGAAAAGATATATATAAAGCTTATAAAGTTTGTATCTGTCTTGTGTGAAACTTGTATGAAAAGCATACAAGAGTGAAAACAGATATAAGATCCCTTGAAAAATTGTATAAATGAAACTTGTATGTTTTAGATACTTGCTAAAACAATATATGAAAGTAATGAGAAAGTGGCCACTTTCATGAGTAAATCATACTCATGAAAGTACAGTTTTCAACAGTGTTCTCTTTTAATAGGGGTTGGGCAGGGCACTTTGTCACGCTTGCAATTAGTGCAAAATGCTGCGGCACGATTTTTAACTGGCAGAAGAAAATTTGATCACATCACTCCGATATTGGCCTCTCTACACTGGCTTCCAATTGAATTTAGGATCCGTTTTAAAGTCCTTTTATTGGTTTTTAAATCTCTAAATGGTCTGGCACCTGTTTATTTGTCTGACTTGTTGAAGCCCCACGTCCCCACTCGTTCCCTTCAGTCAGCTGAGCAGTTGCTGCTTTCTGTCCCAAAGTCACGGCTGAAACTTAGAGGAGACCGAGCGTTCTCTGTTGCAGCGCCGAAGCTTTGGAATAACCTTCCTCTCCATATTAGACAGGCTACATCAGTGCCAGTTTTTAAGTCTTTATTAAAAACCTATTTTTATTCCTTGGCTTTTAACTCTGTGGGTAACTGATTTTTTATTTTTATTTATATTTTTTTATTTTATTTTTATTTTTTTTATTACTATGTGCATATTAGTATTGTACAGCACTTTGGTCTACCAGGTGTGTTTTTAAAGTGCTATATAAATAAATGATGATGATGATGATGATGATGATGATGATGATGATGATGATGATGATGATATAAGCCTTATATGATTCATATAGGCCATAATAGGCCACATCTTATGCAAGTCTTTTATAAGTTTTTACTATTTCTTTTCCATATGGGAAGGCACAACTGGCTGACCACAAAGACGATTTAAATACACTGATGGCATGAATTGATTCATTGGAAGCCAGTTTGTGATAATGCCAGGCTAATGATAATGCAACGCTACCAGTGCAAATGGTAAATGGACTGGTTCTTATATAGTGCTTTTCTACTCTGTCTGAGCACTCAAAGCGCTTTATACAACTAATTCATTCACCCAATCACACCCATTCACACAAGCACTTCTTCTAAGCTCTTAAGGGCTCCATCTAACATTCATACACATTCACACTCCGATGGATGCATCGGAGAGCAACATGGGGTTAGTATCTTGCCCAAGGATATTTGGCATGCAGACTGGAGCAGCCTGGGATTGAACCACCGACCTTCTGGTTAGTGGCTGACCTGCTCTGCTCTGAGCTACAGCCACAACTACAGCCACCCCCCAGTGCAGACTGTATATTTAAAAAAACAAAAACAAAAACAAAAAAACAACAACATAACAAAACAAACTCATGAATGTAGCAATGGTGATAATATTTGAATTGAATTAGGGAAATCTGTAGCCTATCCAGGATCACACTGGCACTCTGGCCTTAACCTACATGTCACTTGACTGTGGAGTACCTGGAGGGAACCCAAGCAGGGGAGAGGATGCGTAGAAAGGTACAAGCTGACCTCTTGTGCCTTCTAATAACTAGTGTAAATTCATAATGGCCTCACAGTATCGGCCCAGTCGATCATTTGAACTTTACACTATACAGGTGGTGGGCTGTGCGTAGCTATGGGATTTGTGAACATTATGGCCGCCACCCCCACAACACCACCATCCAAGTAGATTGATAAGACTGTCTTTGGTCAATCTCAAGTTGCCACTTCAAGAACTGCAGTTTCTTTTTCTTTTCTTTTTTAAACTTCTGTGTTGGCTTTATTTTTCCAGGAGGTTGCTGCTTGGTCTTCACTCCTGAATGCTTAGCTGATGGTCAAACACCCTAGGTGGTGTCTGTGCCTCACTCTGGTTGCTTTCCAAACAATTATTAAAGTTGGTCTGATTTAAAACTGAACTGCAGAGCACTGACAAAAGAAGCATCGTGAATTACAGAGACAGAAAAGAAGCTGAGATTTTCAGGGCACATCCTATGGGTGCAGCACGTTCCACTCTGAATCACTTGAAAAGCTTAAAGCACTCAGCAAATCGAGACAGCAGGACAACAGTTGGCACTTTGGGTAGGGAAATCTGCAGAAGTGTGGCTTCCCTCTACCCCACAGTGAGGCCATCCTGCATGAGTAGAAGTGAAAAATGAATAATTTCAAGGAGGGACTTTTCCCTCTTGTTCCCTTGGACTAGTTGGGAGCAGGAATCTGTTGCTGACCTTAGACTGAATTCTCAGGCTAGCTCTATTAATAGCCCAGACACCAGCAAGCACAAGACTCCTAAGTCAGCAAGCTCAGGCTGCTGCCTGAGCTTGCTCGATAGGCCCTCCTTTAGTCTGGCTCTAGATGGACCAGGCAGTTGATTAGAAAGGTAAACAGGCCTCTCGCCCCACATTCTCCACTCATTCAAGTGAGTCATTCTTAAACAAAGTACAATACAGCACAGGATCTTAAACTTCAGCATATCCTGCACATTTATGAGAAAACAACATCTGTGACTACCATGAATGTCTTTCTAAACAGGGTAGTCACGTCACTGCACAAAGCTTCAACATTAGCGTCAGATGATAACACTGCAGAGAAGGGGGCACCCCCTTTGGCACGACTCCCAGTGAATCTGGGCAGCGATGCAAAAGAGAAAGAGAGAGACACTGCTATGCCATAACCAAAGAGCTCATTTAGGGTGAGGAAACTGGGCTTCAGTCTCCACAGAGTCTGAAAAACAGAACGTTATTCAGAGATCATTGGTGTGCTGCAGCTTGAGAGCCAACAGGAGCTAGCTGGTAAATCACTCAAACAAAAAAAAACAAAAAACAAAAACAAAACTTGCTTAAACTCCACAAATGATTCACAGCTTTTGACAGGTCTTAGAGACATGCTTTTAGACAAGCCAAATTTCCATCATGCTATGAACTGTTGTTTATGATGATAGAAATTTACTGTTTAAACTTCTTTTGTGTCACCAAGGAATTCCTGAGTTAAGTTTGCTTTTTTTTTTTTGCTTTTCTTTTAAAAGCACAAGGGATTGGTCCACATTGTCTTGGGATGTTACGAAATCCCGAGACATCTTTATTTTTCCGTGGACAACTTGTGCTGTAGTCTTCCCAGTAAAAACAATGTCATAACCAAAGTGGCTGAGAGGGAAAGGCCACAACTGTCATTTTACATAAACATGGTCTCAGAACTACATCTTACTGTCCGCCTCCAAAGTTCTTCCTTATTGTTTTAGAAACCAACCGAGAAGAAAATCACACTACTTAAGAGGGATGTATGCTCTGTCATAATGGCATGTTGCAACCCAAGAAAATTTCCAGCAGGGGTTTGTGGGAGGGAGAGAGTGGGGGGTGGGGGGTGGGCTCTGCAACTGACAATCAGACTTTCACACCTACTTTACGGCATGACTCGTTTTTTCCGCTAGCTACACATCTGCACTTTAAATGTAGTCCAATGCAACCCTATGAACACCTCCCTGGAGAGATTTGCAACACTCGACTTCCAACGTGGTCAGACAGTAAGGGTTCTGAGACACCGCAAACCAACTCTTACACTGCTACTTAATGTTGACAATGCCTGAAATACACACTCTTGGTGCATTCATTACCCAGAAACCTATAATAACTTTGAATTAAAAGAACAACAGTAAGATTGTAAAGTGCAAAATGCATCAAAGACTGAAACAACTGCATTATACCGCTAACACAGCACTGGCTCTTTGCAAGCACCTGTGTGCACAGCTAACAAAGAACCCAGAGTGTTTTGCACTTTGTGACAGCAGCTGACTCACAGTCATATTAACAATAAAGACAACAATAAAGACTCAATAAATAAATGCATTAAACCCTCATCAGGTAGGTTCGGCTGATGCTACATTTAACAGTTAGTAGCCCTGTCCAAAGTGTACCCTGCCTTTCACCCTATTACAGCAGGTGACCCTGAACTAGATAGGAGGTTAATGTGGATGCATGGATAGACTAAATACTAAAAATAAAGCCACTTCCTGTATATTTTTGTTAAATATCAGTTAGCTTTGTGAGTAGAGAATCTCGTGTCAGTTCTCATTCAGTCTGAATTTTTATTTCAGCTAACTGGCCCTGGTTCTGCCAGAGGTTTCTTCCTGTTAAAAGGGTTTTTTCCTTCTCACTGTTGCTAAAGTTGCTTATAGGGGGTCGTCTGATTGTTGGGGCTGCACCTTGAGGTTACTGTTGTTGTGATTTAGCGCTATATAAATAAAACTGAATTGAACGAACTGAAACATTTTTTGCACAGTTTTAGTCAACTGTAAAAACCTTGCTCAACCGTGACTCATTTTAAACGCTTGCTTTCTGCCCCCTCTGCGGTTTAAAAGGTCACATATTTTTCAGTGTGTTTTGTAATTCGATCTCACACACATTCACAAGTTAAACACAGAGTGCTACTGAAATATGCAGCACTTCTCACAGACATAAATATCACAAACAGCGTCAAAAAGGGGGATGCTCGTTAACAGGTGGACTGGAAGTGCAAGGACACTGAAGGCATCCATTTACTGCCCTGTGAGATGGCTGAATACAGGAGAACGAATGTCTCATGCTGTAAAAAAGACAAAAAATAAATAAATAAAATAAAAACTAAAATAAAATAGCAGAAAAGGGATCACGGATAGTTATAAGCTTCTGTGTTATATCACATTTTCCTCCAGCCTCACTGCCAGTAACAGGCCAGTCTGGTTTCTGTCTTTTCCTCTGGTACCTCCGGATCAAATTATTTTCTGGTCTTTTTAAAAAGTGTGTATAAATATACACTGAGATCTGCTATAATGATATCATCATGCCTGACTGACACACAGGAGGGCACTGCTAACACACAGTGCTATTACTCAAAAGCAGCTCAGCAAAATGACACAGAGGTTTTCCACTGAAGGATGGTAGGACCATTATTAAATTTTCATGTGGTCAATAAAGGACCACAGACTGAGTTATAGGAAGGGAGATAATTCACTTAAATAAATGAATAGGATTGTGAATTGTGGATCGAGTACTTTCTAACAGCACTAACAATTACACGCTGTATATTAAAATCCACTTTAGGTTTGTATTTCAAAGTTCTCAGTTTGGCCACAAACAGAAATATAAGCTGGAGATTACAGCCATGATAGAGCAGCTTCTTTGTTTTCCTCTGCTGAGGTCATTTTAACTCACTGACTGAAATGAATAAAAACTCGGCAAAGCTTGTAAGAGGAAACTGATTGTATTAATTTAGCTGTAAAAGGGACAGAGATATATAACAGCTATTCTGAGATTTTAAAAAAAGCCTTTTGCTCCCTCCAGTTTGTCTATTCGTGATATTAGTCAAACTGGAAGTATCCACACACTGAGCTTGTTCCTCATTTTCATACAGGCATATTATAGAAACAAACTTGTGGTCTTTACTGCTGTAAAGCGTACATCTACAGTGTATTTGTCAAAATGTTTCATAAAAAACAATGAAACAAGTGCTACAGATACTGAAAAAAAGGACCTGAATAAACTTGTAATATACCCTGTAACAAGCTGCCTTGGGCAACCTGTTAATCTGTCTAAAGCACCGGATGTTTTTCTTTTTTATTTTCAGTTACCAGGAGCCTAAAAAAGAGACTGAAAGAGGGTTTTTTAACAGTGAAAATAAGGAAGTCATTAGCTGCTCATAGGGTTTAAACACTAAGGGCCGCTCCATAAAGCAATCCATAATGGATGTCCTGAGGGTGCTGTTAACTTTTGAAGATCATAGAGGCGCACGCAGACACACACACAAAATAAGATAGACACTTGTAATTAAAACTACCTCACAGAGAGGATTAGTAAATGGGTGTCTGGTTTCCTGCTGGGCCACACTGCCTTTCAGAGGGTTTTTTTAAACACCGTATTTTATTCGTTACAGTTAAAACTCAGGCAGCGTCTGTAAATCAATGTGAGGCCTCTTAAATTAAAATATAACTTTTATTACACATGCTTTTGTTAAAGTATAATTTAGTATCAGAAATACAGATTATAATCATGACTGATGACCAAAAGATGCTCATTTCTAGGATCCCAGGTTCAGAAACCTTCTTGGCACCGATGGTGGAGACACATGGAGAGGGATCCTGGTGTGGTTGGAGTTCTTGAATAGCAGGGAGGTCAACATGCCGCAGTTATGTGAGTATGTTTATGTAAAGGTTAAATAGAGAAAGTCTAAAGCCCAAGGGAGTGAGTCCTTTAAGTGAGAGGGGCTATTTTGGATGCTGGAGATCCTTCTTTCACCAGAAGATAGAGAGCAGAAACTCTGAAATGAAGGGAGGATATAAAAGGGGCAAAATGGGGGGGGAGGGGGGCGCAGGCTCAAGAGCGGGCCACGTGTCAACACTTTGATCCCTCAATGAGACGCACATGTTGTGGCGTTTACCCAGTTCACACAGAAGCAGACACTTCAGCCCCAAAATCCCTGAGCTCACATCACTACTGCTCTCAACTGACCCCCAAAATCACTACACAGAACACATAAAATACACCCAACTCCAAACTAGTTACAATGATATATTTTTGTTTAGCACCTTTAAAAACAATGTTACAAAGTACTAGTCAGACAAAAACACTAAAAATTGATTCAAATCAGGCCACAAAGAAAATGAAACCCAAAAATAAAAAGACGCATCCTGAGCCTCAGGGGCCTCATTAATACTGGCCAAACAAACAGCAGGGGTAGTAACAGTAACATTGTTTTTAAACAGTTATTAAAAAAAAAAAAAAGGCCTGTTAATGCACACGGTCATTCCAAGAAAGATGAAAAAGATTTCATCACATGTAATAATGTGGACGGAGCGGATCAGATCACAAGTACATCCCCCACAGATCCTCATCATGATGCCCTCGGCTCAAACACCAGTGAATGAAACACATTTAATCTGTTAGGAGAGCATTAAATATGAGTCAGGTTTGACCTGTTGAACTCCAGACACTGTTCCCATAAACTACTCTAAGACTTTACTGAACAGTAGGGTGCCAGTGCCGTGGTTATAGTTTCAGTATCCAGTTTCAAAAAGGCCTGTGTGTAGAGTGATATGGATAAAGTCTCTCACGCGCACACGCGCGCACACACACACAAAGAGAAAATTGACAACATACATTTGCTAATAAATGTGCAGCTAGTCTCTACCCGTCCCCCCCATTTTACTTCTCACCCTGTTTACTCTCACTGGGTGAACAGCTGCTTGTTAGTTTGTGTAGCACCCATCTATTTCCACATGATAGTATATTCAGTACAGATGTGAATTTTGAGCTATTTTAAGCAAATGTCTCCTGCAAAATTACACGGTTGGTGTAAACGGTTGCGTTAAGAATAGGCAAGTATGTAAAATATTTTTAATGCACAAAATATTCACACTTTTCTCTTCCACTAAACCACGTCCTAAATTCCAGTTACACTTACATCCACCAAACTGCATTGTGGCGATGTTTTAAACTCCCAGCCTCTCCACGCTTATCCGTCTATCATCATGTTTCAGCATGCTGAAACATTATGTGCTTAAATCTGATACCTGCATCTGCCTAAGTATCTGTTTTGTCTGTGTGTCTGATGCTGATGGTGCGAGGCAAAGAAATACAGTAAATCCGCCTGGTTTCTTTATCGTCTGGATTTATGAGCAGCAGCTCCTCCTGCAAACTAACATCTGATAACATCCCATCCATGACTGCAACCCTATGAGCCTTCTGTAACTTTCCTTATCATTTACAGGCGTCCAGCAAACTTGGTGTGTTTTCCTCATGACTCACATTATCCCCTTTGTAGTCATTTCTTATAATTTACCTGTTGTTCTAACCAGCACATTTTCCCATGTTACATGAAACTCATCTGACATCTATTCCTTTTTCTTACTTTTACTACACAATACATATTTTCCTACAAATCAGATCAAG
This sequence comes from Oreochromis niloticus, assembly GCF_001858045.2. Classification (NCBI taxonomy): domain Eukaryota; kingdom Metazoa; phylum Chordata; class Actinopteri; order Cichliformes; family Cichlidae; genus Oreochromis; species Oreochromis niloticus. The sequence continues at coordinate 19,845,934 of NC_031979.2, forward strand.
AAAGAGATATATACACATACATACATACATACATACATACATACACACACACACACACACACACACACACGGCACATTAGGGGCCATCCTTTACTGCATCCCCTGCCCTCAACATCTCTACCATCTCTCCTGCTCTTCCTTTTGGCTTGCCTGGAATTTCCTCTCGCTGTCCGGCAGCATGGTGGGAGCATCTGGAAGTGTTTGCTTAAGGCGAGCAAAGGGTGCTGCAGCTGAGGACCATGCTGGTCTTATTTCTATGCCTTAGTGCACAGTCGCATATTCTCATGCAAGAATGAGCAGATTTCAATGTCTAACAAATGTCCTAGATATAAAATATAATCCTTAACAGCAAAAAAGCAAAGACCATTGTCAGCATTCACTGGGGTGCCAATACGATTGTTGACAAATTAATAAATAATGCTCATAAGGGTTCAAGACATAACCTGTAAGGTATAATCTATTTATTTTTTAACCTTCATTTAACCTTGAAGTGAAGCTGTTTTGTGTGTCCTGGAAAGACACAGGCAGCATTAATCTGATGTCTTCTTGATGGCATGAAAACATGGATACCAGAGGGACCCTGCCTGGGTTTGAAACCTTCTCTAGAAGAGGGGGGAAAAAAGTTACCTTCTGAGCCTCCATCCTGCAATCAGTCCACAGTAAAATAAATAAATACATAAAAATTCCCACATGTTGGCAGTGGTCACTCCAGAGCTGTTTCCCCTCCCACTGTGAGGTCTGATAATGACATTTAAAAGATAGCCTTAATTGTTATCTGCTTTAGTTGCGCATCCACTTAGAGTAAACTCCCTGACTTTACTCCCAGAAGTACAGAGATTAGATCAAGGCATTTTGATTCTCAGCCAGGCAGCTGCCCATCCTTACAAACATCACTCTGGTTGATATGCTGCTTGTGCTGCATGAAATTCCTCTGCAGGTTCTTTTGTAACGCAACAACCACAGGGAAGGGAAGAAGCTACAGTGCAGAGCGCTACAGAGCATGTTTAAGTCTGCAACCACACTGAAGTCAGGCCCAGGTCTTGAGGTGCTGCTGGGGGGGGACACTTGTTGGTAAATAGACAAAAGCTCTGTTGTTTATTTATTTAGCTCCACAGTAGCTGCAAAGGAAATATGCTTTTTTTTGTGACCAAATCAAATAAATCACGAAACAATGCTTGAAGACCCAAAAATGCTAACATTTGTTCAAATGTTTTGTATGAGCTACAGTATGTGTGGGTGACTTTTCCTTCTATGGTATTTATTCACTCCAGATGAATACTGTTTTGTATTTTAATGACAGTATGAACTATATGCACACATGCTGAAACATAAGCAAAATGTATTTTCACTGGGCTGACTCCAGATGAATTGGAGATGACTGCACTCCAAACCACAGAGTGAAAAGCTAGAAGAATATGAGAGCTGTCCCACAGGGGTTAGAGGTTAGGACTGGATGCTTTAAATACTATAACTGTGCAATGAGAACATGGAATCTGGGTATGCCAAAAAATGAGAGCCACTCTGCAGATGTAAATTTCAGTTTGATTACAAACCAGTCTGAGCATAGTGGAAAAAAATGTGGCATATTTTCTGAAGATGGTTCTTAAATGAACAATTCCAAGTCTCCTAAACAAGAAACAGCTGGAGCACGGCACAGAATATGTTTATATGAAATGGTCTTTTTATTCCCCTTAAACCACAGTGGCCTGACCATACTGGCAACACCTGCCACTGTCTCATCGCCTGCCTCAGGTTCTCCCTGAAAGATAATCTCAGTCAGAAAAGCTGGTAATCTCATTGGTTTAAGCATATCACGCATTGTTAGCTGAGTGCTGGGACCTCAGTGGGGGCCATGGGAACTGGGCTGAGATTATTTATAGCAAGTGGGAGGATTGGCAGGGGCCACTTCAGTGAGGCTTTAGAGGAATGTTTAAGGTCGCCCTCTGACTAAAACTTCTGCAGAGTGCTCAGAGTGGAGGTTGGAAAGCGAGCTCGGGCCGACGTGGGACATCTGCAGATATGAAGCCGGTTATCTTGAGGGCTGGGTGAGCAAGCCCAGCAGGGATAGGAAGGAAGCAGCGAGCACAGGAAGTTGGGATTTCAAAGTAGGAATGAACAGGCTGATTCACAAAGGCATTTCCAACATTAGTCTTCAAGCAGCTACTCCAGAAAGATTTGCAAAGGAATGCATACATAAAGAGGGGATAGATGAGCCTAAAAATCATGAACTTAGACAGGAAGTCATATCAGCATGAAGAATCATCTCAGTGCTAAATTTAAGGCTGTTGCTGGAGGTACCGTACAGCTGTTGGATAAACATTAACAGTAGTTCTGTCTTATTCCAGTGTCCCAGCAAACTTTGACAAGACCTAAGCTGAAGCACCTAAATGAACATTTTCCTGGAAACCTGATGGCCAAAGGCTTGTGGTGCATACCAAAAGGGTTAAAAAGCTCTCAGCAGCTCCAGAGTCACTGCTCCACACTATTTACTGTGTCAGTCCTTCACTTTTTATTTTCTAACTTTACTGCACAAATAAAGATAAAAAAGTCCAGAGAAAAGGATAATGCCTACTGGACTCATTATTTTATACTGTACTAGGGATGGACCAATATACAGTATTGGTCCGATCCTTACTTAAATTACTGGATCGGATATCAGGGAGAAATAAAAAATGTAATCCGATATATTAAATATCACAAAAGCAACTCACAAAACTTGCAACATGGCGTAGCCCAGGTAATGACCTTAGCACGTTGGAGCAGTATGAGTCACTTGAAAGAGCGGCTGTTGCGTCCGAGACCTGTCGGCGGTCTTGAGTTACTTCACACTGAAAGCATCTGGAACCTCGCTATGTGCTGCCAAACCGGCTTTTCATCTCCGAGCAAGCTATCCCAGCTAAGTAAAGCAAGTATGTAAGTTCATCTCTGAATGTTTGTAAAGCATTCCTACGTTAAGCTTAACAACCGATATATGGAACACGGATGTCTGTGCGTTGTCATTGCTAAGTCTGACCGTACAATGGATAGACTCAAGTTTTACTTAAAAAAACAAAACAAACTGTGTTGCAGGCTAAACAGTTCCGTGGTTCATACTTGTGTTAAGTTTCATATAGAATTGACACAAAATTCAGTCTCAGGTTAAATGTGATACAAAACAGCTTACAGTGACTTCAATCTTGATAAAAGATGAATGTCATGAAACCATGTTTGCATTTATTTGCACTGCTTTCCACTCTGGATGTCTATATATGTTAAGCTTTAAGTACAAATGGGTCCATTCTACAACCTGTTTTTTTTCCGTTGTTGAATATAAACATTATTTTGTGCTGATATTGCACTTTTTTCAGAACCACAGTTTTTGAAATCTGCAAAAATATGGCATTTTAACTTACTTTTTGAATCTAAATCTAAGTATTTAAAGTAAAAGTTCTGCTAAAAGCTTAATTAAAAAGATTAGTATTGCTGAACTGCAAAATATTTGGGGTGCAGAGTATTTTTTGCATACAAGTGTAACAGAATAGCTTTAGTGTTTTTGTCTTTTAAAATTTGAGTATGAACTTATACAAAATGCTGCAGGATATTTAAAAAAAACCCCTGTATTATTGATTATAAAATAGAATATATCGGATTCATATTGGTATCGGCAGATATCCAAATTTATGATATCGGTCTCGGACATAAAAAAAGTGGTATCGTGCAATCTCTACAGCTTTTTTTTTTTCTCTACTAAATGCCTGTGTATCCCCCCTTTATTATATTCTTATATTCCACTTTCATAATGGCAGAAAAGCATATTTGTAGCCTGTCTTTCAGTGGAAAAACTTTAACATCAATATTAAACAAAAGATGGCGTCTAATGCTGACAAAAAATCCCTCCATTATCTCTTCTCTTTCACCACCTTTTTACTGCCGTGTTACTGCAGCCTTGTGTACAGTGAAGTGTTGCGTGTCTGCTCCCTAACACGACTGTTTGCCATCGAATGAAGCTGAAAAAAGCCCAGCAGGCTGCCTGTCAAAGCCACACCCACGGGCAAAAACAGTGTCTGCATTACACAGGGAATCTCACTACACGCTCAGAGAATGAAGCCCACACACTTTGCACAGATACACAGAACGATGGGTCAGCTTTCACTGATGAGTCGTACATCATAGTCTCAATAAAACAGCTTACGGAAGAGATCTCTCTTCCGTAAGCTGTGCTACTGCCAAGCGATTCATTGAGAAAATGTAACTGAGGAGAGAATATAATGTTCATATTTGACACTGTATGTTAGCTGAGATTCATACAATAACAAACATCATGTAAAGTAAACCAGGTGTGCAAAATTTTTATCTCCTGTTTCCCTTTCTCAAATATTGAGGGAATAAAGCAGCAATGAAAACTGAAAAACTACTCGTCTGTTGTTTGGTCCTCATTATAAATTTGTGGTTTTATAGATTTTATTCATTTTTGCCTTAATTATAATCATTTCTCACGTTTTGCACAGGGAAGAATAATGACTTTAAGGGGAATAGTACATGCAGGTCTCACAGTTAATTCTCTATGGATGCATCTTATGGAAACTCAAGAAATCACAGCTGAAATAAGTTAACAGTTCTGATAATTACTAGAACAGAGAGGACAGTGGGGAAATAAAGATACTTTATATGTGTCATACACATGCTAATTATCAAACCTGTAACCTAACTTGCAGTTTTGGCGTGTTTAAGTCAAGAAAGCAACATTTTCTCAGCATTTTCCCTCTCTCACAACCAGACACACCGGCTGGCACTCCCCAAGCAAGATTCCTGTTCGAGGTTTCTTCCTGTTAAAAGGGAGTTCTTCCTTCCCACTGTCACAAAACAGTTACCATTCATTTATTTTATTTACTTGCTTGTTTTCGATTGGCCTTACTTAACGCCTACTGATGTAGTTTTACAATATTCACACACGACCAGGCCTTTGGTGCAATTTTCAAACTCTTCATTCTCTAATTTGTTGCGACTCAAACAAATTTCCATCACAGAGCCAATGATGATCGGATGATGAAATGAACATAATATACTGCGAAATAAAAAAAACACAATGGGATTAATAAGAAATCTTTTTCAAAAACATAAAGCTGTTAATAATCGCTGTATGTGTGACAATGTCCGTGCAAAGTCTCGTTCAGATTGGTCAACCCATTAAGGTGGAAATGGGTTACATACAGACATATATACGTAAATATGCTATGATCATTATAGTAAGAAGACAGCTATGGAACTATCTATGTTAAAGTTTTGCTTGCTTGCTAAAGAGAGAGAGGTTTTTAAGACATTTAAGAAATGGTAAGACTTGATTCAATTTTCATTTGTCCTTATTTAACACCCTACTGGAAAAAAGGACAAACAGAATGTAATCATTCAACATTCCCCGAGCTTAATTGTTCGCTATTTTTACTTCACAATGACAAAAAGTAGTGCAAGTGTGTCTTTAACAAAGAAATGTCTGTTAATTGACAAACAGGCGTGGTGCAACATAAACTAGACATTCTGCATTTCCAGTTTCTAAGTTAACCCAAAGAGAGCATGCAGAGTTGCAGCAATAGCAGATGAGAAAAACAGACGCAGCCAAAGGAGAATCAGAGGAGAGAGGGAAACCGGCATCCGCTGCAGTCGCTAGCGAGCTAATGGGCTAATAAACTCCAACTATAGAGCGCCTGCATGTTGGCTGCAGTGGCAAGCAGCAGCTGAAGCCTCAGAAAGCTAATGGCTAGTTGAGTAAAAGCCACAGAGGAATGCACCACGGTGATGTGTGTGTGGAGAAGTTCTCTCAAGAGAAGCAACCGTCCTTTTCTACGTGCTTTCCACAGCTGGTACTGCCCATCTGACGTCTCTGTGTCTCTGTGTGTGTGTGTGAGTGCATGTGGCATTTTTAGGCTAACAAAAGGAAGCCACAGGCACCCTCTCGAACCACCACACCCCACAGTCCTGCATGGTTTTACAGCCACTGGGTGTGGGTGCAGGGGAAGGGTGCTTTATTTATGTCAATCTGGACCTAATGATGGCTTTCAGATGTGTAGATACAGTAGACTGTGTTTAATGAGAATAGCAACAATGGGTGTGGTTTGAAGAGCGAGAATTAAGATTATGCAGACTCGGACATCTGCTTATTTAATCACATACACAAAGAAAGATGTGCCAAACCGTCGGGAGAGTAACGAGCGAATGCTGTCATCCAGCCAGGAGCTACAGCAGCAGCAGCCGTCACTTCTCGGCCTTGGACAGATGCTAGAAGTTTCCTCCCTAGGTGTTGTTCCCTCTGTCAACACACCCTGCAGCTCTGTCACACAGGCCAGGAATGCTGCTGAGAAAGGAACTGGGGTTTGTCACACCCACGCAAATCCAACCCCTCTCCACCCGTCTGTGAACTGCTCGGGCTTGAAAACAAACACCCCCTCCTCCTCCTCTTTCATCCCCAGTCAGTGGGGCCAAACACAGCTGTGGGGTTTTGGACAGTGACATCAAAAGAGTAAAGCGAAGGCATTGGTGGGTTTTGACACTGAGGTGACAGTCATCTGGTTGCTGGAAAGCTGATCACACTTGACTGCCGTCACTCAAACTGCGGCATAGGTTCGGGAGAGCTGCTGACTCCAAGTTTCACTTTACATATTTCAGTGGCTACAGTCGCCCTTTCATCCTCCAACAGACAAAAGAAGAAAAAAAAAAGAAAGCTGGAACACGTAGCAGATTCTCAGCTGTCACTCTGCGGAACATGTGGAACAAGAAAATCTGGGCTCTGTGAACACACCTATTCACATGAAGCGAGGTGAAAAGCCCAGACCATTTCACACTCAAAGTATTCACAGCAAAAAAAACAAACAAAAACAAACACAAGATGAGGGAGAGCAATTTGTGAAAAGAAAAGTGACTTCTGTTTTTCTTTCTTTAAAGATCTGAATCTGAACAACAACTCTGGCTAGCAGGGATAAAATGCCCTGACATCCACAAACCACAATGTCCTCATTTTGGTGAGATAATCAAGGTCAAGCCTAGCCTCATCAGCGTCCTACTTTGTCTGCGGTTGTAGGATTTAAGAAAAAAGGATTTCTTACCTCATCATCTGGTTGGAGGAGGATGACATCCAACACAGGTCGGACACATAGGGGAGGAGAAGAAACACATAAATACCAAAATGTTTAGTCATACAGACAAAACATGAGCAACCCTGAAACTTAGGAGAATATTTAAATGCAAAGAAAATGCTGATTATCTAAGAAATACTGACACCAACAGCTCTCTCAGTGTTACCAGAAAACACAAAACACTTCAAAACAGTCTGCTGGATGGTGTCTCAATATTCAGTTGAGTAATTCAAACAATCTTAAACACACAACACTCTTGAAGACAAAAAAATAAATAAAATAACAAACAAGTAAGCAATAACATATAGAACACCAATATATTTTTGTAGAGCATTCTTTTGAAGATCAAAAATAATTTACACATTTTTATATTCAATCATAATCCCACAATTTAACCGCAACAACAGAAACACATCTTTGTCTCTTTCTTTCTTTCTGGCGCTAAAATATCAGTGACATGGGTCAACTTTTACTGAAATACACACAAGGATGCTTAAAGGATGGAATTTAGTCATCAGTGTCTGCACATTTGTGTTATGTAAATAATTTGGGGCAGAGGCTCCTGGTGGGTTTACAGAGTTGGAGCAGGCTAGCCAGGAATTTAGTTTGACAGAAAGCAAGGAAAATAACCTTTGAAAACCAACTTCCACACAGAAGTCTCGTACTGGTGAAAGGTTCAGATAAAAATAGCATCAAACTGGCACCGATCTCGAAGTCTAGCACTTTTGAAACATTTGGCCACTCCAGTAATTAGTCATGAGCAGGCGACGATCCAAATTATTCATGAGGTTTGCCATTTACCGATTCCTTCAGGCCTTAAGAGGCAAAACAAATTTCTTTACTCCAAGCTGCCTATCCTGGAAGGCTTCCTGGCAGGATAACAAATATTGATTCACTGCTTTAAACTCAGGACCATCTCTGCCTGTGAGCGTGCAGAGCAGACTGAGGCACAGGTCAGGGAGCTGAAAGATCATTATAGCCTCTGCCACCATTTATAACCACTTCAGGAAGAGCAGCAACGTTACAGGAGGTGGTTTAGTCAGTCCTGCATATGGACAATATATAATGTATGAGCTGCATATTACTGCTGCTGCTCTTTAAAGCCAAACTGAGCAGCATGTGTTGCTTCCAGAAGCACCAAATTACTGTGACATGATGCCACGGTTAACAACAAATGGATAACTTCAACATTCACACTCACAGCTCTCCAAAAATATCTGCAAATTTTGGAATGAAAACATCTAATTATGGACTCACAGAACTACAGAAGTGTAAAAGCTACGTGCTTCACTTCCTAATTTTGCCTCTCTTGACCTACATGCTGAGATCCTCCACCAGCGAGGTTGTCAGCACAGCCACAGACAGCAGGAGGACAAGGCTTTCCCTGAGGAACACTGTGCAACCTGTCCCAAACACCCACTGTCAGCCATGGAAACCCATGCTAAGAAGCTCCCAGCACACAGTTTTCATGCTGATGTTAATGCCAAAGGAGGCTGGGAGCTCGGCAGTTGCTGAGGCCAGGTGGAGTTGCAGTGCTTCCTAAATGCTTCCACTTTGCAATAATACCACTTACAGCTAACTGTGGAATATTTAGGAGGGAAGAAGCTCAGTGCTAGATTTTATACACCAGTAGCAATGGGACTAAATGAAACACTGGAATTCAAAGATTAAGGGGTTTGGCCCAATACCTCTACGATGTATAACAAACCAAACACTGCATGATTAACTCAGAGGGATCCAAATGTTTAAAAGAGTTTAAATTGCCTTTAAATCTTATTTGTCTTCTAGTATGCATCCTGTCTTATCTATTGTGTAATATTTGGTTTAGGAGTAATATTTCTTTGGCATTTAACAGACTGAGCTCTATTAAAGCTTGGGGATTTTATTATGGTTATACTTTTCTGGATACAAATCAAATAGAAACAGCTCTGGGTTCACTTTGGATAATTTTAGTCCCACATCACTCTGACTTCTTCCCAAAATATTTATCCTTCTTTCAAACAGAGTGAAAAAGTGTATTTAGCACATACAGTACATCTGGTATATTTGTTAATTTGTTACATATGTTTACAATAAACTAATTGTTCTATTTTATTACATGCCAACAGTTCTGCAAAGAAATGACACATAAGAAATTTAGATAACACTGAAACACTTGTGAGCAAGCAGCAGGACATGGAAACACTAACATTTGAACTTACTGCTGTGTTGTGAAATCTAAAGAGACTCCACAAAAATGATTTAACAGGGATGCGGAAGATCTGTCTCTGGACAGTCTCATTTCCTGCAACAGGGATTTGTGTCTTATTGTGTATTAAAGGGCTGTTTTATTGCTTAAATCAGCATAGTAGTATAACCTTACTACTACTTAGAGCAGAGACACTGAGTACAGAGCTGGCAAAGTAAAAGGTTCACTGTATATTTCTAATCATCTGGGCGCAACATATGACATGAGCAACACATGAAAAGAATATCACATGAACGCTCAGCACAAGAGCACTCATCACCTCCCACTTTCTTTTTGCCATGTTTGTATCCATTACACAACCCTTCTGTGCATACAGTACACCACAGGGCAGCTGTTTCAATGAGGGGAATGTTTCAGCTCAACTGCAGCCTCCGGTACTTCACATCACAAGATCACTGTGCCCGATAAACTACTCTCTGTGCCCACACCGCCACGATAAGATCCAGGTGAGATTCAAACTGTTTACAACAGGGAACCAAATCTATTTGATGTCAAGAGAACACAATGTGTCCACAAATTTCTAAAATACCTCTGAAAAAGACGAAAACTTTACAAATATCTTGGCTTAGAAAAACCCAACAGTGGAGTATATGTTTGGTTTTGGGCCATCGAATGTTATTCCACAACATCCAACTGGAGAAAGAAAAACATAAAGGTGTCAGTGAAAAGCTATCTGAGGCAACAAACTGAACCAGAACTTCTTGTTTTATGGTGATGGTGTAATATACACTCTAAGCTCTCTATCCATCTCCCCAATACAGTCATTTTGCCTCTGTACATCACCACACTGGTTTTATAATGACACAATGAAGCTGTGGTCCTTATCTGCATTAACCCTTTCAGGTCACATAGCTACACTAATTACCAGCCAAGTGAAGGCAGCTGGAAGGGGAGGAAACTCTGCACTTGATGTCTATAGGGAACCCCCCCATAGTTTTGTTAAACCTCTTGAATTAAAGCCAAATGTCTCCATTTTAATCACCTCGTAAGGGCTCATTTCAATCCTTTGATGCTAAACATAGCAGATTACAGAGAAAATTTAAAAAAACAAAACAACAAAAAAGCAAAAAACACAGTGTCACCGTCCAAATATTTATGGAGCTGACTGCAGATTTGCGTGGTCCAGAAATAGTTCGGTGTGGTGAGTCTTTAGCTGCAGAATTACAGTGCTGTCGTCCCGTGTGGAGCTCAGGCTGCTGCCAGGCTTTCCAAGGATTTTTCATTCAGCGGGACGAAGTGTACCCTCAATCCTGTGCTGTCTGTCTGTCTGAGTAGACCCATAAAAACAAAACCTGCACTTATACCACCGGCTTACAACCCGGACCTGTAGCCAAACAGACCTGACATGATGAAGGCTGTGACGATTTGTGTTTAATTGATTAAATCATAATAATAATACAGTTTAAAAGGAAGGACATGTGATTATTTATTTATTTTTTCTTAGGTAGATCCTATTCAGAAAGTAGACGAGCATCCCCGCATTCAGTGTCGGATGTGAGGACTCACCGTGGTTGAACACTGTGGACCGAAACCGGCTGTTGCTGGATGAATTTTCCATCTTAAAGTTTCACTGAGCGCCAACGGCCGCGACCTTCTTCTTCTTCTCTTTTCCCCCCTCCTCTGCTCTTCTTCGTCGGTATTTTCCTTAATTTCCTCTCCGAGTCTGAACACAGTGACTGTAAAACACTCGCCTGCGTGCCGTAACCGGACAAACCCGTGTCTATCTATACACACATACATACACACACTCTTTCTCTCGCTCTCTCTCCGTTCGCGGTTCAAACTGTCGAGCCGCCTCCTGCCTGCCAGCTCGGTGACGTCAGAGAGCAGCCGCGGTTGCCGCAGCATCGTCGGAATGAAAACAATCGCACGTGGATGCGCGTCGGGAAGAACGGTCACGTGCGTCTCAGAGGAATAAACTGCAGCACTCCGGGGAAGCTGTTAGCATCGGAGGAGGACAGGTAAACACAGGTGTGTGTGAGCGTTGGAGCGTCACAAATAACGACAAAGCTAAACTCCATTCATTTATTCATTTATTTATTTTTTTCTTTATTTAGTATTTCTTTATGAGGCAGGAGGCGGTGATTAGTTCTTTTTTGGGGTCATTTCCGTCTATCAAAATTCTACAATCGAACAAAAATATTGTAAACACATGACGGTGACGCTGTTTAGTTTCGCAAAATATTTGACATGATGTGATTCAAGTGTGGACATCTGGCTTTGATTCAAGATGTTCCCCAAAATATTGCACTTAAATTTTTTGGAAATTTACTTATTTTAAATATTATTATTTTCAGTAGCTAGATGCTGTTTCCACCCACAAGATGCTTTGCCAGCTTAGGCTGAAACATTCGTCTAACCAGCCTAAAATTTGAGCTTTTACATGTGTATTTATTAGTTAGTGCCAATCTATAATTAATTGATTTTGATGTATAAACAGGTTCAGGTTACTTTATTTGTATCCATAGGTAGATTTGTTCTGTAATCCTGAGTCATCAATCCTCACATGCACAGTTTCAACACACAGCAGACAACAGATAAGCATAGTACAAAAAGACTGAAAAAAAGAACTAAATCATTTTGACCATTCAGTAACCCACAAAGTAACAAGGCTACAATTTGTTCATCTGAGTGATGGCTGCTGGAGTAAAGCTGTTTTTAAACCTTGTTCTGCACATCCAACCCTTGCAACTGTTTGATGTACACTCATCAGCCCGTTAGACCACTTAAGAATCTGACTGTGAATCTTCTCTGTATAATTAAAAATGAAAACCGTGACTCCAAGTAAGGGAATAAAGCAGGATACAACTTCAACTCTTTCATGGTTCTCAGACATGAAGATCTGCAGTTTGTATCGTCTCAGATTGGAGTCAGCTGAAGATCTGTGCAAAGTGTTGATGTGACAAAGCAACACGCTTGAGGGTGACACCTCGTTGAAGCTGTGATAACTGCATTTCTCACTAGTTTCTTACTTACATACTCTCATTTTAGAATCTGAAAACTGCACCTCCACAACTCAATGCTGAAATTCATGCTTAAATAATAAGACTTCAGCAGTACTACAAGGGTATATTTGCTTTTAGCTGGACGGTTTCTGATTTAATAAAATTATGTTTAAACTGTGCGCTTTAATTTAAGAAAAAGCTGTAAACATGTCTTCCACTCATGCTGTGTTTGTTTATTGTTTTTAACAGTAGTAGTGACAGGTGTATACTGCTAACTGTAAATGAATCTAAACGATGAGCAGATATAATAAGAGACAGATGGTGACATCTGGTGGTTGCTTTGTAAAAACTTTTTTAAAATACTCACTCCCTCCATCATCCCAAGTTGAAACAAGCACTATTTTTATCACTTTAATGTTGCCCACACAGTTTCTCTGCAGATAGTGCTGATACTGCTCTCCAAGATAAGCACATGTCATCGGAACAACCATATTTAGAGCTCATTGGTGCTTCAGTAGTGGAAGGAGGTTAATCGCAGAGTGAATATAGATATAATACTGTACAAAAGCCTTAAGCAACCCATCATTTTTATATACATAACTTCAGAGGAGCCAGAACTATTCCTGAAAACTGCTTAAAGAACGCTGCCTGTTCATGCCGTGTTGGAGAATAAAGGTGGTCAAGACAAATATTGATTTTCAAGCTTGGATCTCTGTTGTTGCCTTATATACAGTATTTCTATGCATGTCTACATATTTCATTAAACTGCTGCAAACATTTCCCATTTTCCTCGCAACATATAAAGAAACAAAGGCTGCCTCCAGACTTTTGCATAGTATTGTGTAAGAAGAACAGACACCTGGTTTATTTTAAGGAGCAACAGTTTTATTTGTAGCTGTGACAAAATGGAAAAAAAAAAGTTGCCTCCTCAGAGTCTAAACGTTCAGGATTAAAGTGCAGAATTGTTTTCACAGCTTGTGTAAAAAAAAAAAAGACAGAAAAAAATTAAATAAGACAAAAAAGAAATATGAAAATATCAAAACTAACAATGGAGATCTGGAAAATATAAATACGTTACAGAACAAGATGAAATCTCATACAACTGGTTTCAGCAACGATAATCAATCCACTTGAATCAGGCTTGCACTTATGATACATTAAAAAAAGGGAAATCAGTTCATGTTTTCAAATCGTTGGCAAGGCTAGCTTACAACAAAGGCACAGCATTGTTCAGAGGTAACGATCCTTTGCAAAGAAGTGCTGCGGCGACATTCTCGGCGATCATCGACACTTCCTCACAGACACACCTAACATGCTCAACATGGCTCAGACAGGGATGGAGAAAGAAAATGTGCCCACGGACGAACACATAAACCGGGAGGGGCTCACTTTACAGAAGCGCATTTGTGTGACGAGCCTACATACTGACATAGTTTACATGTTTTCTCAGTGTCGGTGCTGAGGAGCGGTTTTCTGCGAAGCTGCTGGATTAACTGAATCGAGAAAAAGCTCCAGAATATTACGGCCCTGAGCCAAAAAGAGTACAATGAAAAGGTGAGGAAGTGCTCTATTGTCAGAAAGACCAGCAGTGGTTGCATCCTCTGTGGGCGTCATACATGGAACAAGCAGTCAGAAACAACACAGAACATCATTCGCAAAGGACTGGTCTGTAGGCAGCAGGCAGAGCCGGGACATCTCATCCTCACGGTAGCAAAAGCTCGGAAACTTTAGCTTTATTTAGGTAGAAAAAGTTGTGTTGAAACGAAACTATTAGCAATATTACCGCAGATATATGAGAGGAGGGGTTGACGAATCTGCTGCCAAAAAACAGTATTTAAAAGTTTAACCGTGTAAATGCATCTTCATAATAAATCAGAAGCACGGTCCAAACACGGTGCAGTTTGCTATCGAGAGGATGAATTTCCCGGATCCCATTTTTTATAGTTAAAAGGCTCTATCAGTGTCTTGCATTCATATTTCAACCTGAACTGACATTATTTCCTTATCACAAGTAGCCCAAGAGAGAAAAATTAACAAACGTGGCTTTAAATAGCCACTTAGTTATATAGTGCAAATAAAAGTACTCAAATGTGTACAAAAAGATTTCAGTGGGTATATAGCTATTAAAAAACAAAGAGAGAGAGAGGGATGCTGTGTTTTGTTTTTTCCTTTTTTTAAAACCCGGCTTACTCTGTATACACTTTTTTGTCTTTCTTTTATAATTTTTTTTAAAATCTTAAATAAAGACAAAAATAACTCTAGTCAGAAGCTGAGCAGACCTAGCAAGAATATCATGCAGCTTGTGAAAACATCAGCAGGAATAAAAAAACAAACAAACAAAAAAAACAGATATAAATGTCTCATGTTAGAAGGTGCAAAGGAGATTATTTCTGAGGATGCACACAGACAATGGAAGGAATACAGGAATATTTACAGCCAGCATTTACATGTAAACAAGAGACAGAGGTGTGGGACAGACAGCTGACGTAATGAGGCAGTACCTTAACTACTGTACAGTACACGAGAGGGAACCCTTAAGAGCTGCTTGATTGCTCTCAAAACCACATAATTAAGAGCTGATCACAATACGTAGTCTTAGAGTTTCAGCTAGTTTAAAGCCATTTGATGCGATTAGATTGATCCAGTATTATTTTAACGTTTATTCCAGCGGACATCTGTGGCAACACAAAAGCTCCCAGGTTGACTGCTGCTTTTTCGGATAGAGAGAAAAGACGAAAATGTAACATTTACGGGGTTTAAAATGACGTTTTAGGGATTAAGATTGCACATACGTCAAACAGTATAAGCCCCAAACCTGCCACAGTGGTGGAAATGTAGAAAGAGAAGGGGGAGGAAGAAAAAAAACCCTTTCGGCTGTGCCTTTTTAACTGCAGTCAAACCTCTACTCTCCATTTCTGGTCGGCCAATAAAAATATGGCAATGTCGCGTACGTATATAAAATATGTCTGTACATTTACGATATTTAAAACATTTACATTGTCATAGTTTATGTACACTGTTAAGTGTTTAAATGTCGGTGCGGATGAGATACGCCAACAGCTCTTAAAACTGAGAGACAACGTACCAAATCTATGCCAAAAAGGGGTGCGTGTACCTCCATGTGAAAGTCAGTGCTACACAAGAAATAGGGGAGAGGAGCAGCGACACAACTAGATTAGTGGTTTGTGACCAAATGAGGTCAGAGGGACACGAAGAACGAGGATTTGACCTGACAGCATTATTTACAGTCATGCGCTCTTCTGTGAACTATTTAAAGCTTGAAAGGGTTTGCTTCATGAGTCGATCTAAATCTATAAACGACACACACAGACATACACACACACACACCCACACTCCCTCGTCTTTGACGTCCAAACAGAAAGCAAAACCAAACCTGCAAACACCTACTCCACAATGTATTCTGTAGATGCCTAAAGTGAAGGTCTGCTGTATGCATTGTTTTTAGGGGTGGGGGCGGGGGGATTATATTTCCACATGAACATACACACTACAGTAAGTACAGCAAGTATTCTTGACCTGGTATGACCTCTAAAGTTAAATCTACATGATTCGAGAGTTGATTTGTGATTTGAAAGTCGGGTCTGATTGCATATGACGTGTTCCACTCTAACTTCAGGTGCAGCAGAATCAAGCAATTCTAATTAATGTCTCTTGATTTTACTTTGAAAGTCAATATGTGTGTGTCTCACGCAGGTGGCTTTCTCAGTTTGACATTTTTCCCCCTGAGTCTATTCACTGAGCCTGAGCCAGTCTGCTCCCGCAAACATGGAGGGGTATTTACATGACTCCTCCGCCCACTGTGCCGATCCAGGCAAGGTGGTCACCGCCCCTGTGGGGGTTACTGATAACGTCCCACTTGTCCCTGTTGTGCTCGGGCCTACTCTGGCTGCTCGGGGTGGGTGTGCAGGCCATTCTCAGGACGTGTTATGCTGTGGTGCTCCCAGAAGGCCTTGTGCAGCTGGTCCACTTCGGACATCAGGGGCAGACCGATGTCCAAGTGCATCTTCAGGTTCTCCAGCCACTCCTCCAGTTTGGAGAAAGCAGGCCTGTGTATTAAGAAAGCAGACGGACACCACAGTTTGTAAACCTCCCCTATTTATTTGTATTTATCAAGTTCTTTTGATATAATTAAAGGGACAGTTCACCTCAAAACACAATAAAACTTGATTTTCTTGCTCAGAATTGAAAAATCCAGGTACCTGAGGGGCGTTTACTTGAGTTAGTCATACAACACAGTGAAGGATTTATGCTTGTTTAATCCTTTTAATGTGCTGAAATAACCAAAGTTGTTAGAACTGGAAGTTTAGGCCAGTTTCAAAGGATCAAGAAAATTGTTCTTTTGGTTGGTTAGTATCAGAAAAACCTCTTTAAATAAAATGCTGGCTCCTGTGATAATCCAACTCTTGATGAACTGTCCCTTTAGGTTACATGTCAAAATGAATCTGGTGTCTGACCGTTTGTCTGCATCAAGGTCACAGCACACAGCAGCCATGGGGAAGAAGGCGCGGGGACAGTTGGGGGGACAGTAGTGCTCCAGGAAACCCGAGATGTTCAGTCCAAAGTCCGTCGCTCTGGGGAGGTAGTCGGGGTCAGCATTCACCCTGCCAATGATCTGGAAAGAGCGAGAAAGAGCAAAAAGAGTTATTAAAGATGGAAGTGTCAGAAGTCTCCCCCAGCCTCAGTCAGCTCCTCCAGCTGCAAACCAGCAAACCCTCCAAACTGAAGCTCATGGTGCCAACAGACCACAACTATCGTTTGTGTGCCCGTCAGCAGCCACATGAAGACTTCTTTGCTTTCCTGCCCTCTAATCCCTGTAATGTTCTCTGGATAATAACGTTCATCTGGAGAACTCATACTGGAGCTCCTGATTGACTGAATTAAACTGTTGAGCCCAAATTATGTGGATGGTGTGTGGTCAGGCTGCAAGCCTTCATCAGTGTGGCGCTGGATGCTCAGTCGGAAAGCAATTATCCCCCTCTAAGAAATGTGGAGTTTGGGAGAAGGAAGCCTGTTCCCCTAATAAAATGTAATGGAGTGTTTCATATGAGGCTAACTTGAAGGTTTGACAGCGTTAACTTTTTCCTCTACTTACAGAATAACACCTTAGACTGGTTTTATCATCTGGAGGCACTGAAGACATTTGAGATCTCCGGGTTTATTCATGAAAAAAATATAACTTCAGGAATCCAAGATATCCAGAGCAGCTGATGGATAGCTTACCTCGCAGAGCATGATACCAAAGGAAAAGATGTCTACTCTCTCATCGTAGCTCTTCCCTGCGAAGGAAAAAGACAAAATTAGACTAATGTTAAGATTTTGGTGATCTCATACTCAAAAAAATATTTGTGATTAGCACAGGAAAGCAAGGACATGGATCACTTCCTGTGGTCCATACCATGGATCATCTCTGGAGCCATCCAGTAGGGGTTTCCCACCACCGTGTATCTCTTCCGGCGGTCGGGCCTCTTGAGGCCAGACAGCTTTCCCTGCGTCAGCTTTTCCCCGTGCTTGTCGTCCACCATGAGTCGCGCCAGCCCGAAGTCTGCCACCACCACTGTGTTGTTCTTTAAAGTGAAATATGCCCAAACATTTTATTTTTATGCAACAAGCATACTCACCAAAAGTCACAAAATTTGATTTTTACTACACAGAGTATTCACATTAACGACATTCACAATATAAAATGATGTCAGACGCAATGAAATCACTTGCTGGGAGCAGGGGACAGCTTGTGTGTGAGACCACCGGCTGACAGGTTTAATGACTTGTTCTCTTTTCATAAAGGAAATGGGCATATTTAGTTCATTCGCTTTCCAGCTTAACGGAAACACTGTCTGAAAAGAGCGTCAACCTGCTAGTTACTAGTTCTGGATTCACTCTTTTCACTATCAACATCATCACTTCTGAAAAAAAGACAGACATAGCGTTCAGGGATATATCTGTGGTGAATCAGGTTTAAGCTTCTCCAGTGAGCTTAAAATTAATCTCCAGGCTGTCAGGCAAACATTTTGTTGTCATGTGACACGTGTTCAGCACTCCCCTTGTTTAGGTCAGGCAAGCTGAACGTTTCTGCTTTAAGCTTCTTGTGTGGAGTGTTTTTAAAGTCGTCTTAGTCTCCCATAGCAACTGCGAACAAAGCCCTTTTTTGTTTTTGTATGAGCGAATGGCAGGTGCGCCGTACTAAATCCTTAAAGAAAACATGCTGTATGTGCAGAGGTATGTCGGCACAAACACAAAAGTGTTCAGGAAGACAAGTTCTTACCTCTCGGACTAGACAGTTGTGAGAGTTCAGGTCCCGATGAATAATGTTCATGGAGTGCAGATATGCCTGAATGACAGACAGACAGATAGGAGAGGAAGGAAAGGCAGGAAGAATAAAAATAAATAAACAGTCTTTTGATAATCTGTAAGTAGAACACTGCCAAGTAGAACAATACTGTCTGGGTTTATCTCAAAAAGCTGTTGCTGAATATACAATAACACAGTCATGCTTGACATGCATCATTGTACAGATATCTGGGGGGAAATCCAGAGAACCTGTGTTCCTATCCTGCGGGAATTTATGCTCTGATTTAACCTTTATAGTAAGAAAAGTACCCCACAAGTGTTGTAGCTCACAAACATGACCACTAGAGGGAGACAACAGCATAAAGCAAAAAGTATGTGTACAGCAGATATTCAGAGTACATCTAACAGGAGGCGGTGGTTATCTCTCACAACCACTGATCTCTACTTTTCTCTTGGCTCAGCAGGATTTGATTTTTATTTATAAGGTTATGATCTTGGTTATGTTTTGTTATCGACAATACAACCACACCACTTCCCTCTGTATGTTTTAGAGTCTGACAGTGTCGTGTTCTGTGTTTTTGTGTATGCAGTGGCAAAACAATGATAATGATCTAAACCACTTTCTCCATGTAGAAAAACCTTGGCTTGTTTTCCAGAGTGTATTAACAGTATATACACTCACCATCCCAGCAGCGATGTCCTTAGCAAAACTGACCCGCTGGTTCCAGGGATAGTTTGAGTCCTGTAGGAAAAAACAGAATACACAACTTAATGTAACATACTGGTATAAACTGATGAATCATTACTTCTTTATTATTATTATCATTATAATAATAACCATGCTAGTCCGTGCATTGGAATTCCATATAGGAAACAAACACCCCCCCTCTTGTTTACCATTTTTTTGATGATTTCCCGCAAAGTGCCTCCTTTGATGTACTCTGCGATGAAGTTGAGTCTCTTGTCTTTGTAGAGGACTCCGATAAACTTGAGCACATTGGGGTGATCCAGGCATCGCATGACTTTCACCTTAAAGACACAAATAATTATTTATTTATTTTCACACACTGTTGTAACATCTCTGGGAAAAGTCCACAGTAGCTGTAAGGGATCTTAAATATTCACAGTACAAAACTATCACCTGAACAAATTATGACAGTCAGTGTTAATATTTTTGCAGTTACTTCTGCTACTTTACAAATGTGACTACACTACTGGTAAAACTAAAGTCACATGGAGGAGGCGGCACGCCACTGTTACACATGACATCTGAAATGTTTGCCTCCTTCTTTTCTAATCTTCACCAATGAGGATTACACGAGACTCAGTAATTTAAGACTTGGGCCACCTACAAACAAACAGCCAGCACGAGTAATAATCATTGCTTAGCTGTGATTGGGGCTCATTTTACAGCGAATCTCTTTACTCACTTTTCTAATTACAAGCAAAGACTCATCACTGTTTCAACCCAATAATAAAGCTAAATACCCACTCATAAACATCCACAACTAAAGTGGAACCATTTTTCTGAGCTTCAAACATCCCATTTAGGAGACAGTTAACTGGATGAATGAGGCTAATGTAGCGCAAAACAGGAACACGACGAGTGATTCAGATCCTCAAAATCCAAAAAGCCTCACAGAAATCTGAACCTGAGTCATCCTCTGCTATCGGCTGTCTTTAGGGAGGTCGGCAGAGAGATAAAGTTTAATGTGGGCGGTAAAATAAAATCTGCCCAGCCATCATTTTTGGGAGACAGGACTATGTGAGCATAGTGAACCGATATTATTTCAAAGGGGAGTTTATGCCTTTTTAATCTCATTTTCTTTTCAGGTGTGAGACGTCTGCCTTTTTCATTTACCCCTTTCCCACATTCAGGAATGGCTCACTTTAACTACAATCTTTAGCTTTGGCTTATAGAAGAAAAAACAACAATAGCTTTTGTGCACAAGCCGCTCTGTGTTATGTTTCATTCACAGTCTGAAGTCTCTGTGATGGTCTGTCTCCACTCACCTCTTTGAGGAATGTTTTTTGAGTCTCGTCATCAAAGCGGATCAGCTCTTTCATCACCATCACCTCACCCGTCTCCCTGTGTGTCACCTTTAACAAGACACAATGCACAAAGTTAAGCAACACTGTCTGAAGCAATGTTAAGAGACAAAACTTAAAAAAGAAAAATTCCCTGATGTGATAAATCCCCAGTCATCAAATCCTCCTACCTCTATACACGTCTTTCATCTCAATGCTGCCCCCTTCTGGATTTTTCTCAGTATGACTCGTTGCATGCTACATTGTAAATAAAACTAAAGAGTCTGAGTCTCTGCCAACTCAAATCTACCTTTATGGCTTGTCCAAAGCATCCCTTCCCCAGCACTTCTCCGTGGATGAGGTCAGATGGGCGGAAGATACGGTGAGTCCGGTTTGAGACAACCCGAAGTGACTCCGACCGATTGATGTCCTTCCTCTGGGAGATTGGTGACGCAGCATTGCTGGATCCAGGCGACTTATCAGTGCTGTAACTTCGCCTAAGAGAGAAGAAAACAAAGAAATCAACCTTTTCATTAAGGAAGGTGTTCACACTTTATTAACGGGAAGATGAGAACATACATTATCACCACTTTTACTCTTTGTAGCAAACTGTGATAAAAGTATATTAGCTGCTGCATTGATGTCTTACGTGATGATGCGGGATTTCAGGTTGCTGATGTCTGGATTGGGGGGCTGGGTGATGGGTAGGATGGGGCTGGGCCCTTCTGACAGTGGGGTGGACAACGGACCGTCCACCTGGTCCTCAGCCTCTGAGGAGCCTCCCTCCTGTCCCGACTGGCTGTGAGGGTCGTGTTCGATGGTGAGCTGCAGCAGCCGGCTCGTTTCCTGGATCAGCAGGTCAATCTGTAGAGGAAGAGACAGATCAGACAGGATGGTCAGATCAAAAAGTGAACGGCACTAATGCATTTCATAACTTAAAAGGATCTATCTGCACATTGAAGTGCTCTATTTGGATTTGCTTATAAGTTCAGTGTTAGACGAAGCACTCATGTTTCAGTAACTTCCCTTATGAATTTACTGAAGCATTTATTTATTTAAACAGCTGGTTATATTATTAAGTCTCATCTTGCCACTGGAAATCCTCAAAAGCTGAAGATGGATATCATCCCATTTTCCTCCAAAACAACAGGAACACCGAGAAACCACCTGAGTGAAACTAAAGCATCATCTTTTAGCAGCAAACGCATAAAGGACAGTAATGAATACCTCATCCAGAGGAACGTTGTGAATGGGCGTCCCATTAATTTCTAAGATCCGGTCTCCAACATGAATGGAATTTTTCACATCTGGGCTGATGCAGTCGGCATCCACCCTGGAAACAAAGAAAAATCTCCTTAAACACCTTTGTGCACACAGGGAACATTTTTCTTTTAGTACTGTCCAGAGAGCAGATAAGTCTGAGCTCATTTGAATAACAGTGACTATCCTTCCACTCTATTATACATTTTAAATGAATCTCATCTATCACTCTGGCCTCCATTTATAAATCCCCCTCCTTTATCCTTTGTCCTCCACCATTAACCTCCCCTAATGCTGCATCTCTTAACTCATTCCCCTTTCCTCTTCATTTTCCACTTGCTCTACATTCCACAAACTGAAACACAATATTCATTTTATTCACAAAACACAAATGTGGCTCACTGGGAGACTCTGACGGTATGTCCATGTTCGGGACTGTAGCCATTGGTCGGGCTTAGCGGCTGGTCAATCGCCACGGAGAAACCGCGCCCTTTGCGGCCATTGTTGCCATCGGCGGAGGCCGGGATGGACACCAGTGTGACTGTGTGAGGGATCCGTGAGCATGGCGAGTCCGGCAGCGACACCGGGGTCACGATGGTCTGGTAGTAGCAGTGACCACTGGAGCCAGAGAGGAACAGAAGTAGAGATCAAGAATGGAATTTATTCTTCTTTTATTTTTTTTTCTAAAAATGAGAACGCCGGTAATAAAACAGATAATAGGAATCCTCGTGAGGTTTCTATGAAAAATCAACTTCTCATTACAATAATTTTCACAGTGTCACATGTTGCTTCGGCTCAGCCCAGACAACACTGTACACTCATTGTTTTGACTCAGGTTGACCTTTGATAAGTCAGAATCTTATGAAGTGACTAATAACCTATGAGATGATGACAAACAAGGACAGCCCCCCCCCCAAAAAAATTGTAAAGCTGTTGCTGATCTCCTTTCTGTGTCATGTCAGTCAGCAACATGCGACTTTCTCAGTGAATGTAATGATCTGAGAAAACACCAGCTCTCAAGGTGAGTAATTCAAAAGTATTGTGGGGGAGGTACCATAGTTCTGTAGATTTAGGCTGTCTCAGAGTCTTCTGTCTCTCATGTAACCCCAGACTCACTGTTCTTGTTGAATCTAAGTCTTTATGGACACTGCGATGTCATTATGTTGCTGCAGAATACAATTAGCCGCCTCTCTCATGATATTCTTTGATAGATACAGTCTGAAACTTGTGACGAGAACATTAAAGCAACCCTGGAGCTATTGGAAGCTAGCAACTAACAATATGATGTTCAAACTGCAGCTGCTGTTTATATGATAATAAAAGCATTCTTCTCCCAGTTTAATGGTTTTATGACTGGTTTCATGCTTAAAACACACTCAGATATGAGCATGTCTTCTGCCAGTTGTCACCAGTTTGTCATAATGTTGACAAAAAGCCCTTTGAAGCCAGAAATAAGCTGAATAAATTTGAGATTTTGTCAATCAACAGCAGCTTATGGCACACTTTTGTGCTTTCCTAGGGATTCTGAGCGGATTAGCTTATGGCAGAGGATGAAACTGGGGAAAGATCATGAGTACTAGTTTCACAGGCTATGATGGATGTGACACATAAAGCAAGCGCCTCAGCTTTTTTTTTTTGCTCACCAGTACAGTTTAGATCTCTCCACCAGAGCGTATGTGTCTCCATCACCGATGAACGATCGGCAGTTCAGACATGTGAAGCATTCTGGATGATATTTCTGTTCCCCTGCGACCTGTTAAAAAACACACATACACACAAATACATAAATGAACATGTAAACAGATTTTTCTCCTATCTAAAGAGGAACACCTTAACAATATTTCAGGGTTTTTGAGCAACAAGCAACACGAAGCTGTCTCTGGGAAGAAGGGCGAGGTCTGGTCATTGAGGGTAATCATTAGTCTCATGCTCAAGCATCGAGTTTGCTGCTGCCAGATGCCCTCCAGAGCTCGGGGCAGTTTTGCAAACAAGAGAGAGAATTGAGTTATGGCCAATAAAGAAAACAGAGCAGCCGATAATTCATACTGGCAGCTCTGAGGGTGATGCTCTGGGTGTTCCTCAGACCAGAGACCACTAAAATGACCAGAAAAATCAAGCATCAACACTCCCACACTTTTAATGCCGCTCCCTGTCCTTGCTTGTTGCGATGCTCATCGACTAAAATAATTGATTAAGTAGCCTTCGATGTATTATTATCGACTCCTTCAGGTAATGTGGCGCCTGTCCATGCAAACGACCCACCCACTCAAAGGCTTAATGATTAAACATGAGACATGAAATTAAGTACCTAAGGTCAAGCCCATGAGAGCCATTTGCTCCCCAGAGGCTGTGCTTGTTAGTCCATTTTTCGCTTTTAGTGGCAGAAATTTTTGGATGGAGTGGACCCCTCGACAGCACTCCTCAACTGCACTGATTTACAATGCTAATGAGATACAGGAGGACTAAGAAGGGGCACCGCATGGAGGAGAGCTGGACAAAGAATAATCAATCACATGCAAACAGAATTTACTCATTCAGCTGTTCCGTTATTTAACTTTCTGATAAACTAGTGGAGAAATAATCACCAGAATACCTGATGAAATATTAACGTTGACTTTGCCCCTGCAATACTGCATATGATTCAGATCATTATAAAAAGTTCATGGCTGCAAACCTGCAAACCTGAATCAGCCTCTAAGCAGTACTACCTTTAAATGGTAGTAAACCTAAAAACAGAGAGGGGAAAAGTGAAGATCAAAGAATCAATGAAAACCTCCGTCTACAGCCATATGTCGACTACTCCTCCCTCCTGGGAAAACAGCAGTGAAGACACACAAACACGTAAACACATGTCGAGGCCTTGGGCTGTAGCAAGGGAGACCCCGCAATTAATTTACGGTTTTTTAAAGTAATTCAGCTCCTTCCAGCTACACAGCAATAAAATATGCCCTCATCCTGACTTATTTGTATCTTAAATATTTCAGTTTCTGCTTTTGAAGTTAAAAACAACAAACGTTAGAGTCTGCCACTAACAGGAGAATAAGAGTCAACTTGTATCCTAAGAACAAAAGAGGAGAAAATAGAAAATAGGCTCTGTAATGGACACAGGGAACGAGGCAGCTGCGAGGTTAATCGACCAGCTTAATTTCTTTATTCGTCAACTAAGCAGTCTCAAAAAGAGGAGCCATAAAAATTACACCGTGACTTCGAAAGGACATGTAAACACAACCTAAAGCAGCAAGTGCTGTGAGAATGGGAGATCATTTTAAAGTTAAACACAAAAGCTGCCCGATTATTTTTAGCACCACATTTTCTCTTAGGTGTAGATTTCTCTTAGGTGCAGCCCTGCAAATAAATTAAGAAGACAGGAAGAGAGGACAGCTGGACGGAGATGAAACGGACGTGTGGCTCTGCACACCCTGACTCTGTGGCGGCCATTTGCTTGCTATGCAGACACAACAGACACACACACCCTCTTTAAACCCGCATGTGACAGGCGACAGCTGCTCCCCTCACACTTAGGACGTGGTCTCCCTCTAAAGTGTGGATTGAATGATTAAAAAAAAAAGGACAAAAGAAGAAATACGAAATCACTCAATAGAAAAAAAGAAAAAAAGGTTTAAGAAACACCAGATGCATTAAAACACCACTGGTTCCACATCCTATCCTGACATAAGGTCTGTGGGTGTGTGTCGAGTCTGCATTAGCTCATAGTCATGCTCAAGAGTGTGTGCGATGGTGTGCGTTAGCCTCGTGTCCTCTTCGAGTGAACACAAACCAAACAGAGAACACATGTCTGCCTGGGGGGAGAGGAAGTGGGTCCACGGGGTCCAGGAGTAACCGGGTCAAGCTGCCGTTACTCTGCTGCCACGTGCGCCATGTTCATGGGATGACAGAGAGAAATGAAGCTAAAGAACAATTGAGGTCTTTGTAGCTTCTGTGCTCAAATGTTTATACTAATGATGTTTTTAAAGAGTGTGGAGTTTACTAAAAGTGCAGTTTTAATGCTAATTTCTTCTACATATATATATGTAATTCTATATATAACATTCATGGAGGAAGTTGGTTTGTTTGGTGTCATTATCAGCCTAGTGCACTGTAACTTGAAATTAGTTTATTTGAAATTTAGCAAACTGATAGAAGTTAGCTACACAACAACTACACTTGCCAAATAGTTGGTACATTATTTGTTACTAAGTTTAATCATAGGTATTATTAAACGCTGGTTCTCTTCTACAGTCTGTGTTGTGTCCGATCACGGCACATGGCTTTTCCTCCCTGAACCTGGTTTTCTTCCTGTTAAAAGAGAGTTTTTGCTTTCCACTGTCACCAAGTGTTTGCTCATAGGGGTTGTTGGATTGTTGACGTTTTCTCTCTATTACTATAGACATTATAAAGCACCTTGAGGCCACTGTTGTTGTGATTTAGCGGCATATAAATAAAATAGAATTTAATTGAAATGACTTGAATTGAATGACTCATCTCTACATCAAAACTATTTTTTAGCATCTTTCCAAGACATGGATTAAGCCTAATCCCAGGTTTTAAAAAAAAGAAAAAAGTTTGTGGTTCTGGCTAATCCATGTGTGGGGAACTGGGCACTTGAAACAAGTTTTAAACAAGTTTTAACCAAGCTGGGTAAATCTTACAATATATAGGCTAAATGTTAGAAGAGCTCATACAAGTGAATCTAACAATAATCATGTTTGGTGAGAAGCCTTTAATTTAGTAGCAGAATATCATCATCAGTGTGTGAAACAGAATCAAGGAGTGTCTTCATGTTAAATTGTGAAACTCATTGCTGGAAAGTTTCTTCACAATGACCTCATCATAGTCTTGTTTTTACTATACCACACTATATGTAGATAAAAGTATCTGACACATCAGTACTTTTTAAAAAAAAATTCTGTTATCTGACTTTTCTCCAGACAGTGAGGATCCCTCAAGTTTAAAGAGTTCACTCCTTAAACAGTTTAGCATACATTATCACCACATTATTAAGTGGTTGCAGTCTGCGGGATTTTTCTGGTGAAGAAGTACTGATGAGGTGATGGGGAAGAAAAATTTCTAAGTAGTTTCGAGTGTTACCTCATCACCACCAACGTGTGACCATCACCCACAGACACTTTTGGGTTAATGTAGCCTTCAAACTTCGTTTGTTTTTTAATGATTTATAAGTGGAACCTTAGAGTGGCTGTGGAATGTGAAGTGACCCTTGGAGGTTGTTTTTTAGGAATTTACAACAGTGTCATACTCACAGTGACAGATAAAATAACAACACTGAGATCTGAGTAAATACAGTTATAATTAGCATGTAGATTATGTTAGAAACACATGGGCTGAAAAAACTAAGGCAGACCAGTGGTGGCGGTTCCTTATATAAAATTTCAAAGACACGTCATGTTTCAACCCAAATCATTTAGTTCCTGTTTTGCTCCGGTTTTGCTTCAAGGTCTTTCATATCTTCATTGTGACATTGTTGCATTTTCATCACATCATTTCACATTTTCCTCACTGATTATGTTTACTAATGAAAGCCTTTATGCCAACCAGCAGCAGTGAATACAAAGGACCACAAACAGATGCCGCATGTCTGATCGCAGACGTGAAGAACTTTCTAGAAAACAGCAGGGCCAAAGAACTGGGAGGTTGACACACTGATCTCACGTCTAAAGTGAAGACAATGATTTTTATGAAACTATATTAACAGCAAAGTAAATGCAAGATGTTGAATAAGAAAAACTTGAATATATTTAAATACATTGTTTTTTAAGTTATCTATTTAAGGAATACATTAGTGAAAATCTGATGCCTCTGGGACACCACAGTCAAAGGATAACATCACTAGGCGCTTGCAGGTCTGCAAACCATTGACTATTTGTACAAATTTCCTAGGAATACAAACCAAACATGAATAAAGGTGCACCCATTCTGAAACTGAACCCCTGCAGCTAGAAGCACCGGTTGGATCCTCTGACTTAACAACACTCTTGCAAAATGTGAAAGAATGACCTCATATCAACAACGCAAAGGGTGACTCTGAATGGACTCACAGGATTATAGGAGATCTGGCTTTGCTTAAACCCGTCCTTGATGTAATGAACTTTCCTCTGAGGCATCCTGCATGAGCTAAACAGAAATACGCAGTCCATATGTGACTGAGTTCACAGAAAGCAAAACAAAAATTTTTAATAGCTGTGTTTAAAAAAAATGACATCATGTGGGGGAATAGTCAGAAGAGCATGTGTATCTGATACCTGATTTGCTGCACTGAGATTGAGCTACAACTGGGTCAAATTCCAAAATCTGTCAAAGGGATTTCTTAAAGCTTAAACACAAAGAGTATGATCAAGATGCTCTACAAAACTGCAATCAAAGCTGGCTGAACAGAAATCAAGTAAAAAGATGATGAAGCTACAGTAGACATCATTTAAGCAAACATAATTAGACTGAAAGGCTGACAGGGAAGACAGTGGGTCACATTGATGCTGTCTGAATGGAAACCCCCTACCGTTACAAACTGTACAGTGCCACAGCATACCCTGGCCTCTGCTTTAGAAAGCTGCTATTCAGCCTGTCGGCCCCCCTCCCTCTCTTTCTGCAAGTCTCAAATCCACTTTCATAAAAAATAAATAAATAAATGAAAATGTCCTGACAGTGATTTTTTAAAATAATCTTTTTGAATGTGCTAGCACTTTTATGTGAGGAAGAACGCATCCTAAAAATAGCATGTGTGCCATGGCTCATCACATTTTCATGACACTGGAGCAGAAAAAAAGACGCATATCTGTAATTAGAAAAAGCAATACACTGACCCAGTTTAAAGGGACACACAAAACACACTATGTTTCATGCTCTGGTTTTAACATTAAAGAGACATGCTGGAACAAGACTGTGTAGAAGCAACCGGCAAACTATCTGAACCAGCTTAGAGACCTGCTTCGCTGCCTCCTCACCGGCTCATGAATACTATAAATCACTCAGACACCCAGAGCGTCACCATCAGCATCAGCAGCAGCGAATAAGCTCACCTTCTTATCCCTTTTCCACAGCCTGAGACAGCAGAAGCTCCAGAAAAATAAATCTCCCACCATGTCAACGGGAGCCGGCGTCTCTCCTCTTCGCTGTTCTAGTTCATTCTACTGAGGCAGGCGATTTCCCCCGCTGTCATAACAAAACACTGGCAGCAGCCAAGGCAGGCAGCAAGAGAGCACTGAGAGGGGGAGGAGAGAGCGAGCAGCCCACGCCTATGCAGCTGAGCTCATCTCTGAATCAGTGCCACTCCTCCTCTCCCCTCCCAACCACTCTGCCTTCCCCTTTTCTCTCACTGACTTTTGCTATGACATCATCGTTTCCTGTTTGGCCCAGCCCACTCTTGTACACGCTGTCAGCTTGCCGGCTGCTATGCACCCCCTCCGCCCAACCCCCCACGGTGTCTTCAGAGGATTCCTTCCCTCTCCCCCTATTCCTGTAATCACATTTTGAAAGCGGCAACAGTCACAGGCCTGACTTATTGAATGTTATGCTATGGAAAGTTTTTTTTTTTTATGTTGGACTAATTTGTTTGTGTTGCATGTTTAATTTTGTGTTGTGCTGAACTAGGTAAAGTGAATGCACTGGGCTTGTCATTTTCTTCCTTTAAACAAAAAAACTTGATAAAAAATGCAATTACTGATCCTTTTCAAATCTCAAATATTAATAGTGAAGCAAGCCACAGTGAAAGCAAGCCACAAGCTTACTATTCAACCAAATCAACAAAACTAGTAAAACCCAAGTAAAAACAATACAACCTAAAATAATAATGTAATAGCAGAAAACATTTTGGAAGTTAAAGCTTTAAAAACTGTTTAATATAATAATTAATATTTTATTTTAAGTGTTTTTTCTGACCAACTAAAGCTTCATTCAACATCCTGCAGATCGATGTAAATGCATAACTAAATAGTAAATACTTTTTAAGTCCTATGCTAATGTCAGATTACAACAGGCAGGATTTCACCACATAAAGTTGAAAAAAAGTTCAGAGACAGCTCTTTGTTACATTTACTGTAAAATAGGTGTGTCCTATTGCGCTTTTCCCGTCTTAGCTTATACAGAACAGTTCGGCCCAAACATGTCGTGCATGCCAAGAAGTTCAAGTCCCTGCCCTCACTTTAGACCAGTGCTGGAGGACCATCTGAGTGTGTACTGTGCAGATATTAATAGACATTCAGACGCATTCACGCTAAAGTGGTGGAGACAGACTGCAGTGAAAGACAGCTGCTAGGCAAGCATATGATGTGGATACATATTACCTTAATAATGTGATTATTGGAAGGTCTAGTGACAAACGGCTTTTATAATGATTCCAAACTGTGCTAATCTAATAGAAATACACAGTACAGGGGAGTCAAGATTGAATATAAAGAATGTCTCTTGCAAAAGGTCCTGGGCCAAGTCAGCATTAACCAAGCAGGGTTTTTTGTTGGTAAGAGAGACTGAATCTCTAGGAAAATAATCAGTAATGACTTTCACACAGAAATGTAAACAAATTATATAACAAGGCATACACAGATCTCACAGATATATGTTAATGCTAAGTCAGAGACAGAGCTCCTGCGATTTTTTAATTATACCCACTTAACAATTCCACTTGTGACACTGTAGCCAGGATGTAAAGTGTACAAAAGTATGGTGAGTTACACTCACTGGACATTTTTTAGGTATACCTATTTAAGCTGTTGTTAAATGTCTAAATAGCCAGTCACATGCCAGGATGCATGTAGCATGCATTTAGGCATGTACACGGTCAAGATGACCTCTGAAGTTCAAAGTGAGCTTCATGATCAGGAAGAAAGGTGATTTAAGTGACTTTGAATGTGGCATGGTTGTTGATCCCACATGGGCTAGTCTTAGTATTTCAGAACTCGCTGAAAGAAAAACCAACTTTGTGCCATTCCTGTCAACTTAGAACAGGAAAGTGAGGTTTTATTTTCAAATTTCAAATTAATACAGCATCTTTGTGATGTCGCAGAACAGGTGATTTGCATTATGAATGTTCAGCCAACAAATCTGTATGGCACTGTCACGGAAACATGGACCAGAGTCACTGAGAAACCTGATCCTCCAAAAGAAGCATTATAATAAACTATAGTGTCTATCTGAATAGGCAAATATTTCTGTTATTCATGATCCAAGGCAGAGAAAAACAAACAAAAATAAACAAACAAAAACATTCTTGACTGTCTTAGTATGCAGAATACTAATTAGTTAATTGTATAACTAAGTAATGCTGATTCATCAACTGTTAGCTTCATGGTTACTCGCGCAGTTCTGACCAGGCTTAACATTATGATAAAATTTCACTATAGAAATCCAATGAAAACTTCAACTTAACTGTCACTGCTTACAAATAGAGAAAAAGGGAGGGATTGCTACTG
Source organism: Oreochromis niloticus (assembly GCF_001858045.2). Taxonomy (NCBI): domain Eukaryota; kingdom Metazoa; phylum Chordata; class Actinopteri; order Cichliformes; family Cichlidae; genus Oreochromis; species Oreochromis niloticus. The sequence goes on from NC_031979.2 coordinate 19,877,249, forward strand.
TGCTTATATGTCTGCATGCAGGAGCGCACTCTACTGATACTCAGCAAGCTCAGTGAGCAGTCATTAAGTATTTGATTTCCCATCTGATAAAGTTACTGTCATGCAGTGGAGGAAATTCACCCTCTGTTCACCAGGTGGTTATTTTTATAATGCTGTGATGTCACTAGAAAATTATGAACTGAGTATTTTCTCAGAAATCTCACTAAAATAGGATACAAATAGTATTTTGTGCAGTCATCAACAACAAGTATGTTATGAAGTAAATATCCTTTTAATTAGGATTGTGTTATATTCTTTAAGAAGCTGATTTCATGAGTAATAAAACAAATTTCCTTAAATTATTACACTCTGTGGAAGCGATGCAGAGATGTTAACCCAATTACCAGATGAACTGGGAAGACTGAAATATTCTCTAATACACTGCCAGCGGTAAGCAAAGCAAGGTTCGGGACTTTAATCAACTTTAGATAAATCTACATACAAACTGCTGTAAAACAAAGAACTAAATACAATCTGTGAGGTATTCAAGTACAAAGAATGAGCAACAGGAGTGAAAAATTGCATCAGTAAACTGTATAGTGTGTGACACTAAACTGGCCTCTTTGCAGAAAGCAAAAGTTAAGTTCAGTCCAAGCTGCCGGCACTGAACTCAGAAGTGAAACCCAACAGCCCACAGCTACCCTACGGGGGGGAATTCAGCCCACAGAGGTGGCTGTTCTCATCAGTGTTTCCACACCGGGAAGAGGAAATGATAAACAAGTGTCTTAACACATTTTACTGAAGGACATTTGCAGATTACTATGTCTGATTAAAATATTTAAAACAGGGAAGTGATCGTAACATAATCTATTTCCTGCCATCAAACAGGGCACAGTGTGAGAACCTGGCCTCTGAGAGGGAGTTCATATTTAGACTTCAAAATACGATGCAAATTAAAGAGATTACAATATGCTGAAAGAGAGCTTTAAACCACTTAGTTACTGATGAGATCAACAGCTGCTCTCGAAAAAGCAGTACCACAATCTGAACTGCAGCATCTTAAACATATGATTTGGCAACACATTAAATGTATCTGTTCTCACTTAGTGGCAAAAGAATCATCAGGCATTTACAGAAACAACTGGCAGACTCCCATGTACACACAAGGCACATCAGACCAGTGGGAGTTGGTAAAGTTCAGTGTTGATCTGGGACTTTCCACTGGTTTTACAGCCAAACCAAAAACAAGTATTACTTAATATTAACTAAAAATGAAAAGCAACATTTGTATACCACTAATATGGTTATACCCTCACTCACTGAACAGTTCAAATGAAAAACTATGTGCACAAATGCTTTTATTTCATTATTTAACTTATTTTAATATAATAAGCTATCTACGTAATCATTAACACTGCACAAAGTTTCAGATACATCTGACTGAGTGAAACTGAAAACAACAGTAATGTGTCAAGAAGACAACAGAAGTACAGCACATGTTGTAACATGGTTTGGAGATTTTCATAAAGGAACACATGATGCCAAAGAAAAGAAAAGAAATTTCCAAAGAATAGAAAACACTTGTGATTTCAGGGAAACGCCTCGGATTTCACCTCCAACTGTTTCAGTACATCTTGTATTCTAAGACACAGCAAGGGAAAAGTCCCTGAGATTTATTAAGGCCTGTCAGGCCAGAATAACCGTCATCTCTCCAAAGCTGTCAGGAACACAACGCAATGAAAACACACAAACAGCAAACTTGGAAAGGGTTTGGGACCTGATGGACACGCTGCATATAAACTCAGGCCATACAATCATTTTGTTCAGTAATAATTTCAATTAATATAAAAAGTTTACTTTCTCATGAACAACCAAGTGCAGTGCTTCCTGTGAGTATCCTCAGCACCTTTTATTTCCCCATCAACCTAACACTTTTATACAACATGTTTATTAACTATTCATCCGATTTGGTGCATCTTTTGTGGAAAGAGTAACTTAGTAACTGTATGATTCTGTAGAAGCAGAAGTGGCAGTACAGGCAGCAGCGCTAATGTCAAGCACATTCATATATTTAACTTACTTTCTAGATGTTTTTGTCTTCTCTTTTTCCTTTTGATTTTCCATTTTAATTTCATTTTGGCTCAGTTAGACAAACTATATACAACTGTATATGCAACCTGAACTGAAAATCACATAAGATTTACTATGTAGGCGTCCTCTCGCAAGTATTTTGGTTGCAGACTTTATACAGCATATTTACACTGTACCTGTGTTTACTGCTACATAACCCAACTTAAAATGTCTATTAAGACCATTTCCACATTTCTCAATCTTTAATTGTTTAATCTGCTCCTTTCCTCTTCTACTTTGTTCCTTCTACTCTCCTACTTCTTCAAAACTACTCATGTATGTCTCAAATATGCAGCAATGTGAAGCAGTTTTACTCATTTTTGACTCATATGTATCATGCACTACCATCAGGGAGGTGTTTGAAATTCCCTCTGTAGCATGACAACTAGCCCAAACATAATATCAGAGCCCTAAACAACTATCATAGCAACAATATGAATGGAGCTTCTACATCCCTAAGCATGGTGGAGATGGTCAGGGACCAAAGAGGACTGAATCCAAAAATTACTGTGACAAGTACAAAGAGTTAAGGTAGAGTCTAACAGAAATCTGTGAATCTGTTGCTTTTTTGAGCCATGCAATAAACAAGAATGTAATTTAGACTTGTGTAAAGTAAACCCAACTTAGGAAAAAACTCAGTATTCCAAAAGTGTTATTCATTTTTTCTATTTACAGCACTTTGTATTTGCACTTTGTCCAGAATCAGAGCTCAGACTGCACCACAGCCATCACAGTCAACAACAACAAAAGTTCCTGCTGGCATAGAGGGCAGACTGACAGCAAAGCGCTGTGGCAAAGATAACAAAGTAAGAGTGAGAAACAGTCAAAACAATCCACTCTCAACCTTTAGATAATTACCAGGCTCGGGTCGATGTCTGGCACAGTTTCCATCGAATGGATCTTGGCCCTGATTTGTTTGCAGAAAGCCTGACTGACTCTAAACTGAATGGGGGCACAGCTGGGATTACTGCAGATTCATTTGTCAGGAGGAGGAGTGATGGATGAATGGAGGGAAAGAGTGATGAGAGAAGAGGGAATTCAATTCCATCTGCTCATTGCATAAATCAGTGCAAGTACAGGTAGGTAGTAAATAACTAAGAGTTATTCTCTACCTGAATTAACTTCTGTCAACTTCCAGCTTAAGGTGCTGAGAGCAGCAGAGGTTGTAGACACACACCTGTTTACACACCAACAGCCCCTTCAATAAAATATAACAGTCTAAGACATATTGTTAGATTTATTTGGTTTAATAGCCCGATCCACAGGGTAACAGTGGTTACGGACAACAACAATAACAGAGACACACTGAGCAATCAAGAAATTCAAAGGGAGACTGAAACCACCAAAGCATTTCAGGCTTAATATTTCATTCTTGATCCTGGAAACTGTAGCTGCCAAAATAATCTCCACTTGTCTACACCAAGAGACTCTTCTTCTGGGATTTTCAACCATAAAAAATATTACCCTGACATGTACAAGACAGTCCTAAAAGAAAAGCTGCTCCCCTTATTTACAAGGGGTCAACACAGTGGGGAGTTCCACATATCTGATTTGGCAGGATGCCCTTCCTGACACATTCCTCAAGGGATTTGTCTTCTCCCAGGATCAAACCAGGGATCTGCAAAGGTGTAAACTACTGCACTGTGGAGCCACTACAAGAAAGTCCTAAAGTGCCTAAAGGAAAAAAGAACCAGTCAAACTCAGTCTTTCTGAAGAGTAACCGTGTAACATCCGGAATCAATGTTTTATTACACTGAAGAAATAATGTAATCACTTAACTGTTTTTGTCCTGTTTTGATTAGAGAAGGATCAACTGCAATTTTTTGGCCTATCCCATTTTTGGATTTTCTCCAAGTGTGACCCACAGATACCATTTTTTTAGATTCTGACTTCCTCTCTAAAAATGACAGCATGTGCAAGTAAAAGTCAACTTTCTTCAATGCAAAATTGAATTTTCATTGTAAAAGACATTATTAAACTTTGCAATTTCTTTACAATTCCCCCCAAGCTGCAGTGAGTTACAGGATCTTCTATAGACAGCTAAAAATATAGTGCTTTACTCTGGAAGCAGGTGTAAATAATTAATTGAAAATGAGTTGCTGAACCCCCAAATTCAAAGAGATCTTTTTCTTTACCAAACAGAAGCCTATACAACATATTTAACAAAACAAATGTCAGGTACTTAGAATTATATTACAGGCATGTTAAGAATTTGTTAGCCTCTTTAAATGTCCATGTTCAGCTGGGTGAAGGTGAATTAAGAGTCTGATGTGATTTGTTGTCACAGTTGCTTTCATGGTGTTTCCCCTGCAGTTTACTTTAAGTCTGTCATGTTGTGTGTGACTGTGCACATGACTATTTGCCTACCTACACTGTTGTGCATTTGTTCCACATGCATTAAACAGACCAGCTCATAACTGGACATGTGTGAGGATGACCGGTCAATTCCAGTCCCTGTCTGGTCAATTATAATTAGTGCATCCCTAGTTCTAATTCATTTTCTACTTTGACGCTCAGTGTAATCGTGAATTTTTTTTTTAAAAAAGTGTCAAATTTTGCTTGTATTAGATAGTTGACATGTGGAAACGAACTAAAATGTACAGGGTAATGTCCAGTCACACAAGCGTTCTGATATACCAGCGTGATGCAAATAGCTTATTAACTCCAAGATTCTCTAATCTGTGTTTGGAAAAACTTTCAGACTTTTGCACCTTTGTCTCAAAGGCATTCATATTGTTTCATTTGGGTACTCAAGCAATAACTGTCTCTTGAAAGTGTGAAAGTGAGCTTTTGCCTACCTTCTTATCTCCACACACTGAGTTGCTGAACAAAGGTGGCACTCTTGTTGCACTGTTAGTTTGGGAAAATTACTGAAATGATCTGATACACCCCATACATTTAAAAGCAAGAGCATGAGAGCATTTCATACAATCCATAGCTGTGATATGACTTATGGACAAGCATTTTTATGGATGCATCATGAATGAAGCACTGATGTGTTATTGTAGTATGTCAATAAACTGCACATAGTTTATACACAAAGAGGGGAAAAACATTAAATCTAGGTGTTGCTTGTGGACATTACTGTAGCAGGAGAGATGAAATCCTATGAAATACAAAAACAGCTCTTCCATGTTTGTCTGCAGACTCTGACTCATCACTGCATGATGGAGCTCAAAATGGTTTCACCGACTGTGACAGCAGCTTTTTAAGGTGCAGTGGCATCAGTGATTTTTAAAAATAGGATTGTGCTTTCCTACTAATCTGCATAGGCGTCAGAGTGACTGTGCAGGATGGGAGTAGGCTTCTCCTTCTTTATGGGGTGTGGCACAGATGTAGGGAGCTGACCTTGGTCTGCATGTGTGCACAGTGATACAATTGGACTGGCCATCTTGAAGCCTGACTGGCTCACCAATCTTAAATTTGCTAAAGTGCAGCTGCAGAGACAGTCAATCAGTGACTCTGCACTGTAAGAGAAGCAATAAACAAGAAAGAGAAGGAGAAAGAGGTAGCAATCACTCCGCCTAATTCACTTTACAGTCTCCTCTGTATCATTACTGAGATTGCACAGCAAAGGGCAAGCTGTCTGGAGGCAGAGGAATGATAAAATACACACATGAACCCAAACATTACATTCTGCTAGCTTCTGCTTCTGACCAGGAGGAAAATGTGGAAAACCAGATACTCGATATGCAAAGAATGAACTCAGCTTCCCCCCATCAAACGACCACCAGGGTGTGGGTGGCAATAACTGCACACTATTACTTCAAAGAGCCACTAGACAAATCTTACTGCAACTACCACATTTTACTATGGTAAAATGTTGCACCTCTAGACAGCTGCAGCAAAACCCCCCCTGTTTTGGTCGCAAGCAGGTAGCCCTGGTCGCTCATAGCTTGCATGGAAGACAGAGACTCTTCCCTGCTAAGAGGTGTGAACAGTGTGGCACAAATGATCGCTTTCGAAGTAAAAGTTGTTGGTTGCAACACCTGCAACAATAACGTTTGCTCTAATGGGTATCGTGAACACGAGATACCAAAAACCAAAACTGCAGTTTACTTTAATAATGAATGAGCTTTGCTTCATGAACAAACTGAACACACTGACCACATTTCTATGTAAATTTACAAGTCTGTTCCTTCAATAAGACATTTAAGGTCAGGTATGCAGCAACTGCTCTTTCACTTTTCTAAAATAACAAGAACAAAAGATCAGATAAGTAGCTATATTTGGGCTTATCCAGGTAACATCAGTGTTAACGGTGGGTATTTGGTATCACAAAGCCGGTTCACTACTCACAGGGGTACACTGCCATGGGAACTTGTTGCAGGCCTATTCTGCTCAGGAGCAAGATAAGAGATAATAGAACAACATATACAAAACCACCTCAGGGTGACAATCATTCTGTGGAAAATCGCATAATCACTCCTGGAATATCTCTGTTAGTTGAGATGTTGATTGTAGCCAGGAATAATAGATAAGGTCAAGTAGGAAATATAGATTCAGATACAGAAAACATACCCTTGGTGTGTTGAACTTGCTTTGTAAGGGAATCTCTTGGAAATGGCCTAATGTTTGTGCTAAGAGGTGATCTTAGCAGCATAGGAAGACTGTTTTTTGCAGCTGAAATTACAGTGTGAACCACCCAAATATCATCTTGGCTGCATCTCTCCAACCACCTCAGCAACGACGACTTAACACGCCAGGAGATTTGCAAACAGGCACAAAACAACATCAGAAAAAAAAACGCCATCCATTTGCATTTCTGCTACTGCTGGCATTGCACTGGCAGGAAAACTGGGCCATCAGATATATAAAGACAACATATTTTATTACACCAACATACAATATTAATCGGTCTCTTCAGGCTTTGAATGTGTGTGATTCCATCACTAATCAACAAATAGACACAAGTCTCTTTTGGTGCTGGTATCTTGTCTTTTCTATAATGCAGCAGCACTTATCAGCAGAAGCCAAGTTTATCTGCTTTCCAGCACTGTGGCCACATCTATTGTGCACTCAAACCTCTCCTGTGTCACAACAGGAGCTCTGACTTTCACTGGAGGTCTGTAAGAAGATCTCTCTAAGTTGCCAAAGGCATCAGGGTCAGTTACAGGTCTGGCACATGTCCTATTAAAATCTAGTCAGTGAGACTGTAAACGTACAGACTCAGGTGTGTGTATGGGTCTGTCATGGCCTGAACTGAAGGTTTATCAGCAAACCAAGAACCGTGGGGGTGCTAAGTGATGAGTTAAGTGGCAGATCCTCTTACCATAATGAGGCCAGTGGTGATCGGGTCGTTGCAGCCATGGCACAGCTCCCCAAATTTGGCCCAGTAGTCCTTCTTGCAGAAGAGCCGGCCATCTTTTTCATAATACCAGTGGGACAGCGAGGCGCTGCACTCACAACACCTAACAGAAGAGGAGACAGAAACGGACACAAGAACAATTAATTTAACAGAAGATTAAAGACAAAGTAATACCACTGCTCCCTTAAACATGATTGACATGAATAATCCAAACATAATGAAGATGATCAAGTCCCTTTGCAGTCGTAAAAGAGAGAAAGTAAATTAAACTTTTTGACAACACAGCAATTAAAAACATACAACAACCAGAATGAAGTATTAAATTGCAATAAACCAAACCAAATGTTTTTCCAATTCCAATTCCAATTCCAATTTTCCAATATTCTAATCAAAAAACAGAAATAAAATAAACTCCCCTTGCTTTCATATTTAAAATGGGCAGACAAAATAGATGAATTAAACAATTACATGTAAAATCATTTACTGCTGATCAATATTATAAACCACCCTGAGTAGTTCAGTCAACCTGCAGGTCAGACCTCCAGGAAAGCTAAGTGGTGCACAGCAGATTGACTTGTTATTGTGCTGACAGAACATAATATTGTACTGCTCTCTGCAAACCATACTTTAACACTCCTAATGACACCTTGCAGAGCTCCAAATTATAGTTTTCATAGCGATAACAAGTTCCTTCGTGGCCCCGTCACACACCACGCAATAGGCAAATGATAATACATTAACCCACAGCTTATGACTGGAAAAACAAAACAGAGTCACAGCAAATAGAAAACATGAATGATACACAGAGCAAACACTACGTCAACCAACGTAGCCTAGTAAGCTAGGCTAAGTTAGCCTAGTAAGCTAGCATAAACCTTAGAATACCTTAGACGGGGAGAAACAATAAATTAGGTAGTTTTTAAGTAAGTAGTTTTTAAATACCTCTTAACTCATTACCAACGCTTGATGATAAAGGTAAACACACAGCAAAATGACCGCTGACGTATTAAAGTTGACAGAGGTTGACAGCTGCTCTCAGCGTCAGGCAACTGTCCCCATGGAAACGACTCCGGAACTACAGAAAAACTGCACAGCAGCTACAGTATTATCATAGTCCATTTACATAACAATATTTAAAGTTTTTTCTATCTTTTCGATTTAACTTTCCAACCTTTGGTGTAAATATTAACTTGTTGAGCCTAGGCAACTTTGTTTGTATTATTTTTAATGTTTTGACTGTCCCTGACACCACAATTTTTATACTTTTGGGATAAATAAAGTGTATCTTATGTTATCTTTATCTTATTTTGATTAATTTACAACCCCAATATCAACAAAGTTTGGACGCTGTGTAAAATGTCAACAAAAAGGAATGCAAATTTTATAAACACATTTTATTCACAATAGATTATAGAAAACTTTTTTTTTAACTGAGACATTTTACGATTTTAGGAAAAAAAACAGCTCATTTTGAATTTGATGGCAGTAACGTGTTAAAAATAAGCTGTGATGGGGTAACAAAAGGGTGAAAAAGTAAGTGGTGTTGACTAAGAAGAAACTGCTGGAGGGACGCTTCGCAACTAATTAGGTTACCTGGCAACAGATCGGTAACATTATTGGATATAAAAAGAGCACCTTTGAGAGACAGAGTTTCTCATAAATAAATATGGGCAGTTGTTCACCAATCTGCAAAAAAACTGAGTCTACAAATTGTGGAGCAATTTCAAAATAATGTTCCTCAGTGTAAAATTGCAAAGAACAGATATCTCGTCACCTAAAGTACATAATATCATCAACAGATTCAGAGTAATTGAGAGATCCCCTGTGCAAGGTGCAAAGCCGAAAACCAATACTGGATACATGATGATATTGGGATACTCAAGTGGCATGGAAATCACTGGATGGACTCAGGAACATTTCCAGAAGTCATCGTCTGTGAGTACATTTCACCATGCAATCAGCAATTGCAGATTAGAGCTCTATGATGCAAAGAAGAACGTGATCCAGAAGCAGGACCATCCAGCTTGTTATCAGCACTCAGTTCAAAAGCTTGTGTCTCTGATGGTACAAGGGTGTTTTAGTCTCTGTGCAACATGCGGCTTGTACACCTGGATAGGAACCATCAGTGTATATACAGATTTCACAAGAATACATGCTTCAACCAGACAACATGCAAATTTTCATTACCCTACATAACTTTAAATTTATTTATTTTATTTACACGAATTTAAAACACACACGCACACACACACACACAGACATACACAGACATACACACACAAAAAAAACACTCCGTCATCAGGCTGCTCCCCTTTGATTGTCTGAAAATAAACCAGTATTGTGGTATGGTTTCTGAGTCTGAATCTGCACCAGTTACTAAGGAGACGGTCTGATAGTGAGCCCAAAAAAAGATCCTTATCTCTAGAGCTAGTATATCACCAGAGTTTAATCGCAAAACCAGTCAGTCACCCTGATAGACATCAGATGATGAGAGACAGAAGGCAGCTGAGATGGCAACAGACAAAAGGCTGCTCGTATGGTGACAGACAATGACACAGATACGAGACACACAACTTCCAAGTTCACCTACAATGCAAATAGTACAGACTGATACACATGTGGGTGTGACATTCAAAATAAGTCCAGTTGTTTTCCTGGTAACTGATGCCAGATAAGAAAAGTATTTCTATGGGAACAGTGTGTTAATCTCTTATGAGTCAGACTTTTGTTGAACACACAACTGGGAAAGAAATGTCCATAAAAAAACAGGTTGAGTTCTCCTGATTTTCCTGCCGATTAGAAAACAATCGCTCTTTTTCTCCACACTGCACGAAAGTCATAGGCACAATAGCTCTGCATGTGTCCATAAATCAAAATGTGTGCTAATCCCCCATGCATATGATCATGCATTGGTGAGGTAGTACACTGCTGACGTGCTTACAGACTGTGAGTGCTTGTTTGTAATCTGTCTAAATCTGTGCGTCTAGCATCCATGACTAAGTGAGCATCTCTGGTCCTTCCCAGTGGAGCTTGCCTCCCATCAGCTGGCCGTCTGGGCTCTTCTCTGCTCAGGGCACCTTAAAACAAGGGCTGCTTGTTCTAAACATATTATGGATTCAGAAGCTGGAGCATAATAATTGACTTTATCCCTGAGCCAGAATAATACAAGTTGATTCTAGGTGAGGGGCCAGAGTAAGAGCAACTACTACGAAAGAAGGAAGAAACAAGGACTACTTACTCTGACTGGGACAGGGTTACTAAGGCTGGGTGAGCACTTTGTTGCTTATCCCATGCGAAAGAGCTACACAACAGCTGCAGGAAGTACTGTAGGACTTGTGTGGTGGACATGTGGATTGAGCAGTGGTTGGGGAAAAGGATGTCTCCAATTTCCTGGTTGTCTTTTCTTATTTGTGCAGACTTGTTAATTTCTTTTTTAAATGAACTATCTAGGGGTTTGAATTCTGGGTTGCAAAACACAATAAAAAAAGGAAATTGTTTTGATCATTTATCCCCCTCCCAAAAAATTAAAGCTCCTGGGATTTTCTGCAGAGGGCTGAAATGTGTTGCAGCCTCTGCATCCCCTCCCTTTTTTTCTCTTTGCTGCACTTTAAGGATTCTTACTCACTTTGCTGAATACCTCTCTGTGTCTGCTAGAGTAAAAACTGAGAGACTCATTAATATATTCAGCAGAAGCAGCAACTTTCTCTGACTTTGCCCGAGGCTTTTCACCTTGTGTGAGCCACACACAGTGTGCACAAACACATGACCTTGCAGCACATACTGACACACATGCAATTTATTTATTAGACAGACACACTCAGTCTCCCCAGTGTCCGCATGCAGAGCTTCACTGCAGCTCAGCAGATTGTGGCAGAGCTGCTTCAGTATGCAGCGTGTCTGGGTGAGCAGGGGGGAGGAGGAGACTTGGAAGTGGGTCAAGGCTTTCGGAAGACGTCCGCAGTGCCGGGCCAGGAGCTACTCAGCTGTCTTGGCTCTCTGCCCCTCAATAACTGTCTATCACTTCAAACGTACGCATCCTTTGAGGTCCTGCTGAGGCAAAGTCGTATCTGGGTGGGACGCATGCAAGTCTAGGAGTCATTGTAAAGCTCAGAGGTTCTGCTACTTTCTGAAATTTGTCTCCATGTAGTCCTGAGGGGTAGCAGCGTATTAAAGATATGAGTGAATACATTAGTGCCTCCCAGGAGGAGATTGGAAAATTTCTGCCTTCAGCACAAGAATCTTATCTCTGAGGTAAAGCAGACATGCAGCAAAGCTGAATTACAACCCAAGACTCCCATGGGTGGGGAAAAAAAAGCCCCACCACAATAAAAATGAATGTCTATAGTGAGATTCCGGTTAGTGTGTTAATGTGTATTTGTTGGCTCCCTTTTGGTGTTTTTGTGTGATTGTGTTTGGGTGTGTGGTGGCATTGACGTGTAAGAGGATTATCAATGTGAAAGACTCAGTTAGAGCCTCTGCCCGTTCTGCTATGATGCCCCAAAAATCTAACTAGTAGAGAGCTTAACAGTTTCTCATACCCTGCTGAGCTCTGACAACTCCTCACTGTAGGGGAAAAAATTAAAATAAAACAATATATATTTTATTGCAATACAAGCAGTGCTGATGGTTCACTTAATCTAAGTTACAATGACCTGACAAACACTAGAAAAGGGGCAGGGGTAAAGAAATGCACACGCAGGCTGCACAGACATAACTAACTCCCACAGACCAGTGAGAGGGGGCAGAGCAGATTTTAGACACCATGAATGCCAGCTGGATCTCAGAGGGGAGGAAACAACCAATGACAGAAGAGCTGAGATTAAAGGAGGGGAGTGAGCAAATCTGCAACTGTTCCCCCCCTCCTGCTCGGATCCCTGGTGGAATTAGCTGAAAGTGTCTGAAAGAGGAATACATTCCTTATCCAGGTCAAGAGGAGGCAGTTTTTTTTTTAACCCTGCCTCTCACCTCACCTTCCTCCACAAACATCTGCTCTCTATCCAAGTGCCATCACACGTTTGTTGAGGCATTTGTGCTCAGAGAAAATCTTCTATCTTTAAGTTTTACACAACATAGACTACAGCAGCAGAAGACCACCCTGGGTGCCACTCCTGTTAGCTAACAGGAAACGGAGCTACAGATTGAAAGCTTTGCCTGGTCTGATGAGTCTCGGTTTCAGCTGCTACATTCAGATGGTAAGGTCAGAATTTGGTGTAAACAACATGAAACCATGGATCCATCCTGACTTGTATAAATGATTCAGGATGGTGGTGACAGTGTGACGATGTGGGGGATATATTCCTGGCACACTTTGGGTCTCTTGGTACCAAATGAGCATCATTTAAATGCTACAGCCTACCATGTCCAGACTCTATGATCACAGTGTACCCATCTTCTGATGGCTGCTTCCAGCATGATAACACGCCATGTCTTAAAGCTCAAATCATCTCAAACTTATTTCTTGAACATGACAATGAGGTCACTGTACTCAAATGACCTCCACAGTCATCAGATTTCAATCCAATAGAGCACATTTGTGCTGCAGATTTGTCAGTACAGACAAAAATCTCAGGAGAATGTTTCCAACACCTTGTTGGCATTAATAATTAAGAAAGCTCTGAAGAAAAAAGGAGTCTAGATCAGTACTAGCAAGGTGTACCTAATGTGGCCAGTGAGTGAATATGGGCAGACAGGCAGATGACTCGCCCCCTGCTGTCCATTATGAAGAATGCAGTTTTAAGTCTCATTTTTTAAGTTCTGAAAGCTGCGTCCAGGTGTATGACAGGTTAACCCTGACCACTTCTTTCTGGTCAGAGAACAGTCTTAATATTCAAATGTTAGAATAAATTTGTTTTTTGAATTCTGTATTTTGTAAGTTTTTTAAGGTTTTAGTCAAGCTCAGCAAACATGAATCGTCACTGGATTAAAAACACAATTTGACAAATGTCTCTTATAACTGTGGTCTGCGTGGAAACATTTTTAACATTGCAGTAATGAGCTATATTAATAGAAAAACGGGCTGGTTTGGTTAAAAAAGAAAAGAAAAGAGGAAGGAAGTTGTTGAAAAAATGTGCGAAACTCCAAAATCAAACTTCTGAGGTTATTTCAATTCATTCTGTTCTTTCTGATGCACACTGCAAATATGTTTTATGGTTATTATGAAATATCCAAGAAAACAAAACTACAACATTGGATTTGAGATGACTCTTTCTTTTGCATGTTTCATTTAATGGCCAAATTGGCTAGATAAAAAAAAGAAGCTTGAATCAGTGCATTTATATAAAATGTTTCCATTCTGATACACGACATATCCATAAATGTGCATGTAAGACTAACATGCTGCTAAATGTGCTGAAACGCTATCAGTGATGGATCAGATGATCTCATTGGACAGCTCTATGATGTAATATGTTTGTGAATGACTCTTCATCTGTTCATCACAGTGACAGCCTGACCGGGGTCGATACCTAACGTGATTAGCTTGTCCAGCTGGTATGAATGAATGAATGGAGAGACATGTATCTTCTGACAGACTCAACTGGAAATCTAAACACAATGAATGAGACAAGACGACACGCATGTGACCGAACACATCTCGTCTGAAATAACACACAGTACATTTCAACATGTAAACGGACCACATTGTATTTATTTATGTGGCTTTGAAGTAAAAATAGAATAATTACATTGATCAAACTTCATTAATCATCATATTTTCAGTTATATTAAAATGAAAATATCAATGTCACATGAAATTTGAAAGGATAAACAAATTAAAGTTGCTTTTTTAATTAGCAGTTATTAAACTACAAACAGACCAATCATTCTATTTTTGGACTGTTTTCTTGTGCGGTGAAGTGAATCTACCCAGTGTTGGATTAAATTAAGTCTGTGTCTATATTGGGAGTTTTTGAAAAGTCCTTTTTATCAGATTTGCAATGATTAGTTAGTAAATTAGTTAAATTAGTTTATTTTAATTAGTTTTCTTGTCAATTAGCCAATTTGCAGGGAAACTGATCCACAAATATTTAGATTGATCTGTTGTTTAAGTTGCTTGTCAAGGAAAGGGCACTGTTGAAAAAATATTTAGTGTTTGCAGATTGTGAGAATACGTTGCTCATCTCACAGCAAAATTTAAAAAAGGATTATCTTTGGGTTCTGGACTGCTTAGCAGGACATTTAAACACATTAACTTGAGCTCTGGAAAATTTTATCACTTCTCATACTTAAGGAAGAAATTAATCTCTACAGAAAAAAAGACAGGATCATTCAACAGCGAGAAGAATTTCCTGCACTTCTACAGGTTTGCGTCAATCAGGAATACACAGCAGACGTGCAGACAGACAATGAATAATTTATTGGGGATAAATGTCCACATTATTTCAGCTGTCATGGCGAGGCTGAACTGACATGCAGAGCTCGTAAATATAAATCTGCACTGTAGCAAATACATGTAATCACAGTAGACATCAGGTTTAAAGTAGTAAGTAACCTCAAGATTTTTTTAAAGACTTAATTTAAGTAAGTTTATAAAATGCCATTTAACTGCCCATAGACTAGGCTGACATACTGAACCAGTCTGCTCAGCTCACCATCACTGAATACAACGTGAGATAAGAAACAAAGGGTTGCATTTGTGAAGCTGGAACGGCACAGTTTTGGATATGTTGCCTGTGTTTTTTCTTGACTAAAATATACACCAATAAATTCCCATATTACATATTCTAAATATATGCAAGTGTTATCGCCTCAGTTTGAGCTAACTTGCTACTACATGAAAACATGTCTTAGATTTTATTCTCTGATGACTCGAACGCCTCGCAGTGAAGTAAAACCAAACGAGTCTCCTACACAAACACCACCGCCCACCCGGTCCTGGTCAGCATTTTGTGATGTGTCTTTGTGTGTGGGTGTGTACATATAACCACAGGTCATTAAATGAGGTGAAGGCTGAGGTGGCTACAGGAAACGGGAGGGCTCAAAAGGAAACGGTATGTGTGTTGGATCAGATGCAAGGCTGCTGAAAGATTTACGAGGAGCCGCTGCACCTCCCAAACACGCACACGCGTACCAGCACACGCAAGCATCTCTTCATCAATTATTAAATCTTCCATCATCCGAGTCAAGCTCAGGACATCCATCTTCTTTCTATCTGCAAAGACAGCTGAAATGCTGAGAGTACCTCTGATCAATAAGCCAATAAACAGGTCTGCCCATCTGCCCAGAAAAATCTAGAAGAATTAGACAACGGACATCAAACGTGTATGATATTTGACGGTGATGGAAACAAATTTGCCTACTGTGCAAAAACCCCAGAGTGAGCACTCAGCTGTTGTTACTGTATGTGGAGGATAGGCTGAAATCAACCTCAGGCAAAAGAGAAAGGAGCACTGAGACGGAGGGGTGGTCTCGCACGCACATACATGCACACACATGGGGGAAAGTCAAGCCGAGGAAACGACTGTCTGGGGGACGCCCCTCAAAGGAGACATAAATAGATTAGGATTGCTGGTCCGGAGCCAAATTTCCACTCCTGATATTTTCCCAGGAAGGAAAGGAGGATGTCCAACATGTCAGTGACATAAAAGCATCATGTGCATTAAAAATCTGACTATGAGGACTTTTGTCTGAGCTGGACTCTTTGATTCAGTCAGCCTTTACACATTAACACACAGCACAGACACATTCATCAGGCCCATTCCCATGCACCCCCTCTTCATCACCCTCCCCCTGCCTGGTTCCCCCTTCCTCCTTCTCCACGGCAACACAAAATGCCACACCGATGATGTCACCCTCTCGCATAATAAACCAGGCATTACCTCATCACCTTCTGCTCACCCTCAGTCTCACTCTATTGGGTGGTACCCGGAAATCAGCGCAGCCAATCAGGCTTCACCCCGCTCCCCTGACCTTGTCAGACTCAGCAGCATCCACACTCACGCTGACCCCTCGTGTTTTCTGCTACTCTTAAGGAATCGAGAACCAGCCAAGGAGAGAGGGCTGTGCATTTTAAACAGTAAATATAATGACATCCTCCTGAGGCTCAACTCTGCTGAACAAGTGTTTCAGCCCGTGGGAGAGACTCTTTATTCCAGGCCCGGCGGTGTATTCAGCTGGTAAACAGGAGCTCTGGCAGACTGTGAGTGAATGGAGTGCACGGCAGCAGTTTCCTTTGTGACTGCTAAGCCACGCAGACTGACCGATTGTCAGCGCAGTCGGCTCGCTGGCCGTCTCACTTGTTCCATCGAGGGAGATGATAAAAGGTATCTGGGAGCTTTGGGAGAGCTGTTTAGCAGGTCTCATTCATTAGCAGGTTTCTTTTACAGACCAACTCCGAGCTTAAACACTAACACATGAAATGAAACCAGTGAATTGTTCAGTGGTTATAACAGTGGCTCGCTGAAAAAGCTTTATCCGGACACTTACTGTTAGCATTAATCATGAGAACCAATGCTATGAGCTCAAAGTATGAGGTTATATGGTTGGACAGGTGAGTCACACACAAGACTATTTTGCTGAATTATCAGCAACTACATGGATCACTATGAAAAAAACACAAAGACTTTTAATAGGATTTGTGCAAAATTCTTATCAATTTTGTTCTCAAAATGCATTTTTCTAGCATGGGTTTAACTGAGGTACCACTTTAAAATTTGGAGGACTTTGCTCATGTAGAAAACTACATTAGCTAGTTCTCCACTGCTAATCTTTTAGGGTAAATATGTGGTACCATGGCTCTGTGAATGTGGACTCTCAGGCTTATTGCATGGAACATATTTGAATGTTTGCAGATTTGGAGGCCTGCAGAAACCACAAATTTGCAGGTAGGTGACTAATGTTTTGTTTACAGCTTCTCATAAACAAAAGCACATAATGATGATCCGCTCTCTCATTTAACCAGCCTTAAACATAAGCAGATTTAGATTTGGTACATGGTGTCATACCAGGAAAGTATCACACTGAAGTTAAATGAAAATGTGTTTTTCTGTATTCAAACTGTCTGTGAAGCGATTCACCTGATTTAGACCATTTCAAAGAACATATTAATAAAGATAATAATAAAGAAACTCAATATGTTATTTAGAAAACTATATTATGACAATAGGGACCTGAAACTTTGCATAACTCCTTATAGACAGTGTATCTGATAAACTGAGACAGAATCAACCCAGGAACTGATGCTGCTCCACTTTACTGAACCTGAAGTGTGTCCTTCTTGGCTCCGCCATCTAATAATACATTATGACACTCAAGCAGGTGTACACAAACATACAGTTAACGGCACACGCACACTTCATTTAAAAGGATTTACTTGTTTGTCTCATCTTTGTCTATGATGTATGCGACTTTATTGTTACAGTTGTGTTTTTGTTTGTTTCGTGAAAACAAAATGATACAAAAAAGAAAAAAACTAGTGAATCATGGACGTGTCAGTGAAGGAATTTTATAGTTCTGTTTCTGAACTCATTAATCACATAATCAAGTCATTGTTCCTGGTTTGGCGTCACAGAGTCCTCTACTGCGTCACATGGCAGTTTTATTTTCTCCCCAACAGTGTGGGTAAAGCATCACAGTGGGTGTGGACAGCCGGGTGAGAGTTGAAAGTTGAAAGAAAATGACTTTTGTTGGGAGGAAAAAACAAAACTATGATGCTACTGGCCGGACCTTTAGGTAAACTTTAGTTTGGGCCCTATTTTTTTACACTCCTGTTAACGACTGCTAAAATATTTGAAGTGTAGGGTGTGAAGTTTTTTGGCTTTCAAACTAATCTACATGCTGAAATATTAATGGGCTGTTCTGAACACAATCATGCTACAAAACTAGAACATCTTTATTCTTGTGAGCTTATTTTTTGTCCCCGTAAAATGATGAAGGTCAGATATGAAACTGGCAGGACTCACACAACAGCGTGTGGGCTTTAATATTCTTCATCTTTTTTAATCCCATTCAGGGTTTAAGTCTGGACTCCATCTCCTCCAAACAGAACAAATTTGAATTTTTAAAGTGTGATTAAAGCACAGGAGCGAGTGCCAAAGGTTAGAGCTGGGAAAAAGGCGATTAATAAAAATGCACCCGTCACACAGGACGACTTTTTCTCCCCGCTGCAAATATTATCAGCCGCCATGAACTCCAGAAATGAACTTGACGAGGTGCAGGCAGAGGAAGGAGACTCAAATGATGTTATTCTAGATTTTCAAAAGCTACAATTGCGCCCATTAAACAACACAGGAACTGTTAAATGTTGTCCAATATCCTGCAGAAATACCACATTAACACCTAAGAACTTCCTGTGATAGTCTCAAGGTCGTAAAAGAGGAAACAAGTAATGACTTTCTATTTCCTCAAATGAGGAAGTCAATACAATTTGAGTAAATATTGGAAGAAAAACTTGGCAAAAAATAAGTTGCATTACCAAACGGCTTTGTTAGAGAAGCAAACATGGTGAAAAAAATATGAAAACAGACTTAACAGAACAGAGCATCGGAGCAAGTAAAATAGTTCATTCTTTCACAGAGAAAAACTAATCATAAAATTAAATATAAAACCATCAAAACTGACTTTATTTTCCCAGTTTGACCAGCGTTTTAGGGCTCAGACGCATCCCACCATCATCTCTGTTGTTAATGAGGACTGAGTGTCCTCTCACAGCGCCTGGTTGTTCTGGATAATGCTTACATTATCTTCTAAGACACAAACAGCCAAAAAATAAATAAACGTGCTAAGCCCAGAAAGTGCATTCTCATCTAGTACGTGACTCACAAAAAACACACGACTTTGCTCGAGGGCGGTGACGTAAGCACGTCTATCCGCTAAAAAAAAACGGCGTTGAGCCCGCGGTGTCAGTCACATGTGGGACAGCAGCGTTTGATTCATGGTGGCACTTTTAAAAGAGGGAAGTCAGGAAGTTCAGGGGCTTTCGCATCCAGAGAGACGGAAGTGTGAACGACACCGAGGACTGATGTGTGCCGGCACTTTGGAGAAGTGAGAGATAATTTAAGAGAAATGAGTTAATTTCAGTTACTGCATCACCCTCAAGTGCATTCCTAAAGACTGCTGGTCAGACTATATACAAGGAACATAGTTCATGCATATCAGAATACACTTAGTGCTGCTTTTCATGCCAGCACAGAGAAAGTGAAAGACACTCCTAACTAACCACCACACTTTCTCTTTGGGGTTAATTTACTGCATTTTTTTGTCTATAAATTAATTGGGTTTTGAGCTGCACCAAGAAAAAAAATATAAAGATGAGAATATTAATAAGTCACTAATATATTACCAGTAAATAAATCCATAGTGAAAATAATCACTAGTTACAGGTAAATTTTTAGGACAAATTTAGCCATAAACTCAATTCTTAGTCCAATTTCTGACGGAATTAAGCAAATACATTTTGATTAATCTGTTCCTGTTAATTAGTCTAATCATTTAATCATTTTTTAAATGATTTATAAAGCAAAAATTAAGATTTTGAGTTTTTACACGATGGTCGCGTACACTTTTGAACAGTTAGTCCAACAGAAACATCCTCCTTTAAACAGTTTTTATATGTTTTATACTTTAAACACATTCATTAGCTTAAAAAATAATGGTTTGTCAAGGTAAATAAGGTTAAATAAAGTTTTGAAAACTGCAACACTGTGGAATAAGACCAACAAAAAGACAGCCAGAACAAAAAGTACTACACTTGTTTAGTACTTTGGACTAAACAAGAGTTTTCGAATAAGCTCGGAGCACGACTTACGTCCAAGCGAAAGTTCTAAACATCATTGTTATCATCTTTAAACATAGACTGATGGGTGCACTCACACTCTGGGCTGCCTGCTGCGTTGCTTCTTTGCTGACATGTCACCCGAGGGAGCAAACATGTTGTTTAGACAGTCCGAAGACAGACTCATGTCAGCAGCTCTGATGTTTGACTCACTAAGCTCGCCCGGCTTCACGGCCTCGCTGTCACAAGCGTCAGTGTCTCTCCCTTCCTCTGCTTCCTCTCTGAGTGCAGCTGTGCACAGAGAGGTTCACACTTCTTTATCAGCCACTTCCTGTTCTCCCCGCTCGTCCTCTGGGAGCAGACTCGACCCTGTGACAGCAGATGCTTCGCCCACAGCGGCCC
This sequence comes from Oreochromis niloticus, assembly GCF_001858045.2. Classification (NCBI taxonomy): domain Eukaryota; kingdom Metazoa; phylum Chordata; class Actinopteri; order Cichliformes; family Cichlidae; genus Oreochromis; species Oreochromis niloticus. Next base: position 19,897,777 of record NC_031979.2, read on the forward strand.
TGCCTTCCTCACAGCAGCTCATTTCTTCTGTTTAAACTTCATGAGGTAAATTTCCTGCACTCGTCAATCCATTTAAAGGCTGTGGCGGAGCAAATCAAATTTTCCTCTTATCCATCATCTATTAAACCCTTCCACCGCCTCTCAAACTATTAGATTTACCAACCTCTTCACAGGAGCACCAGGGAGCTTTGTTTTATGAAGGATGGGGTGAGGTGAAGAGAGGAAGCAGCTCCTGAGTAAGGTGTAACCTTACTCACAGAGAAATCAGCAACCCGTTGAAGCTGGTTTCTAACCCAGAAAAAGGAGAAAAAAATGCCACCCAATTCAAAATTTCAGGTCATCATCTCAAGATTTTGACTTAGTAACTTAAAATTTCAATTTCATTTCTTTATTTGGAAATATTTTCTCAGAAGTTTGAGATAACAGGTCCAAATGTTTGAGGTAACTAACTCAAACTCAAAATTTGAGATAATAACCTAAAATTTTGACTTATGCTGGCTGAGTGGTGGAGACAAGCTTCCACAGTAACCACATTCAAATCAGTCAGACAGCAGAGTCTTTAGTGATAAGCTGATATCAGCTAATCAACATATTTTTGAGATAGTTCAGAAATAGAATCAGTCAGTTAGTCCACACACCAAATTACCTCCAGCACATAATCATGTTAACAAATTACTGTTCCTGCAGGAAACAGAAGCAGGTTAGCATTTTTTTTATTCATCTGTTTTTAAGGAAACAATTGCCATGCTCTTATTTTGAAAGTTTAGTTACCGCTTGCTCCCTGGTCAGCCCCTCAGTGTGGAAGCCCTGATGAATCTGATGAAGCTTGTTTCTGCCACAGACCCCCCCCCCCCCCCCCCCCCCCATCCATAAGTCATCATTTTTTTTATTATGTCTAATAATAATTTAGATTCAAACTTCTGAGTAAGTCACAATTTTGAGATAACCCCAATTTTCAGGAAAAAATATATAAATAGTAAAATAGTTAAAAAAAAGGAAATAAATTCAGTAGCGTAAACAAGCCTCCATAAGTTAGAGCTCCATCAGCACTTTAGAGGCAGCTATTAAGCTTACACATTAAAAATTTAGTGAAGTAATTTACTTACAAGAGAACTTCGTAACACTCGCGCTTCATGTTTTACTTTTCTGCTGCTATATTTTTCCACACATTTCATTTGTTTGACAGAATTATTATGCATGTTTGGGGTTTTTGGAGTTTTAGTACTGTTATTTTTGGAGGGTGTTTTCTGTTTGGTTTCATTTTCTCAGTTTTTTATTGATTCCAGTAAAAGAGTTTTTGTGTGATTTGTTTCAGTTTCTGTTTAAGTTTTCTGTTTTGTTGTTTAGGATTAGGATTACTGCTCTAATCTCCTCAATATTTTATAGTATTAGTATTTTACTGATATTTTTCTGGGGGTTAGTGTAGTTCATTGTGTTTTCTGAGGCCTGTGAGTTCAGCATACCTAGGGTATATTTATGTTATCTGGAGTCACTCACTCTAAGATTAGCAATCTTATCTGTTCTGTATGTTAACCCAGGGTTTCCCCTGCATGTTCACATGGAAGCGGGGATGATGACAGCAGAACGGCTGATTTCACAAAGGAAAATGAAACTATTATTCCAATATTAAGGGGTTAAACACATAACTTGACCGAAACCAGCGATATGAAAGAAAGAGCACCACGCAGTAGTTTAATATTTAAAGCACTGAATGAACACATGTGCACTTTAAGCGCTTTGTCCAATGAGGCTTTCAAAAAGCGGCTACATTAAGACAGTTTAGCTTATCTGAAGCCAGGAAAGATGGCGGGCAAAAACGCTGACTGTCCAACAACTCTATCATTAACACATGGGATAATCCAATCGATTATTATCAAGTGTTTCATTAAATTAGGGTTTAAAAGACAATTTTAGTTTTTATTCTTTAAACCACTCGGTGGTGTAAGGAAAAAAAATCAAACAAAGGCTTAGACTACGTGTGAAGTTGATATGGGATCAATAAGTACCGATAGCTGCTCTGTTTTGGGATCATCATATTATTGCTTTCAAAAAATGAAATGGTTACAGATAAGAATATTCAGGGGAAACACAAAAACTTTGAATAGTACTAAAAAACCTTAAACTCTCCCTACTCACCATGCACCAAAGTCTCAGGGATCTTCCAGAAATGCTTTACAGCAGCATAAGTTACCATGGCAATATACCACAGTGAGAAACGACATTCACATTATCAAAACCCAGGATTAATTCTAAAGTTACCTGGGTAACTTCATTAAATATTGCTTCATAGTTACAGGCCTCAGGTGTCTAGTATTTTAAGATTGTTGTCATTGCCCTCCCCCCGTGTCCCTGGGTGTTTCATTCCCCGTACTTGTTGTCAAGGGTTTGTACTGAGGCTAGGTAAAAACTGCATTACCAGCAGGGGGCTAATATGTCTATAAGTGTAAATGTGTTAATAATGTCTGTTTAAACACCCACCTGTGAATATTTTCATGTTGGCGTGAAATAAAATAGCTCCCTCTGTTGTTACTGTAGCTTACTGCAAATTCTGCATTCGCGTATAACGGACACAGGGGACCGGCGTGTCTATTACACGTTTTCTTGTTATAGCGGGTTAGGCTAGGATTAGCCTCCTTTGTCTTACTTTGTAGTTTGCTCTCTGTGATGGCCTGTTTCATTTTTGCTTCCTCTGTGTCTTCCCTTCATTGCTTGATTGTGTTCAGCCCTGTCTCGTTTCCTGTGTTTCATTCCTTATCAAATTTCTGTGTGAGTATACACTCAGCACTCACTTTATTAGGTACAACTGGTTTTCGTACTCCCACTGAGAACGCAACGTCTAGATGAACAGAATCAGCTTTCTGGGATTTCCTTACCCAGATGATTGATCACCCATCAAAACATTCACACAAATGTTTAGTCACCCAGTCACATGGCAGCAACTAAATGCTTTTAGGCCTGTAGACAGGTCAAGATGACCAGATTCAATAGAAAGGAATGGAAACGAGTCTGTGTTTTTGTCACAGGCTGCTAGTATCAAAGTGTCTAAAGATACAGTTTAAAATTGCTTCTTTGCCAAGTTGTCTGTTATGTGTGGACACAACACTGCTTAATTCCTTGAGTTAGGTGCCTTATTATGCTTGAATGATCAGTGTTAAGTTGCTTAACAAAAAAGAAATTCTTCTAAAAATGCTTAGGTACAAGAACAGGACTGAAAATGAGTGAAAAAGCAGACAATGACCAATAGAAAAATTCTGAAAGACCTTTGGAAACCTGGAGAACTACTGCTCAAGACCAATTTAAAAAAATTACAAGAAAGTCTAACTTGCAAGCAAAACATAAAAAAATGAGGGACGGTTCAAGATTTCTGCAAAGTCCTGTATATGAAAGGATGTAGAGGATTTTCTCTTATTCAAATATTTGTTTAATCTTTAACAAACCTTTATTTAAAAAAACTTTGTTTTCCTGAGGCAGTTTTCTGTCCTTTCAGCCTGCCACTACTTGACGTCAAGTCTCCGTCACATTCTGGAGCTTCTGTTACCAGGCAGAGTTCATCTGCAGGTGAAAGCAGCTGAGTCACTGCAGCCTCTTCATGCTTTCTGTCACTGACACAATGAATATCGCAGAGCGCTGCCACCAATAAACGATCTCAAGCACTTTTTAAAATTCGACGAGGGCTGTAATGTTTGTCCTGCAGATGTGAGTAAGCGTGCAGGACAGATGGAGATGTAAATGTGTGAGCCCCACAGTGCAGGCAGGCAGAGCAGCAGGCTTAAAGTATACTCATCCTTCCTTAAACCATCATAAAAGCTCCATGCTTGTTGATAACACAGTGTGGAAACACATAAGTATTTGTGCACTATCAGCATCAAGGAAAAAACACACTGCAGGTGATCAGACGTGCACATCTCCTGTAGATGTGGTGGATGAATGAAGCGGATTTTATCTAAAGTGCTAAATAAGCAGAAGCCTTTGGGGTGACAGTTGGGGTAGTGACTGTCAAGCAGAAATGTTTTTATTGCAAGCAGGAAGGGGCTGCAGCGCACTGCAGAGAAAATGCAGCCGCAGTCGAGTGTTCAGAGTGAAAAATAAATATTGATTTTCAGTTCAGCTTTATCTGATTTAATGAACTCATTTTATAGCTGTTTTATTTTTTATTCTAAATTAGAGAAGTCATTATTTAGCTTTACTGTAAGCTGGTGAATCAGACTACAAGGCAAACCCATAACTGTGTCAGACGAAGAGCAGAAACCATCCTATCCCCTAAATCTGCGAGGCCATAGCAGTTTGAGGTGCACTCCTGTCACGATGATCCTGATCCACACAATTTTTCCATGGAGTTGTTTAATTCCTAAATTTAAGGTTCTCAAATCAATGAAATTTACAACGGGACTCTCACTGCCTTCTGACTCGTTACGGTCCTTTTAAGATATAATGAATAAATGAATAATTAAAAATCATGAAGCACTGAGACGTTCAGCATGTTTTAGTCGGACTAGTGAACTCACCACAAGATAAAATGAGAAACGTTAGTGAAGGTTATTCAGTGCCAGGCAGCAAGAAATGAACTACAAGCCATTAAAAACGCCACGAATGTTTTTATTATTCATCAAAGTACTGTTTGTTGGTTTAGCTTCACTGTATCTATCAAATAAGGCTGAAAAAGGCCAGAAAAATGTGAAAGTACAGCAAGTGAGGTCAAAGGTCATGGCCAGTCTGTTTACTGTGATCCAGGGTCCCACAAGCCCAGATAAATGAGAAGGCTCGCTTCAGGATGGGCATCAGATGTAAAATCAAATATGTGGATCATATTTAAGAAAGAAAGCCTGTAACATATATCTGTCTCTGAGTAACAAATTACAACCAACATGTTTGAATAAATCAACATAACAGAAGTTTCAGATCAGTATAGATGAATAAATATTGTGGATGCATTAATGTTGAAGAGTCTCTGTTGTGCAGTTCAGCTTTGATGCAAATGGAAGACAAAAAAAGGAAAAAAAAAAACAGTTCATACTGAGAGCTTGACTGCGATTTCCCACGAAGCCTAGCTCCTACTGTTTTCAGAGGAAAACTTCTTTTTTGGGTCAGGATTTAAGCTCCAGAAAGTCCCTGTCCCACTCACTTTCCCACCAATGTTCAACCTTCATTTACCATGAAAATCCATTTCTCTCTGAAGATCCTGTTCTAATTTCTATCCATTTGTGCTCTCGAGGGGGAAAACTCTCTTTTTACATACTTCCATCACACACACAGCTTCTCTCCTGTTAATTCAACAGTTCTGGTGTGGGTAGCATCACTACATGGTGGAGGAGCAGAAGGGCTGAAAGCTGCAAGCTGATATCTGACACCTCAAACAAGTGTGATGGAGCTGACACAGAGCTCACGTCTGAATCAGCTACACGAGGCTCTTGACAGCAGATAACACAAGTAAAAGTGCTTTTACTTTAAAAGTCTGGAAAAAAGCATGCACAGAAACTTGCAGCAGCCCTTCTCAGTCAGATGTAACTCCCTATCTGTGCTCACCGTGCATATAGATACCACAAACCATTGTGGACTCAACCCTACGCCAGGATGCCCTCCTCAGATTTCCCATTCAGATATCTGGCCAGGAGGAAATCATTAATGACCCACTCAGAGCTGAGTTTCAAGCCAACCCGCTGACCAGCTCGGATGAACCGACGAAAAGAGGCAAGACTTGAAAACGCAGCTGGACATTTACTATCTTTTCTATAGACGGTCAAAATCAATAGACAATAAAGATGAGTCAGTGCAACTATTAAAAGCTACTATCAGTGAAATGTGGCTTTGTGATTACATGTGATGCACGCTAACAATGACCAAGAAGAGGTCTCTATGCAAATTTTTTGAATTGTAGATGAGATACAGCTGCACTGTGCCACCTGTAACCAGTGGAGGCACTGTGAGTGTACTGTGGGATGTTTGAATATTAGCTGATCCAACTGATGACAGCTACACTGTTCGGCCAACAAATTTAACCAGCAGCAGCAGCAGCAGCAGCAGCTCTGTATTAGTATTTGTTTCTGTATAACCCCGAAGATTCTTCAACCTTTAAAATGTGACCTCTGCAACTGCTCCTCATCTCTGTTTGAAGACAGCAACTCCAGGTGATGCTGCATTATCCACAGACTGACATTATAAGAAAGACATAACCACCAGGACCTCCATGCCTGCCAATACTTCTGATTTTCCAGGCCTTTTGCTATATTGAAATATCCTCAAACTTTCAAATACTAAGAATAGGTGAATTAGTAAGTTTTTGTCTTTGTCTAATATTACCAAAGTTGCCAGTCCCCAAATTAAATACAGTTTCTACCTGTGTGTGAGAACAGGTGTATAAAATGAAGCACGTAGCAGCCTTGGGGTCTGCCTTTACAAACATTTGTGAAAGAACTGTTTGTTCTAAATAGCTCCTTGAATTTGCGCTGCTGAGCACTGCTTAATAAGACGCCACCTCTGCAACAAGTCATTTTGTGAAACTCCTTCCATCCTAGATGGAGCGATCAACTCTAATTGGTGTTACTAAAAAGTGTAAGCTTTTAGGAACTCTATCATGAAGTGGCAGAGCGCATGAAAGTTACACAGTACGTAAAGGGTACAATGCACCTGACCAACGGTGTGCGTCCTCAGTAACTACAGAGCTCCAAATTTACCCATGCATTAAAATCAGCATAAAAACTGTGTGCCAGGAGTTTCATTGCATGGGTTTTCATGGCCAAGCGGCTGCTTTAGATATAATCTTTCGGTGGCTCAGCACATTTGTATAATGTATGAGGAGTATGCTACAGACTGGGAAAAAGTCTTACAGCACTGACACCCTCAAAGTTATCAGCTAACACTAGCAAAGTTGGTTAGCATGCTTCATCCATAAACAGTAAGGGTGGATGAACTACCAAGTACCTCACTTTCACTTCTAAAAATGGGGCAGAGACCTCAGGGTGCCCTATTCCTAACAGCAGACCGTATTATTTGTCTTCAGAACTCACAAATATTACAAATTGCCATAAAAACTGACCGCAGGAGTCTATTTGAATTGACTCACTTGCAGCCAGCCTCAACTGGGCACTAGATGAGTTGTAGTTTTTGTCTCGTCTGTATCGCTGTACTTTTTCATGATAGCGCACCCGAATCTGTGAATACACATCGGTGTCTGAGTTGCATTCAGGGTAATGTAGGCAGTGTGGCTGGGAAGGGGAATAACGAAGTGTGGAACAACCCTCCCCCCCGCAAAACCCTAAAACACACTAAAAATACCTCTGTTTATACAGAAGTTTGAAAAGCTGGTTTTCAAATTGCTGAGGATGAATTATAGTCTGGTAGTCACATCTGTTATACGTGACCATCACTGACCCTGTTTGACCTACAGTGCTTATTTTGGCTTTAGTTAAGACATTTTTAATCCTGACGTTAGTACACTTCATTATTTATGCATTTAATTTACTTCCATGTGTAAAACATTGTGTGCTGTTCTGCCTGAGCTGCTTTCTATCTTGGTCAGAACCCGCTCAGAACGGATCTTTTCAATCTCAGAAGTCCTATTTTCTTAATTAATCATAAAATTAAAAAAAATAATAAAGCAATACTCATTTCTTAAGAAGTGATCAGAGGCACAGAGGCTGACTTGTGAAACTTTGAGTGGTTAAACAGCAGGAGGACTAATCAGCAAGTGGCTGTTTGTTCTCCTGCTTCTCACAAACAAGGTTATCTCCATGAAGGATGTGAGATGAGCAGAGACGAGAGAAAGAGGAGGAAACGTTACGTAAGATCATTAGTAACAAAAGCAGCGGCAGGATGTGTGTTCTGTTAATAAAAAACAAACAAACTAAACAGTCATTTAAAAATAAGCTCACTTTAAAGTTAATAACCTTCACTCGCTAAACTAAGTGAGAGTCGTGGACTGTTTATATCCAGGTAGTTTAATTAGGAAAATATTGGACAATGGATGTTGAATATGGAGCTGCCAAGCAGGAAGAAAAGAGGAAGACCACAGAGAAGATAAATGGATGTAATGACGCAGTACACACAGAGGGTTGGTGTGACAGAGGATTTTAGGGATAGGGTGAGATAGAGGCAGATGAGCCGCTGTGGCGACCGCTAAAAGGAGTAGCGAAATGATGGAGGAGAAGAAGAAGAAGGGAAATCTACAGAATTAATATGTTTACTAAAGGGAAATTCCTCCCAGAAATCTGCGGGATTATTTCTGGTATTTCATAAAAACACATTTTTCCTCGGCTCTGCTTTGCTGAAGGAATCGATCACCATTAATGCATCTGAAACATCTACGACTACGTCTTAATTTGTCTGCTCCGAGCTTCGTGTCACATGACCCGAGGCGGCTGCATTGACTGAATGTTAACTGACGCCTGCACTTTAACTTTCTTTTAAACTTAGGACAGTATGCAGCAGTCTTAACATAAGAGCTCCTAATGAAAGATATTTAACAGAGAGGATGAAAAGTAACAGGAGACGAGCAACACTTTTTGCTTTCCTTTCAGACAAAGTCTTTTGTGATAGCTAGAAGCTTGTTTATACAGAAGAGGACTGACCTATTAAATATTAAATCTATTTAATGAATGAATGGATCTGGACTGTAATGCAAGCTCCAACATTTAATATTCAGTTGCAGAAATGTTAAAAACTTCAGTGTTTTGTCTACCAGGATAGGATCAGTTCTGCTTTTGAAAATCAATTAAAATTCAAAAATGTTAATAGATTTCTTTCACACAGAGACACACACAGTCTCTCTGCCCACACACAGCATGGTAAAGTGCAATTTACCAGAATCTGAGTCTGAAACTAAAACCTGCCTGTTCATTTCTCCAAATCCACAGACTGTGGAAATGTTTATTTGCGGGTGGCTTTAGGTTTGACACAACAGACGCAGCAACGTATGCTTCATCGGTGTAAGAACGACTCCCTTTGGTTGATTAGGAGAAAAACTCTTGAGCAACTCAGGTATGCGAGTGCCTCTATCTATGAGTTGCTCTGGTTTGTGTAAACCATAAAATTGCGTAACAGGTTTTCAGGCAGGTCAAGTCTGAACGTTTCTGTAACTATCTGTAATGAAGTCAAAGTACAGAGAACAGCAGAGAGCGCTTTATAACTCATATGGTAAACTTAAAGACAATATTTATGTTTTATATGTATTGTATGTTTTTAGGAATTAAATAAAGTTTTATTCATATAGCCTCGAGTGCTGCTTTTGTTGTTGTTGGACTTTTGCACACTAGGGGGCAGTTACCTCCTGGGTTACTGCATTTAAGGGGATTTAAGGGGAAGGGGTTAAATCAGGGGTGGGCAATCTCAGTCCACGAGGGCCGGTGTCCCTGCAGGTTTTAGATGTGTCCTCGAACCAACACAGCTGATTTAAATGGCTAAATTAGCTCCTCAACATGTCCTGAAGTTCTCCAGAGGCCTGGTAACGAACTAATCATGTGATTCAGGTGTATTGACCCAAGGTGAGATCTAAAACCTGCAGGGACACCGGCCCTCATGGACTGAGATTGCCCACCCCTGGGTTAAATCATTCAGGTCAAAAATGCAACAGTTAACAATGTAAGGTTAGGCTGCATAACTAATAGTCAACTGGGACAAGAATTGCATGAAGAGGCGAAGGCAAAGTTTGTGAGTATTTTGAGTGCACAGCTGTGGAGCACGTGTCAGAAACTGCTTAGGTAACGTGGCGCCAAGTACCAGCTTACTGGAAAGCTGTTACAGCAAGTCCTGATCACATGACCTCAGAAGCCTAGTGGGGACGTATGGATGTAAAAGTTGTCTGATGTCTGCTGGTGCTTGTCCACGCAAAGCTCCAAAAGCGAAAACCAGAATCTTAAAGTGGACTCTGAAGCTAATGGAGCTAATGCAACTGAATTAGCAACAGTGCGACACATGAGTACTTAGAAAAATAGTTAAAAGTCTTGCAGCTGTGATGAAATTCAGATGTGATGAGGTCAGAGCATGTCGCAATGGAACTCAGCTTGCCAGTATTTCTTAAGTGATTAAAAACAGGATCAAACCAGAGATTTCACGTAAGCATCCAGAGTGAAAGGAGAGTCAAAGGTCAACCCAAGGTTCCTGATAAAAAATGTAGCAAATGTGGTCAGGGGACCTAGTTTTCATTAAATCTGTCAGGAGCACAAACAATGACTTCTGTTTTCTCTTCATTAAGTTGGAGAAAAAGGTCTACCATCCAACTTTCAACGGCAGCTAAGCACCCCTGCCAGATCTGTAGCTTAAAAACATTGTGTGGCTTAAAACAGTGATACAACTGAATGTTATCTACACAGCAATAAAAAGAAAAGTTTTTAAAAGTGCCTGAAAAGTACTGAAGAGGGAACAAATATAAAAGAAACAGTAAAGGCCCCAAAACAGAACCTTGCGGCACACCATAGACAAGAGAAGTGGAAACGGACCTGAATTATTACCCTTCTCCACTTTTTTCATACACGATGGGTAAAATAGTTAAAGGAGATGCTTATAAGTGAGGTAAATTACAAAATGTGATTGCTTAGGATTAGAGTTGACTCAGCTCTCAGAGGGTTAAATCTCATTTTTCAGAAGCAGACATTTGACTGTGAGCCAGCCAGGACTTGTTTAAACCGCTGGTGACTATGTGTCTATGTGTATCTGCATCTTTCGCAATTTCTTTACTGTGAAGGTGTCATGATGTTGTAATTTTACAGGTCAAAACTAGAGAAGGTATCCCAACAGCCTCAATGCTAATGTCTGTCTTTAGAAATATTATTCTGGTGCCCTTTACTCAGTGTTTGTGAATTAGATCACACCCATCTTTAAACTCCAAATTTTAATTTTGATCTCAGCTACACACCTGTAAAGTTTCATTACTGCATCATGTGAAGGTTTCAACATTATCACTTGTCTGACGCAGGTCTGCAGCCAGGACTACTTTAGGTTATGTCTGTTACAGAATTCATCAAAAACTAAAAGTACCAGAAAACACAGCAAAATCGGAAACTTTACCTTTACCTTCAGCCACAAAAAGGAAACACTTGTGAGAAAAAGACAGATCAGATTTAAGGAGATTTACTTAGAAAAGCTGGTGGGGGGAGGATACTTGTGTTAGCACTACAGTGAAGAAAAGATTAAACAAGGAACAAGATGTGATTATGGGCAATAACATGCAAACTTAATGTTTTCAGGGAATTTTGGCTCCTCAAAAAAAAAACCCACACAAGCAGGCACAGACATGCCTGGGAACGAGTTTGTAACAGTAGCGCTTCACTGTCATGTCAGCTATTTCCAGGAAATACTGCAGCACAAAGCCTACATTGAAACCACAAAAAACTACAGCTAAAACTTGTTACATAACCTCCCAGCTATTTCTCCTGTTTAATATCTCTTTTACAGTTTCCCAAGGTGAAATGAATAAACTGTTTTATCTAACAACCTGATCATTTTTTTAATCACACAGTCATGTGAAAAATAAAGTTTCTCACGAGACTCTCTGCAGTCCTGTGAGAAATAAGTATGCCCCACGATTCACTAGCTCATTAAACTACATTTAGTAGCAATAACTTTATCAGTCTCTCACATCTCTGTGGAGGAATTTTGACCCACACTTCTTTACAACATTACATCCGTTCATTGAAGTTTGCAAGCATTTTTTTTGCACAGCTCTCTTAAGGTCCCGCCACAACATTTCAGTTAGGTCTGGACTTTGCTGCTGTGTTTGGAATCACTGACCAGTTGCACGACCCAGTTTGCGTCAGTATTTAGCCGTCGGATGGATGGCCTCATATTTGACTCTAGAATACTTTGGTGAACAGAGGAGTTAATCATCAGCTTAATAACTAATAGGTGCCCACGTTCTATGCTTGGAAAACAAGCCTAAATAATCACCCTCCACCACCGTGCCTGTTTGTTGCTATGAGGTGTTTGTACATTACAGCCAAACATGCCCAAAGGACATTGTTCCAGAAGCCTTGTGGTTTGTTCAGATGAAACTTTTCAAACCTAAGCCATGCTGTCGGGCTCTTTAACACGCACTGAATGCTTCAGACCTGTAAACTGATCAGACAGTCAGTGGATGTGATTAGCAACATCCGGCTGCTACTTAGCCTTTATTTTCCTGTGGAGCCAGTATTTTAAGAAAAAAAGGGTTTTCGCTGGACTGTGGACTCACAGGACCTTTAAACACTGAAAACAGCAAATATTTGGTATTTTTATTTTATTTTCTAGGGTACTTTTATGCCTTATATGTGCAATCATTAACTCACCTCACTCACTCCTTCACTGTCCTTTAAAGCAGTAATAATGAGCGATATATTAATCACAGTAATATACCATTCAGCAGACACTTACTAACCGGCTGTTGAACACAGTGGAACATTTAGCAGCTAAATGATAGGCAGAATTCCCCCTCGGAAATTGGTCGACTCCATGAACAGCGGTAAATGCCAGTGAACTTTTGACCTGTATTTGCTCTACCTGGACGGACTTGTAGGATGGATAAATAAGCAAGATGCACTGTGATATTTCAGTGTTGTTCCCAAGTGGCCAAAAACTCAGTGAGACTTAAAGACGTGTGTGCTCTTAAAGTCTGGGTTTATATGTCGAGTCTGGTTTGCTGTTTGTGCTGAAAGTACCTGAAGCAGACGGTATGCCAGTCATTGTTAAGGGCCTGGAGGTACTGCTCATCGTAGATCCTCTGTTTGCATCCCGCGCACACGGGCAAACTTCCTCCTGCTGTAATGACAGGAGACAGACGTGCTGATATCACCATATTAAAGCTCATTAAACATAAAGTTATAAACAGTTCTTACAAAGAGATGTGTGTTTGCGTGCCAGTCTGTGTGCCACCTCCGTCGCTTATCTGGCTATGCAAATTATCACTGCTGGTTTATAACCCAGCTCTAAAAACACACAACTCAAACAAACACACCACACAGCGTCTCCTCCATCGTTACCACCAGAGCAGAAACGATGTACCATCTGAAGGGGCATTTTTAATGAGCATACGGCTCAGCAGGCCCGAAACCACTAATTTGCTGCATCGCCCTGTTTAGTAGATAAACTCTAGTTTATTAAAAAAAATCACAACATTTAAAGAAACACAATTTTTTGCCTAGAATTATAGGATAATATTCAAACTTTGGCAATGAGAAAAATGGAAATATTATGACCAAAAGGCATAAAACATCCAGGTTTCCAAAGGTAGTTATGATCAGTTTGGAAAAGTAATATAAGGCTTTTATTTTATTTTTCCAAACCTACATTTAATTGGATGTTTTATCCCTTTTTTCTAGTCACAACCTTTCCATTTTTTGTTGTTGTTTTGGGTTTTTTCCCCACAATTTACCTGTACAAAAGCCGTGCGTGTTGTAAAAGCAGGAAACAACACAAAGAAACTAAAGAGAAGCTGAGATGATGCATAAAATGATGGCAGGGATTAACTGGGGCATATTTAAATAACATGGTGTTATTAGCAGGCACACTTTACATTTTCCTTACAAAATGCAAACTAACGCAGAAAAGAAAAGTAAATTAAACAGAATTTAAACCAGCCATCGGCTTTCTTCTACTTCTTTCCTGATAAGAGCCGTTTCTATGAGAGGAATCTTATTAGCTGCAGATCAAAGATTCCAACTCTGAGGAAAATCTTCATTATGATTAGAGTTTCAGGAAAAAAGCAATTTGGCAGAGTTGGGACGATTTATCCTGCAGTAAGAGTTCATCTGGTGCAAAGGGCGAGGCGGCGGCTGACGTTATGCTGTGTTAGATGCATTTGTTGCCTGAGTTAATTTGCCTAAAAAAAAGTCACACGGCAAGACTCAGTGAGTAACAGCAAACACAAACATGGCAGCCAGTTGAAAGCATTTCATCCGTGGTGATGCTGTTTTGATTTGTAAAGAATAAGACTGCACAGATGCTACTGCTTCAGGTTCCCCCGCATTACTCTCGCTGCTGAGCTCCTGAACTTGCGGTGCACCCAAGAGTAACATCACGACTGTCACCTCAGAGTAACAGCCGAGCGTGGCACCTCTTCATCGCGGCATTTCAACAAGAAGTAACAAGAGTACTTCTCCACATACAAAGCAGCTATAAAGAGGCCCAATTTTGACCAAGGTTAAATTCAAAAGTGCCACAACATGAAATCTGGATACTGGTGGAAGAGTCTTGATAAAACTTAACTCTGCACAACAGCTTCAATTATTCATCCATCCTGTGAACTGAAAGCCATTTTGGCAGAGCTTTGGGTGCTGATGTCTGGTGCTAATGCTTTTCTTCTACACTCCTCCAGCCTTCTCTCTTTAAACACTTTTGTTTTACCATCTTTTCTTTTTTTTAGCATTTTTTATTGTGGAGCATTTCTCTGCATGGTGTCTTTCCTCCTGTTGACTTCAGAAAGGGCAGCCAAAGCAAACAGAAACACACCTACATTCTGGCACAAACTGTAAAACCTGTGCAGGTACAGGTGCGTACGCCCCCGCCCGCTCTGACTTAAAGCAGACACTTCCAGATTAGCTAATCACACTGCAATGCAAAGTGAAACCTTACATAGGACGTCCATTGTTCACCTCTGTGAAGCTGACTGACAGCTCGGTGTGCACAGTTATCTCACACCACATGCCAAAATACACACACATATATCAACAATGTGGTTTACCAGCTGTTCGAGCCATAGATTCCTGAATCACTATCCAGAAAACAATGAATTAAAAAAACATACAATTAAAACAGCTTCATTAATAATGAGATCAGAAGGTTATCTGGCTGATTTATATGATTAAATCCACACCGGTCACACACCTAAGGTAATCATGGAGTCTGTGGGAGTCTTAGTTTGGTGCAGGCACAACAGGAAACTCTGCCCTCTGTGTGTTTTTCACACAGCATGAAGGAAGCTCTTAAAGGACAGTTACTTCTCATGTAACAACCTGTTTATAAGCACTGCATGCTGGATTATTGGAGAAGGCTGGCGGCAGATGAAGAGTGTGGTGGTGGTGGCCTGAGGGTGAACGTTGCATACAAACATGCTGGCCGTATCCACTCGAAGAATGGCTTCATCTGCGGCACAGCCTGGCGCTCCCTGCACACGAACCTATTTCTGTACAGTAAACACAGAAACGGCGCAGTGTGCAGCTTTTTTTCTGTTGGAGCATCTTCTGCGTTTCGAGGAGCAGGGAGTGCGCCGTCGTCTCCGCATCGCCCGCCCCAAAAGCCGAAGCGCGTAACCAGCACGCAGGTCCTTACCTTCCTCCTCTCCCATGCGTTCGTCCTTCCAGGTGCAACAGAGCAGCATCAACCTCATTCACACGCGGAGCTCCGGGAGAGAGCCAACTGCCTCTGCTCGACGGATAAACGGTGTTCACCGACACACACCGCAACGCGCCCGGGGGTCGTGTCGCTGCGCGTCGGTCGCTCCCTGCGGCGGCCCACACAGCTTCCTTCTGCCCGCTGCCTGCACGTTTCTGCGGCGCTTCATTCAAGAGAGGCGCTGACCAATGAAGCTGCCGAGCAGTGCGGAGGAAACAGGGGGCTGGCCAACCACAAACACGCCCTGCTTAATGAAGTCTGGTGGAGGAGGGACGGAGGGGGGTAGACGGCGCAGAAACGCCACCATAGTAACTACAAGTAGACAGAGCGCGCTCTTGTAGAAAGGCAGGTAAACTATTAACGCGTTGATGCATGATAGTGGCGAAAGGGGTGGAGGTGCTGGAAGTAGCTGTTAAGTGTCTCATCGAAGTGCAATCGCAGTAAACAAAGGATGCAACATAAAAAGAAGCTGGAACGAAGGGAAAGAAAATGAAGTGGTTGGCTGGTTTGAAACCCATGAAGGCAAATCTGAAAGCAGCTGCAGTGTAGTCAGCAGCATAAAAACTGAGGTTTTATTTAATGTTTAAGAGAAGTCTAAATCGTGAAATTTGCTGTTCATGAGATTAACTGGGGCTTAATTTAGGAGCCATAAAATCAGTTAGCTGTGCAAAGTGCAAAGCAGACACAAAACGGAAGCCTGAGCGCACAATTCAGAAATTACAAAATGGTAATTACTGATTTTTAGTCATTGCTTAAATGCAACACAGTCACCACGTCCATTTTCCTTTATGGTTCAGTGTAACACACGGATTCTGTGTGTACAGCGTGATTATATACCCGAATTATCTCTGAATTTTAATTGTACAAAACACAGAACCACAGCAGAATGCAGACATAAAAAATATTTTTAATTTAAACTTTCTTAAATCTGGAATTTTTAACATACCTGCACAGAGAGCCACAAGTGAAACAGCAGCGTTTGCAGTGTGAAATATCAAAGGACCAGAGTGTAAGTGCAATCAAATGTAACTAGCTTCAGTTAAAACAACCCAATCAGCCACTGTCTCACAGCAATTCTGAAACACACATACACAAAGCCACACCCACATTAGTGCCAATTTCACACAACAAATACGGAGGCGAGTTGAGGTGCAGGTAACACTAGAGTGGACATAAAATGGCAAACTCAAATTCAAATGCAGACAGACTATCAACATATTGCAGTAAATCTGAGTGAGACCTATATAAAACATGGTTCTGATTAGATATTATTGCCATGGGTCATGGTCATGTGATCTATCACAGCTGATTTAAGATGGTGCCGTCCTATGTTTCATTATCTGAAGAAGAGCAGACGTAGTCGAAACGTCACACACGACTAGATGCAGTAAATAAGGAAGCTGGAGCTCTGCAGTGCGTGTTAATTCTTTTCTATGTTTACATTTTTTCGGCTCTGCACCTGCTCCACGCGGTGGTGAGGATGGATTTTTTTCCATTTTTTTTTTAAAACTCTGAGTGAGTCTGGATGACCTAACTCCTCTGTAACACGTCTCTTTGCAGTAAGGGACTCACTTCAACTGGATGCCTTATGTACATGTAGACGGCAACAGGTTTGTATTATCAGGTTTGTAGTATTAACATGTAATTGCCAGCAGATTCATAGCAGACCGATTCAGTCTTATCGCACTAAAGACAGCAATAAAATGGTAACGAAGACGGCAGCTCACTGCGGGAGGTTGCATACCCGGTCTCCGTCTTCAAAACACACAAATCACAATAATTTTGCTTGTGCTGCAGTCTCCAAACACTGTTTTCCTATGTGTGAGTATAGCATTAATGGGCACCAAGTTGAAATATTTTTGCCTAAAAATCATCATTGCTTGGACATGATGAACTGAAGAATCAGTGGCACTGGTTCAGCGTCAGGAGTGTCGGTATGGGGAGATGGGAGTGAGATAGCTAAGCCAGGGCCAGAGGTTTGATCTGTTTGTCCCAGTGGCAGGTCGCCAGATAACTGATTTAGTACACGTATGTACAAAGGGTTTGCCTACACCTATTACATGTTGGCTAAAGTAACACAAACACATTATTTCCTGTTAGAAATTAAGTAAGCTAACTAATACTAGGAAAATCAAGCAAACAGATTTACAGAAATGTGTAATTGTCAGCTGTAGAAAAACAGAATTCGACTAGAGTTTCACAGTGACATTGTTTTATGTCTGCAGTAAAGCCTCTGCTCCTGGAACAACAGTGTAAGCTACTTTTACAGGATGTGGATCACGGGTCAGTGGCTCTCCCAGGAGATCTTCAGGGAACAGCAGTATGAGTTCATTACTTCCAGCTGGCACAATAAGAACAGAGCTCAAAGTGTTCGCATCTAACCTGAGGTTTGTTTTTATTATAGAGAAAAAATCCTTCACATACAATAAATCTGATAAGTGATTCATTTTTCCTAGTGGAACAATAACAGAACTCGTATGAAAAAAGCTCTAAAACAGGCAGGACTTGAACCCAGGTTATTGTTCCAGCGTTGGACTGATTCGACACTCCCCACCAGGTGATTTTGATCAGCCCTCAGGACAGGCAGCAAGAAGTAATGAATAAGAAGACGCGTGTTCTTTAAACACATTTTATTTTGTTATTTGTTAAAGCAAATAAAATGCCGGATGTCCGGGAACAAGTCACATGTGTGCCGTGGAAACATAAAAAGTGCAAAACCACACTGTTCCTCCTTATAAAAACAGTTTTAAATAAAGATGAAGAGTATCCCACGCCACATAAGACAAGGTCTGACCCAGCGAGGCTCAAAGACAGTTCTTACACAGCACCGAGTGAAGGAACTGAAGCCATCAAATTAGTACAAAATACAGTACACAGTTACGGGAAGAGATGGGGGTCACTTGGCAACAGCGCTCATGAACCTTTGGTCAGTAAAGCCTTTGGTTTTGTTTTTTTTTAAAGCAGCTCAAGTAAATAAAGAACAGGGATTTTGTGCCTCACATAAACACAGCGGCACTCCCATTAAAACAAAGTATTAATCTGTATTACAGTTAATAACAGTGAATAAATGCAAAAGCAAAGGATTGTTTTTTTTAATGCTCACACATTCCTGATAACAAAAAAGCTATGAGTCAAATCATGGTGCAACAAATCTTGAATAATGACCAGTTACATAAATGTAAATGAGACTAAACATTTGAAGCAGACTTAAACACGACACATAATGAAACACACACGCACATACACGTCGCGTACATACCAGAGCAGAGTCTGATTGATATTTGAACACACTGCTTTTTGACTGTCTTCAGCAGAAAGTGTTTGGCAACATTTAACAAAAAAAAAAAAGCTGAGAAAACTGAACTGCACAGCAACAAGAATCAGCAAAGTTGCCGAGAGCAGATGGGTTGGCCGGAGCCCCAGTTACCACCGCTTTATACCCAGCAGGCCTAAAAATGGCAGCAGAGAAAATGGGGAGCCAGGAACCACACTGACATTGGCTGGATATCATCAGATTTCGGCCTAGCTATGACCAACCCCACCCCTGTGACAGGTTGGAGAGGAGTAGATGAGCCCTGTGCTGCCCAGTGAGACGGATCACCTTGATTTAGTTTAGGATTAAAGCAGAAAGGGAAATCACTTGTGGGTCACATTGACAGCCGATGGTACAGACAGTTTCAAACAAACGATACACACACGTGCAGGCGTGCGTGCACGGACGCAGCGACACATGGTGGGCCGGTGCGGTACAGAATTAAAGCTGGTTAACTTGAACATGTTAATGATTAAAGGCACTGTCAATAACATACGTCACATCAGCACATGTACAAAATTCTGGGTCGGTGGGTTTGTGTAAAAACAGACACTGAAGTCAAGTAAGTAAGAACAAACATCTTTACAGGTTGTCTAATGGGGCTTTGCATATAAAATGTACATTCTCGATCATGCAGTAGCACCATGGTTTCTTGAGGTCACTGGATCTCGGGAGATCCTCTACTTCCTCCTCCCACAGTATTTGCCCTGGCATCCTGCAACACCACCTGCAGCAAACACCGGCAACATTTTAGTCTTTGCTTAGCAGCAACTTCTGTTTTCAGGATGCTTCTTCAACAATGTGCGCAAATCTTTTACCTCTATAGATTCCTCCGCCGCCTCCTCCACCAAGGAAGCCCTGCAGAGGACCGTACTTTGCTGCTTTGGCTGCAAAACAACAAAACAGTATTGGTTATTATGTTTCCAGTCTGATGGTACTGGGCTTAATGTTAGCCAGAAGATTACCTGACTGGCCACTGGGCAAATCTGTCACTCTATTTTCCACGCATGTATTTGAATATTCAACTGTTCTCTTGGCCTTTTTGTGGTTTTTGTTTCTATTAATACAAGGAAAAACTTTGTGTGTAAAATTTGATACTTTCAAATAAAAAAGAACACAATATGATTAATTTCCTTTAAACAAAACGTTCTTCTAGTGCATAAATGTTTAAGAACTTGTCTTTTTCTCAGCATGTCTTATAAAAGTTCACGTTTCCAGTAAGCAACACAAGCCGCAGCCCTGTAAGCCGTTTAAGGCAGGAGGCACTTGCCTCCAAACACGGGTGCTGGAAATTAAACTGTAGATGGATTTACTAGTGAAGTTTTTACTGCAGACCTGCTCAGCAAGTTATATCAATAAGGTAGGTGATATATGATAGACAGCTGCTGATATACTGGATAATAACTTTATCTTAATCTAATCAACACCACCAAGATGAGATGAATAATATTTATAATAAACTTCTACATTTGAAGTTTTTGAGTCCTGGTGACTGTGAAGTACTTTTTAGGATGGCTGCCAAAAGGCACACTTATTTAGTAAAGATCATTTTGTCACATCATTGTGGACTGCTGCACTATTCACCGGCCCAAGGAAGGATGTGAAAACCCTCACTGGTCATGTGAATGGCATGACATGAAAATGCATGCATGTCTCAGACCAGCAGCACCAGTTCCCCTACA
Source organism: Oreochromis niloticus (assembly GCF_001858045.2). NCBI lineage: Eukaryota > Metazoa > Chordata > Actinopteri > Cichliformes > Cichlidae > Oreochromis > Oreochromis niloticus. The sequence continues at coordinate 19,918,066 of NC_031979.2, forward strand.
GGCTACGTACTTTCTCCCCTCATTTTCTTCTTGCCTACCAACAGCTCCACCTCCAGTTACCAGTCTGTCAACCTTATGAAGTTAACAGATGACACCACCTCAATCGGGCTCATCACAGATAAGTCTGCCTACAGTGGGGATATTGAAAATCTGTTCTACTCCATGCTCACCGTTAGTCTTTAGTCTTAAAGTTTCAGTTGTTTCCTCGGTGTTTCCCGTCTTATCCTTTTCTTACTGTGTTAAGATCATTCACATGTCTGCGTTCCCCCGTTTAGTTATGATTCTTACTTCTTGTTTTATTTTGATAGATACCCGTCTGTTTCTTGAGTATAGTTTTACTTCTCCTCCTGTGTAACTGTCTTTGATTATCTTCACCTGCATCTTGTTATCCACTTCTCCTAGTTACTCTCTTGTGTAGTTTTGTCTCCCCTTCAGTCTTTGTCTCAGCATCTGTTGTCCTCTTTGTGTCCCTTTTTTGTTTCCACCATCTATCAGACTTTGAAATCAGATTGAATTAAGGTTCACTTTTTGTTTATGTCTGCCTCTCAGTGAGTCTGCATTTGAGGCATCATCTTGTGATTCATGACATCTCTATCACCACCATATATGTTCCTGCCGAACACAAAGGCTGATTGCACCATGTCGTCTGCTCTACTGAGAAGGCGACTGGCTGGAATCTTTACTTCTAGGATCCTGATGTGGGTAAAAGAGGTTGCTGCTGACCCCTCCCACAGGGGCTTTTTAAGTCACTTGCCTCTGGCAGCGGGTTGCAGACCATTAGGACCTACACCTCAAGACACAAGAACATTTTCTTCCCGCCAACAGTTGGACTGCTTAACAATCCTCCAGTCACGTTAGTAACATGTTACACTAACACATGCTTATTCAGGGCATTTTATAAAAAAAATCCTGGTTTGGCTAAAGTTTTGGCAATATAACTAATTCAGATTTCATTCAGAGACTTGAAAGCCCTTGAAAGCTGTACGTCAGGGACTCTGAATGATCCAACGAATGATATTATAGCCTCTAAAATAGCATGCGCTTTCTATGAAATTATCCCACAAGCAGAAGTAATTGAGTTCAGGAAAATACAGATTATGGTGTGTTCATCATACGGGCTGAGCCGCACCATCTGCACTGACCAGCACAGACACATTTTCCAAACTCATCTCCATAATCTGGCATGTTGGCGTGCTCTGCCAAAAAGTAGATTTAATGAGAGATGAACTGGAAAATGAGCAGAGGTTCAGGGAACAGTCACTCACTGAAACAATGCCTTTAATAATGTGTTCTTTTTGCATGTGTGAAGTAATGTAATGAGAGGACGTGGTTGTTTGGTACCTTGTTGAGGAGTCAGCGGGGCTGGCACATATCCTACACAACAGGAAAGACAAATACAAGAGTTGGTGTCAGCAGAGCAACGTTAGGATGAAACCACTTTGGGTCTGTCACACAGGTGGATTCATTTCTCCCAGCCAGGATGTGGTTAGAATTAAACTGTTGACATTATAGAGGATCGCACAGGAGGCACTTAAATGTAGAGCTGAGCTGTTTGTTCCAGACACGTTTTCAGTGCAGACAAGTGACCAGATTTTATGCAGACAGTAGGGCTCTCCTGTCTGTGTTTTGTATTTAAAATACAGACAGTTAATCTTGTAGATAGAGGTGCATATGGTTTGTCTGCTTAAACTGAAGAAATGTCAGTTAAATGTGCGTTAACATGTTAAATGGAGGGGGGAGGGGGGAATCAAAAATCTAATTATTTTAAACTTAAAATGGAAAAGTTCACAAATCCTTTTGGTCTAAAAAAAACCCCTTCATTGCTTAGGATAATCAAAAATATTTATGAATAATTAATCAAATTCAAATTAAACTAAAACATTCCAGACATTTCAAGTTTAATATGAGATTTTTTTAGTTGGATAAGAGGATACAGTAGATATCTCTACTGTAGCTTAACGAGTAAAGAGATCATGATAAGCATGACATGGAAATTGTGCAGAAGCTGGAGCTGCGTTTACGTGAAAGTGGCCGACATAAAGGAAAGGAGAGGGAAGAATAAATACCGGTTAGAGACCAGGTAATATTTTTCCTAATGTGGTTTCCGAATCATTTTGTTGCAAGAAAGTGAAACCTTCTGTTGCTCCCCTCTCCTTTTCTTTAAGCTCTAAAGTGGAGGCAGTCTCCTGTCTTCCTGTTACCTGGGTAATAGCGCCTCAACATTAATCCGGCTCCTGATCCAGAAACAAGGACAAACAGTTAAACAATCATCCACGCGCTAAATCCTCCGCTCGGTGGAGGCAGGTTTATTTTACCATTGCACTTATCAGTGCTATGAATGCACTGTGAATTACAGCTTTTCATTAGGTACACCTGTTCAACTGCTTGTTGATGCAAATGTCTAATCAGCCAAGGGTCAAGATGGCATGCTGAATTTCAAACCGATTATCAGAATGATAAAAAGAAGACGATTTGATTTAAGTGACTTTGTTGTGAGACTGGCTGGTCAGAGTATTCCAGAAAATGCTGAGCTACTGGGATTGTCCCCCACAACCATACCTAGGGTTTACTGAGAATGAGCTGCAAAAGAGAAAATATCCAGCAAGTTGCTGTTGTCTGGCTGAAAATGCCTTGCTGATATCAGAGGAGAATCACCAGATCTCTTTGAGCTGACAGGAAAGCAACAGTTACTCAAATAACCACTTGTTACAACCAAGATTTGCATCTTTTTTCTTTTTTCTTAAACAACAGAAGGCTGGAAAGATTGTCTGCTGCAACAACGGAGCTGATGAACGAATGAAGAATCTATGCAACAAACAATTAAGGCTGTTTTGAAGGTAAAATTGGTCCTACTTGGTACTAGCAAGGTACATCTAATAAAGTAGCTCATGAGTATACTTCAGTCTGCTTTACTGAAAAGCACACGCTCTTATGAAGTATTAGTGCCTCGTTTTTTTGGAGTTCTTTTCTTGCGTGAAAGTCCACCTCCGACACAGCCACACACTCTCAAAACATCCTACCACTGTCCTCTGCCTTTGAGCCCACCTTCTAAAGATAAATGGCTCTATTTTGTCATTTGTCAACACTGATTTATGGCACAACCAGCGCCCTTAAAAGGTCACTACACAGAAGTGTTTATCACCAACAGCAGGTAGTAAGTAGTATGTTACATAATGTCTGCTGTGAATTCATCAATATACTTCAATCAAATTGTGCATAAAGGAAGTCGTTGTTTTACCTTGGTAGTACTGCTGGGGGTATCCTCCTCTGTAACCAGGAACTACACCTGTAAGTTTGAAAAAACAACTTTAATGGAGACCTCACAGGCCTACGGATGGAAAATATATCACACAGTATGAATTGGATTCATGTATAGAATAATTTGTTTTGGCAGTAAATCCATTTGCACTAAATGTTTTACAAGTAAGTTATGATTAAACCGCCCAGCATTACTCTGAATATGACAACTTGACCCGATTTTCATAATTACAGATCTCTCAGTTTGGCAAACCTCCATGATGGAAAAACTGTGCTGCAAAAATGAAAGCTATTAAACCATCTGCGGTAACATTTCACACAGACGGATGTGTCTGTGTTCACTGGGAGATGGATTAGGGCAGACAGTTTTTATGACTAGCTGTAGCCGGGCAGTATCTGTGGGGAAGTGAGAGCAGGCGGCACTGTCGGCTGCTGCTGTGTGATTGCAATGATCCATCACGGGTGGGCAGAGGAAGAGAAGAAGAGGCAGGTTTAAAAGCTGTGCAAGTGTAAATATGGCTGTGGACCTCTGAACAGAAATATGCATCATCTTAAACTGCTAAAGAATAAAAAGGAGAGGGACTGTGTGGTAATAATGTCATTGTGGTCCTCACCTTGCTGGTATCCGCCACCACCTCCAATATTGCCGTAGCCTGCTCAAATTAAAAGACGATAAAGAAACAATTCAAATGTTTCTTTTCTTCTGATATACAGCAAATACAACTTTATAAGTTTCAAATTTCTATGGATTGTAGTTTGTTTCTATGTGTATTACTCCAGCATTGTCACTTCAGGCCCTAAAGTGGCATGTGGCCAGTGGCTCAGCTAACGTCACATTAACGGCCTCATCCAAATTTCCCCTGGCAGAATTTTGCTATTTCAGGGCAGGACTCCCCAGGGGGGTTGTGTTATCTTCAAACAATCCCACAGTGATGTTCTGCACAGTAATATGGTCTCCAGGGCAAAATGATGTGTTGTTGACTTGCTCCATTTACAGACGCCTAACAGAACAGAAATGCTGCAGGGATTACTGCCCTTGGTGGAGCTTGCCTTTGCAGAAGCTTGATTTAAAAAAAAAAAAAACGGCTGAATCACTTTATTTCAGGCCACATTCCTCACTGGTAAACAAACTCTGCTAAAGAGAGAGAATATGGTACTGTAAATGTCTACAAAGTGTCTTTTTGATACAAGTAATCTGAGTAAATCTAGTGATTTTGGTTTGATAGCATCTCGCTAACAAAACAAAAACTATTTTAAAAGATGCATTACTGAATTTTTTAGGTTTAATTTGAAGAGGAAGTGAGGTGGAAGTTTCCCAAACATTCTTTCTGGGAAACTGTGTCTTCAACATAAAGTACACAGTGTGGCCACAAGCTATAGGAAAACTCATTCACAGCACATTTCCCATGTTTACATTGTGCATTGATGTGCGGCAGCAGTACCGGGCCTGTTACATTACCTGGTTTGGGCGCTTTAGCTGCACCTCCAGGATACACAACTCCACCTGTCACACAGAGAAAACTGGCTTACATGCAATGGCCTATGGACTAAGAGCCACATAAAGAATGAGAAACTCTTTGAATAATGCCTCCAGTTGTTTTCCTTCCTTAAAGTGGTTTCTCATTCCTGATACGCTGCACCCTGCACAGCAACTTATCAGCATTTTGGCCAATTTCCTGCACAGGAAGTGCCATGAGATGACATCTCCTCACCAACTGTCACTTTGTGCACTGGACTGGATGATTTTGTTGTTGTTTTTTAAAGTCAGGGAAACATTAGGCATCAGTGCTGACAGGCTCATCTCCTTTTACATATACCTTGTCCAAGCTGAGTGTATCCCCCTGAATCATGGTGACATCTAATAGATAACTCATCTCCTACAGTACGAGAAGGCGTTATGCTCAGTGAAGGAATCACAAAAAGGGTCTAATGATAATAAAATGTTCCCTGATTTCAACAAGTCCTGGTAAAAAGAAGTATGTATTCTTATTTCCCGATTAATAATTACTAATACGTTGTAATAATTTAGTTTCCAGCAAGTAAATTTTCTTAGGGCTCACTGACCTTGATAACCTCCTGCAGCCAGTGGGATTCCTGGTCTCTCTCCAGCACCACCCACAACTACAAACACAAAACACAACAATGCTGAGACTGTATGTGCACACGCTCTGTATTTATCTAATTATTCCATTACTAGTTCTTCAATTCTGACAGTCGAAACTTTAATATATTTCAGTACTCTGAATATTGTTTAATTTGAATTTGTTATAAAGTACCAAACAATGAAACACGCTTTGACTATGACTGAACTTTGTGTTAAAATGAAACATATTGTAAATGCATTCATTCAGACTTTACATTTTTAAATTATTATTTTTTTGTTCTGTATGATGTACCATACAACAGTTTTGTTCATCCAGTGTCTTTCCACTTTGTTTTTTGCATAACAATGATTACACCATAATTATAAGACATTAGAGTGTCTGTCATAGACAAAGAAAAGATTATAGGCAATTTTTTTGCACCAGCTTTAGTCTTATAGTATATTTACAAAGTAGTTTTAGTTACTAAAACAGTTTGGTTGCTTGAAGGTCAAAGTTGAAACTAATACGAGTACCTGGAGGTTTCAGAGGCTTCGCTCCAGGCAGTGTTCCAGTTCCAGGTCCAGTTCCAGGTCCAGTGCCAGTGCCTAAAGGTACTAAAGCACAAAAAGAGCAGAAATAAAACTCACTGCTCTTTAAACAAAATCTATGAGAGCCAAAACACAATAAACTTAAACAGGAAACTTGCCTCCATAAGGTGGTCCATAAGGGTAGCCAATACCTATGGAGTAAAAATAGAAGACCCAAAAAATCAAAGGCTTATTTAATCAAGTGATTAATCATTAAATAAAATGTACTCTGTAGAAACTGAATGTATACATACTTATGTAACAAAATTACATAGAAATTTATTAAATTAGTTAAATCAACAGTTTGGGCATAACATTTACCCTGAGTGCACAAACGAGTAAACGTCAAACAGAAGGCTTCATGTTATAACGAGGAATTTCAAATCCCTGTCATGTTAATACTGGGAAAAACTGAGATTTACTCGATAGGCATCAGACAAAGAAAAACAAAAAGAGAAACGTCAATAAAAATAATAACTGATATAATAACTGATTCTACTTGGGTATCACAGTGTTATTGATGATCCTTTACATTAATTAAAAACATTGTAAAGGTAACAAATACTTTATCTCGAGAGTTTATAATATTTTAACGTTTAATTTTTTGCCATATTTTGTGTTTTAATCTTAGTAAAAAAAACATTTGCCTTGTTTTTATTTTTAATTATCTATCAGGAGAGTCTCCTGTTACCAACAAAATTTACAAATTTTGCAAAGTTTTAGAATTCTATTCAAAAAATTACATTAAAGCTTGCAAAAAAGTGCACAATAGGTAAAATGCCCTAAAAGTGCAAACCAGCAGATGCACAAAACTGATGACTATTCAGTCTGTTGCAGGTATAATTGGCCTGATGCAGCTTTTTGTTGGTTTCATTGATCCAGGCTGAAGAATCATTAACTGTCTGGACAGAGAGTGCCTGTTAAGAAAGACGCATCATGTGTAGCATAACAGTGGATGTGATTATAAAAACAAATTAACCAATATTTGGATTGAGACTAAAATGACAGGGCTTCATGGAGCTAAAATGCTGTATGTGTGTTTGTGTGAGTAATGAGCAGCAGCAGCAAACATGACAGTAGTGCTGAAATTAATCGGTGATATGTCACAATTTAGTCTTTTAACTGTGCCATACTGATCATATGTATAATGCACAATTTTAATAATTAGAAACTTTTAAATATAAATTCCTTTACAAACTGTATAAATCCAGATATGTACATCTAGGCTTGGTGTTAGCTACAGATGGCTAAAATATTATGTACTAAATTCAGACAATATTCAGCTGAACTCCTTAAATGCACATCTAGTATTTTGTGGCAAAGGAGTGAGCAAAATAAACATAAAAAGATCACATGCAAGAGAATCAGAGACAATATCTTATGCTTTATCATACAAATGAATGATAGTTAAACGATCTAGTTCCTCTTTACCTGGTATGAATGGTTTGGGTGCTTTTCCAACTGTTCCAACACCAGGACCTGAAAACAGCAGCGCCTTTTATTTTTACAGTCAAAGAGAAAAAGCCCCACAGCGGTTATGTTTGTATTGGTCTCCACCATGTGGCCAGATGGATCCAGCATACTCTCATGAACTTTAAGTTAGAAAACATACAGGAGACTGAGGGATTAAAACAACACGGCGCTCCTGAATCAATAAAATAATAAATATTTGACTTGTTGTTGAACTCCAGTTAAAATAACAGATGGAATAATAAACTTCCCAACATGCGTGAAAGGTAAAAAAAAAGGGAAAACCTATTAAAACCAGTTAGAAAACAACAGTTTGATCAGTTAATTTAAAATCCTCAACTATTCTGACATTTTTGATACATTTAATTTAATTTAGCATATCGTGATTTAGTTCCTTTAACTATTACAGTCACAAGAACGGGTAGAATTACACTCACTGGCCACTTCATTTGGTACATCTATGCAGTCCCTTTAGGTGTGGCCACAGCGGATCATTTGCTTCCATATCACCCTGTTTCTAGCATCCTCCACAATCACACCAACCCTCTGCATGTCCTCCTTCACTATATCCATGAATTCGCTCTCCTCTTTTCCTCCATCTGGGCAGTTCCATTTTTTTTAACATTCTTTGTCCAACATATCCACTATCCCTTCTCTGCATGTGTCCAAGCCATCTCAGTCTCGCTTCTCTAACTTTGTCTCCAAAGTTAACATCTTCAGCTTGGCCTCCTGTCATTTTTTTCAGTGCTAATCCAAACCATACATTATAGCAGGTCTCACAAATTATTGCAGACCTTCAGTTTCACTCTTACAGTGCAAATGAAGTTCAAACTGAGTATCAGAATGGGGGAAAAAGATGCTTTAAGTGACTTTGAACATGGCATGGTTGTTGGTTCGAGTATTTCAGAAATTGCTGATTTACTGGGATTTTCCCACATGGCCACACGGCCAGAACCTCCACTCAAGGTATATCTTCTCTTTTTTGGACCATGTCCAAAAAAGAGAAGATATCCAGTGAGCGGCAGTTCTCTGGATGAAAATGCCTTGTTGAAGCCAGACTACTTCAAGCTGATAGGAAGGCAACAGCAGCTAAAACAGCTACTAATTACAGCCAAGTTATGCAGAAGAGCATCTCTGAATACACAGTGTCTTAAATCTTGAACCAGATGGGCTACAGCAGCAGAAGACCACACCGGCTGCTACTCGACAGCAATTTACTCAGGCTCAGCAAAACTGGACAACAGAAGACTGGAAAGCATTGCTGGGTCTGAGTCTGAGTCTTAATTTACGCTGTGACATTTGAATTGTAGGTTCTGAATTTAGTGTAAACAAACTGAAAACATGGATCCATCCTGCCTTGTATCAGCATTTCAGGCTGCTGGTGGTGATGTTATGGTGTGGGGGGCATTTTTATAGAATATAGTCTATATTCTATGTCACAAAGCTCAGACCATCTGAAACTGGTTTCTTGAACACGTCGGTGAGTTCTCTGTACTAAATCGAATAGACCATTTTTGGGATGTGACGTAACAAGAGATTTCCTTCATCGATGTATAGCTGACAAATCTGCAGCAAATGTGTGATGTCATCACGTAAATATGGACGAAAATCTTGGAGGAATGTTAAAAAACCTTTTTGTGGCCAGTGAGTGAGGCGTGACAGGGTGAAACTTAACTCTTATTTTCCTTTTTTTTCTCTCTTTCCTTATTGTAAATTACAAATTAATCAGTAAATTTTGCTCAATTTTGATTAAAAAAGTTAAACTTACCAGGTTGAACTTGGCGTGAAGTGTCGACTAGAAACACAGGCAACGGTTACATCAGTTAAAATATGTCAAAATGACAAGCAATGCAATTTCAGTAATAATAAATGTAATAGGGCAGGTATGCCAAACTCATTTCACACTAAGGGCTACATAAAGCTCATGCTGTTAGTGTAAAGAAGTTTAAGTGCATATTTAATCCCAGAGATAAGAAATAAATATGTGTTATAATATAAATAAATGCAAAGAAAGTTCTGGTAGCTTATTGTCCAAACTGTCCCTTACGTATAAACCACAATGTTTTAACTGAAAATACATTTAAAAGTACAAAATTGATGCCCTCCTTCAAAGCTGTCCAGTTGGCTGGATTTGGCCAATTCTGGCCCCTTGGCCTTATGTTTGACACCCCTGTCATTGAGTTTACAGATTAACAGATGCTACAAGCGTTTGTTAGAAGATCCATTGAAATAAGTTGCTTAATGGCACATGCTGAATATGTATAGAAAAGAAAAAGGAAAACTGTTCTTACCACCAACAGGAGCGTCAACTCCCGTTCCAACTGTCACACGGGAAACACACAAGTAAAAGTTTTGTCACGTTTAATGTTTGAATGTAGCCCAAATCATAAACCTCTGAGTATTTTTGGTATATTTCAGTATGAGAGGATTTTGACATATTTACCAACACCTGTGCCTGCTGTAAAGTAAAAAAAAGAAAAAGTATAATAATGTTTAGATAAGCACAGTAAGCATACTTTCAAGGTTAACAAGGATTTACAGGATTAATGTGAATACTTACGACTAGGCTGAACAATTCCACCAGAAACTGTCAGAGGAGTCAAAAATAAAATTTATTAAAACAAACAGACACACACATGACAATCAAATGAAGCAAAAACCTGCATGTTTGTTTCCAACTTACCACCTGTGTTCACCCATCCACCATGAGAGTAAAGAAAAAAACAAAGAAAAAAGTTAGAAAAGTGCCTTTTACTTATTTTGTCTTTTCAGATGAGCCCCACTAATAACAACAGAATCAATGGTTTACATTAATTGCATTTGGGAATGCAAGGAAATAAATACAAGACATGATGTTTTAGGATTTCATGCAACTAAGAAACAACTAATCTAACAAAAAGTGTGAAGTAGCTGCTTTTCAGTATATTCAATGTTTATTTAATAATAAAGGACTTTAAGTGCAGTGATTTTACAAACTTAAACTGTGTAAATATCACAAAAAACTGTCTGTCAAACTATGAGTACAAGCAGTCATGTTCCTAAACAAACCTCTGTGGAGAATACGAGGAATTAAAACAGAAAAGATCACATCCCATTAATCTACACATTCCCTCTAAAGGACTAATGCAGTTAATATTACACAAATTACAGTTATGATGCTATAATGAAAGCAATGCATCAAGCACAGCAAGCTGTGAGGTAAAAAACTAAAGGAGTGCACAAGATGAGTAAATGCTAGAGAAAGGGAAAAAAAGCAGCACCAAATTATGCAACACTAACAGGAAGTTGAAGAGGCAAGACAGGTTAAAGTGGCCCTATTATGCTGCCGTTCTTTTTATTTTTATGTGTTCACTTATTTATTTTGGTGATGTGAATACTGTTGGATATATTAAACATAAAGTCTTAATCCCTATAAAACTAAATAATCCACGTGAACCAAAAGCCTTCATTGTGCTCTAAATACTCAGTTTCAGACAGTTTTCCTACTCTTGGATCTGCATGATGTTCAAAGAGGGACGCCATATCAGACACGCAGCTCTGGCTGTCAGCATAGAAGCTCCACCCACTTGCTGCTGATGTCTTCTTTTAGTGAGGGGCAGCCAATCAGAAGAAAGTTGGCTTAAAGGAAGAATAGCTAAAACTGAGGTGAACTAATGCTCAAATAAGGTAACAAAGAATAATTTTGAGCTATGATTCAAAACTACTCTAGTATAGTCCAAGGACAAAACTCTGGAGCTTGAAGCCAGCATAATAGGTCTGCTTTTCTTTCAGGACTAGGTGAAACAAGGTGTTCTGGGACTATATCTGAGACAGCTCTCTCATGTATTTGACAGAGTAAATATTGCTGCTTCCCTTTAGCGGAGTATATATAATACTGTAAGAAAGGTAATCGGTTCCCATCTTTACAGTCCCAAAAAGAAGTGGAGTACTACTTACTACAGCTAATGCATGCTCACGAGACTTTTCTATACTATTTCCAAACAGTATTTGAGAAAGTGAACTCTCAAAATCTTGGAAAATTTTATTTAGTTTTGTATAAATTATAAATACTCTCATAAGGCATAATTTCTTCATATTTGATTTAAATAAATAGACATAATTATCAAGACAGAAGCAAAAAGGGTCCAAATCATCTCAACGACTCCAATTAAATGTGAAATCATAAAAATGATGTTTTTGAATGCAGTGATGAAATGAAGCAAAAAAAATAAAATAAAAATCACATTCTCAAATACTGAATAGATAAATATATATTAGATCAAAACTCAACTACAACTGGCAGAAACTGCAAACATCAAATAAATGCCTTATATTTGAATTTATGGTCAAAGACTTCAAGCAAACCGAGTCTTACTGGGATCTGGGACCTCTGGGGTCTTGCCAGTTGCGGCAATATCAGTGGGCTCTGCCAAAAAGATGACAAGTACCAGTTTGATCCAGCATGAATTCCACGGGCAAAGAGTGAGAGTCACGAGAAAAGGCAGAAGCTGTGAAGTGGACCAAAGCACTGCCCCAGCTTGGAGGCTGTAAAGCTGGAGGTGGTCAACGGCTTGTAGCACTATTATGAAAACTGGGAAATTGTGTGGGCAGAAAAGGAGTGAAGGGCAAATATGTTTACCACAAAGTAGAGAGCAACTGTTAAAAACAAGAAAAAAATAGCATGGTAGGTGAGCTGTGTGCGTGTTTTATTGCTAAAGTCGTGCAAGCAGTGTGCTGAAGCTCTCATTGAGCTTCTGAGGCTTAAAAAAGGAAATCCACGAGTCCCTTCAGTTTGCTGTTAACTTTTTACAGAAATACTCTAACTGTGGCAGACAAATCCGCCTTTCATACAGTATGTAATCAGCTGTGACATTTCACCGTACCTGGCTGAGGAGTTCCACTGACATCCTTTGCTGTGGAAGCAATAATGGATCATTTAAAATTTACAACTATAAAAAGGTGAAACAAACAAACAAACAAAAAACAAAAACAAACACGAAGCTGTACTCTAAGCTTTACCTGGTTTTCCAGGAACTAATTGACCAGGTACAACAGAACCATTTGGAAAAGTGACAGGTGTGTATGGAGTCACTCCTGGAACTACTGCAATGATACAACAAAGAATACATTTACATAACGAAAAAGGCCTAATAATGCATCTTATTAGTTTTCCCCCCAACACAAAAAACCCAAACAAGCAAAAAACAAAAAAAAAAAAGCAGATCGGTATTTGTTCCTGTTACACTGAAAAAAATAGAGTCTAGATTGGAGCCCCTTTTTGTGCCTGCTCTTCCTTCCCTGTTTAGCTGGTGTCCCTGACACAACTTACTGGCAGACATAGTACCTCAGCAGGTCATTGTGACATATTACTCAATGTGGATTCTTAACATTTTTTTTCAAGATCATCTTTGACCTTGGGCTTTAACAACAAAGGTCAAATGCTTAGCCAACCTACCCAAGACACAGTGTAGTGTTGTGAATTTTGAAGATGATTCATAAAAAATCTGTGGGTAACATAAACTTTTCACTGATATTTCACATTTGGTGTGACCTTGTATGTGACCTGATATTCCAAAACTTTTGTGACCTAAAATTTGAAAATGATATTTTGAAAACTGTGGATGCTAGACTGCTAACAAACAGACAAACAAACAAATGGAACCTAATGACATTCCTTCCCTTTGGAGGGAAAAATCTTTTTTTTTTTTTTTTTTTTTTATTCATCCAAATTCTGTCTATAATTTGCAAGAACTCTAACCTGTTTCCCATCATCACTTAGACTCTGATACCTGATGTCACTGGTGGATAAAGCTTTACTCCAGTTGACTGTAATTAGCTGTGGTTAGGTATTTTATCTTTTAACCAACTTCTGCATCTTTGCATCTTTATTATAAAACAATGTAGCTTTTTATATTCGTTTTGAGGTTCTCCTTACCGTATTTTGGTGCTTTTGCTCCAACTGGAAATCCTGTGTAAAAACACATTGTCATTAATACTCATATCATGACATTGTTTGATGTTACTTGAATTCTATAATCACACTCAATGGCTGTTTGGTGTTTTCATGCAGTACCTCCAGGTAGACCTCCAGTTCCAACTCCTAATTAAAAGAACCAGAAGCAGCTGCATCATTAATTTGCAACTAATACAGTATAAAAATGTATTGAAACAATTACGTAAAAAAATACTTGAAGTGACAGAAAACTGTACTCTTTCTTTCAGAATCATCAAGGAAATGTGTCCGATATGTGCAGCACTTATATGCTTGTGTGGTCGTTTCATCTACCATATTTAGCAGCTTTTGCGGCAGCAGAGTACGGTCCACCTGCAAATCCTGTTCCTCCAATAGGTACTCCTCCAGGTCCTAGCCCTGTTCCAACTCCTCCAGGAACTCCTACATTAGTGCAGGTGGCACAATTAGTTCACAAGTATTAAAATCTAAAGTGAAGTTAGATTAATGTGTGAGAATACATTCATGCCCGAGGAAATATTTCTCAAGGTGCAGCATTTATTTCATTTTATACTTATTTCTGCCTCCTTATTTAGACGTTTTTTGCAGCAGGGGAGTGTGATCCACCTACTGCTGCTAATAAAGTTTAGTATTTCTCTCCATATTGCATTGGTGTTATTTTCATCGTATTATTCTAGAGTGTAATCAAAACAAAGCCTTACCATACTTTGGTGGTTTGACTCCAGCACCACCTCCAAAACCTGTAAGAAACCGAACAAAGTTTTGCTGCTGAATTATCACAAACGACAGAGAAGTAGTTCTTTAAAAAAACAACAACAAACCTTTAGCGACTTACCACCCAATCCACCACCAGGGACTACCTGTCCTGCTCCCCCCGGGACAATCCCTCCTCCTAGGCCTGCTCCTGGGACTCCTATAAAATGTGTCAGCACAGTTTTAACAAAGCAAAATAAGTCCAATATTGCATTAAAGGCACAACTTTTAAAACCGTATCACTGGATTTATGTATTAATATGTTGATAGACTTGTATAGGTGGAATACGTTTGGCAAATATTACGAGGTATCAAACTGTAAATATCAAAGTCTCACCATATTTAGGAGGTTTGGCTGCCAAAGCTGGACCAAAGTAAGGACAAAAGGGTAGATTAGCAGGACAAAATGAATAAGATTAAAAAATATCCTTGAAATATCTAAAAGTATTATGTCCATGTGGTATGCTTACATCCATATCCTGGTAAAAATCCTCCTCCTCCTCCTCCACCACCTCCATGAACACCTGGAATAAACCCTCCACCACCTTGACCTTTAAGGAAAAATGTAATTGTTTTATGACACAAATATTTGGTCTGGAATTGTTTTTCTTTTTTTTTCATTTGGGCAAAATTTTATTTAAAAAGTCTCAGTTTCACTTAAGGTGTGAAAACAGCTGTGTACATCCTTTTGTTCCTGTAGGAAGGTATTTAAACTCAGGGCCCTGCTGGCTTCAGGGAGAGACTGCCGACCGTCAGCCCCGCGAGGATGGCTTCTCTCACCAAGCTTGGGTTTCTGTTCTTTTTTGATTAAAGGTTGTTAGCCAGCGCTCACCGTTTCTCTGCAGGCTTTATTAAATGGAAACTTCCCCAACAAACAGTTAGATGATATTAATAATCAAGGCTGGGCGAGGGAGGTGTTTTTCTTTCTGTCTTTTTTCCAGGAAGGGGAGCAGATGCTAGACGAGGTCGGACGTGAACGGAGAGAGGAGAAGATCCATGGAGGCAGGATCGCCACGTCACCCCCCAGAGGAAAGGAGTCTTACTAATACTTGTTTTTGTTGTGGAATAAAACTGTATTGTTAAAGATAAATAAACTATGCATTGTTAAATTAAAATTTATAAAATTAATTATTAATTAAAGAAACTTTTCCCAAAATGAAAAAAAAAGTCTCAGTTTCAAAGAGGTTAAAAAAACAAATCCAAATGTATCACTTGGAACAGACTGTGGTGGTGGAGTCTGAGGCTTCCAAACAGCCATCAGAAGCTGGAAAATACTTTTAAAGTGGCTTAAATGGTAAACTCCCTTCAACCGCAGCCTCTTGGCCACTAACATTTTTTTCTCAGTCTTGCTACTCCTTCACTTAATATCGTAAATCATGAATTTTCTGAGTTGCATTTGAGAACTTTTAAAGATGGTTCAGTAACATCTCTGTCAGTCACTCTTTGTTTTATAGCTGTTATTTGCTTTCTTATTTGCCTTTTTGTTCAGATTGAAGTTAAATGGGCAATATCTGATGGAGTTGTTGCCCGAGGGGTTAAATAGAGACAAAATATTTACTTTTGAAGACATAAGTAGCTTTTTTAGAATACCGCTTGAGATAATGTTAAACCAAGATGTCAGTTTTGTTATCAATGGTTGGCTATAATGCACAAACCACAGAGAATTAAAATCCAGTGAGGAGTGAGGAGGCTCAGAAACAGTCAATTCAAACTTGTTTCGCTGACCAATACTCTAGGAGGACCAGCGATTCTTGTGACACTAGAAAACTGTGCATGAAACAGAACAATAATTGTTGCTAGAAATCGATGGGAATCCTTCGGCCCAATGGGCTAAAAACATGCAGACAATAATACAGTTAAAAGCATACCGTATTTGGCAGCTTTGCTTGCAGGATAATATGCGCCGCCTGTTCCAAGTTGTCCTCCTGTACCAAGTTGTCCTCCTGTACCAAGTTGCCCTCCTGTTCCAAGTTGCCCTCCTGTTCCAAGTTGCCCTCCTGTTCCTAGTTGTCCCCCTGTCCCACATGCATTTAAATTGAAAAAAGACACATTATAAAATACCTTTAGAAGTTCCAGCTTTGGCATGATGTTAAAAAATTCACAATAAAAATTAACACATTTATTAAGAATACCGTATTTGGCAGCTTTGCTTGCAGGATAATATCCTCCCCCTGTTCCAAGTTGTCCTGTTCCTAGTTGTCCTGTTCCTAGTTGTCCTGTTCCAAGTTGCCCTCCTGTTCCTAGTTGTCCCCCTGTCCCACGTGCAGTTAAATTGAAAAAAGACACATTTTAAATACCGTTAGAAGTTAAATCTTTGGCATGATGTTAAAAAATTAACAATAAAAATTAACACAATCATTAATAATACCGTATTTAGCAGCTTTGCTTGCAGGATAATATCCTCCTCCAGTTCCTAGTTGTCCTGTTCCAAGTTGTCCTGTTCCAAGTTGTCCTGTTCCTAGTTGCCCTGTTCCTAGTTGCCCTGTTCCAAGTTGCCCTGTTCCAAGTTGTCCTGTTCCTAGTTGTCCTCCTGTCCCACATGCAGTTAAATTGAAAAAAGACACATTTTAAATACCTTTAGAAGTTAAATCTTTGGCATGATGTTAAAAAATTCACAATAAAAATTAACACAATTGTTAAGCATACCATATTTGGCAGCTTTGCTTGCAGGATAATATCCTCCTCCAGTTCCCAGCTGTCCTCCTATGCCTATTTGTCCTCCTGTGCCTATTTGTCCTCCTGTGCCTATTTGTCCTCCTGTGCCTATTTGTCCTCCGGTTCCTAATTTAAATAGATAAAAAAATGCACTTTTGAAAAAAAGAAGTACATTTACAGGTTACAGTTTGATATAATGTTTAAAAAGTTCACAAAATAAATAGTAAAATTAAATTAATAAAGCATACGACATTTAGCAGCTTTCAGCTTTGCTAAAAGGATAGTATTCTCCAATTTGTGCTTGTCCCCTTATTTCTATTTTTCAATTGATCTATTTTCTCCCACTCCCCTTCCATTTGTCCCTATTTGTCTCCATGTTTCTACTTGAGCCAGGTCCCACCCCACAAATATTTTGCCATCAGTTTTTCCTTCAATTTGGAGATTGAAAGATTGAAAATCATGGTCTTAGAAGTCAGTGAGACAGAATGTTTTTTTGAAGAATTTTTCTGTTTTTCCACTGAAAATTTCATTAGTTAATTAACTGTCAGAATTGTTTTCTTTGTAACAGTTCCACAAATAATAAAGCATACCATATTTAGCAGCTTTTGCTGCTGGTGAATATCCACTAATGGCTGGAACTCTTCCAATCGGTGCCCCTCCTGGTACTCCCCCAGGTACACCTCCTGGTACTCCCCCAGGTACACCTCCTGGAACTCCTGACAAAAGCATATGTGT
The DNA here is from genome assembly GCF_001858045.2 of Oreochromis niloticus. Lineage (NCBI taxonomy): Eukaryota > Metazoa > Chordata > Actinopteri > Cichliformes > Cichlidae > Oreochromis > Oreochromis niloticus. The sequence continues at coordinate 19,935,558 of NC_031979.2, forward strand.
AATTTGTCTATGTAAATAATTTTTCCATGTAATGTAACATAATTCTATATTAGTTAAGTTATATTTTTCTCACTCTACTGAAAAAGTATGAAAAAGGATTAAAAGAAAGTATCTTAAGTATTTTTTTTTCAGATAAGAAAAAACATAAACATTCTCACCATATTTGGCAGCCTTAGCAGCTCCATACCCTGTATCATAGTCATATGATAAAAGTTTAGTAACTGAAGAACATTTAATTAAATTTAAAAAACAAAAAAGTACATACAATAAAACAAGGTTTAAGGTATGGTGTGAAATATTTGTACTAGTTAGTTAACCCTTTCATGCATAGTGGTCACTACAGTGGACAGCTATTCAAAGGCTGTTTTCTTGTATTTGTGTCAGTGTTGATGGTACACTTGCACATTGGACACTTATGTCTCACTCCATATTATATTTGTTATAGTTATATATTTATCTGTTGTTATATTGTCATCTTGTTTATAAAAAAATATCTTTTTTTTTAATAGTTTTTACACAGTGTGTATTATTTATTCATGTGTCAAATTCACAAGTCAAAATGTCTGTTGCCCAGCTAAGTGGACATGCAACAAACCCTTTGAAAAGTACATGAGAAAACCCTGATTGAGGTTGTCATAATTCATGCATGAAAGTGTTAAAGTAAATCTTTACATTTCCCGTCATCTTACAGTTCATTTTACTGCTGGGTGACTTTTTTCTGCATGTGTGCTGGTATGCATTTGCTTTCTTGCAAAGTTCTAGATATCGTACCTCCTGGCACCTGGCCTGGATACAGTCCACCAGTGCCACCAAAGCCACCACCACCAGCTCCAAAGCCTCCAGTGCCACCTAAACATGGAGCAGAATGCAGACAGTTCAGTTACATGCAGGCATACTGATTTTACAGGAAGCATTTACTTCAATCAGTATGGTAAACTACTACACTGAGCAGCTTTACCCTGAGCAGCTTTAGCCTGACCAGGTGATATGACCCCAAGTCCCACTCCTGCAAAAAAAAGTAAAAAAGTGAATTCCATATCTCTAATCCACATCTCGTAGGAAAAAAAATATGTGAAAACATTCACCAGTTCCAACAGGATATCCTGGCTTCGACCCGGGGCCACCTTGCACTCCTGGCAGTCCAGGTGCAACATTAAAGCCACCATAACCTGAAGCATGGATCGCAACGAGACCAATCACTAAATGCTGAATTTCCACTGAAACCAAACTTCAAAGACGTTAAAAAATACAAGTATTTTTACCATAGGGAAGTTTTCCACCTGCAGTTTTTGCTCCATAGGCACCTAAAGAGAGAAAGAGTGAAAAAAAGAGGCTGGAATTATTCCATATGTGCACACATCATCATATGCAAACGCTACGTTCAGGCGAACAGAATCAACCTTTTGGGTTGATTCTGTTCACCTGATCGTAGTGTTTTCAGTGGGAGAAACATTTCGTCACTCATCCAGTGCCTTTCTCAAACTGAAAACGCTACGTCCAGATGAACAGAATCAACTTTTTTGATTTGCTTGGCTGGATGATTGAGCATGTATTGAGACAATATAGGCAACCTTTGTGTTCGGGAGCTTTCAGAAAGACGAACAAAACAAAACCAATCTGTCTGAGACCCCAAATACACTCTTCTCTCATTAGAATAACCCAGTGCTAAACCTGCCACAGAAAATCTTAGAGTACAGTTAAGTATAAGATAAGTAAGACTGTAGTCTGTAAAATGATAATAATAATCCTGCTGATGTTAAAGTTATTTAACATTAGCAGAGTTTAAACCACAAAATGATATATTATACCACATGGCTGTAGAAGAATTAATGCAAATACTGTATAATTTCTTGTCACACCTTGAACTTTGGGTGATTTGAGGGGGTATCCGTGGAACACTCCTGGCTGCATTGGTCCCCCATACCCACGGATACCTGTGAAGAAGAAAAACATTTAAATCTTGGTTAGATAATAGCAGACAGAGTGGATACCCCCCCCAGAAATATTTACTTGTATAATAACAAACAATCATTGATAAAGTTACCTTGCTGTCCTCCTCCTCCTGCAACTACATAAGAAAAATGAGATATTCCAGTGAGACACATGAAGATTTTTTCCATGCAAGTATTAAACAGAGCTGCAGCGACGAAGCAAAGCACACTGAAACCATGCATCACGGTGCTACAGCATTACTCTTTGGACCCACACCAGCACTTTCACTTATTCATCAACATTTGTTTAGTATGTGTTACACTGGGACCTCTACTAATATTGTCTGTGAAGGATTGTCTGTAGTGTAAGCCTTTGTAGAGCTGGTATGTACTATGTTTGGGATTCACTGGCAATGAAATAAAACAGAAAATAAATCAGCTGACACCCATGAGTAAAAACCTGAACTTACTTGATTTGGGACTGAGTTGAGACCCAGTGGGCACTCCAGGCAGAACTCCACGTCCACCAAACCCTGAAGAAGCCAGAAGAAACCAGAAATTCCTGCAGTTGTTTTTAAATGACTGACAGTCTGTATGGTGAAACTGACAAAGGAGTAAAAGTTCCCCAGATTAATATATGAAAGAGTCAAACCTTGTCCAGGCACCAGTCCACCTTGATAAAGGCCAGGTACACCCACACCTGCCACAGCCAATGAGAAGACACCCATGTTTAAATATATGTGAGGGATCAACAGCAGTGTTGATGGTGAACATTTAGATGTCCGAAAACCACAAAAACAAAAAAGAAGCCAAATGGGATGCAGAAAATGCTTACATATTGAGCCAAATATTTTTAGGGTTGATACAAATTGAATTCACCTCTACAACTAAATGAATTATACTGTATACACTGATGTTTCACCTTCATCTAAATTTATTTCAGCAATGTAAAAATGCCTTTAAAGCTGCATTAAAAAGACGTGGAGTTGTATTTTTATGTATAATATTCAATATTACGTTTAATATATTATCAGAGAAATTCTCTTTTGAAGGAATGTTGACTTTTTGTTTTCTAAGGCCACATTTGCCAAGACTCAGTATAATCCTTTGCTTTTATGTACAAAACAATGCAAAAGTCTTGAGCCACCCATCATGTCTTTATATTTTGCTTCTAAGGTGCTTTCTTGTTATTTTTTTAACCTCCTAGGACCTGGCGTCCACATATGTGGACATCACATTTTGGGTTGTCTAGACCAAAATGCTAAATTGTGCTCTACAAGGGCCTGATATCCACTTACGAGGACATTATACTGCCACTATCCTATCAAAATTTAAAACGAATGTCCTCATATGTGGATCTCATTTTTCTCAGCAACAAAAATCAGGTAAAAAAAAAAAACCTGGTAATTCTTTGTTTTCACATCCATCAGGTCCCAATCAGCCCAAATAGCAAAGACAAAACTAAAAATGCATGCCGTGAAAGAGTTTGGGTCTTAGGAGGTTAAATCAGGTAATACTTCTCTGTCTTTCATTTTCAGCTCATGTCTTGCACCTGACTGTTTTCAGAGGAATGTTTTTTGTTTTTTAAAACACCTAATCACCTATGAATCACTCAAGCATAAAGAAGTCATTAATTCAATGAATGAACCAGTGCTGTGTGTAGCAAATAATCCATTTTAAAATGTATCTTTAGGGACTAGCACCCCGTCACAAAAACACATAATGTATTCCCATTTCTTTAGCTGAATTTGTGAAAACAAATAGCTAAAGATAACACAACTTGTATTTTTACAGCAACCAGGTGATTCTCAAAGAGCTACTAACTGAAAACTCGGTATATGTCAGCATGGTGTGCAGTGTGTCCTTAAAAAAATTCAAGAAACTGGACAAGTGGAAGACAAGGACAAAGAAGACAAAAAAGAAGCGGCAGACCTAAAACTTTATCTACAGCAGATAAACAGCAACTGGAAGTCATGTCTGGTGACATCTTTTGAGATATGATGTTTACTGAAAAAAGACTGACATTTGCTAAATTACACAAGAACTGGGCCGGTCTTATATACAGTAATAATTCAAAATAAGAAATTTCTGGTTCAGGTCAGAAGAAGACAGGTTTGGAGCTGCTTTTCAGCCAGTGGTGTTGGGAATCTTGTTAAAACTTATGAAATTATCAAAGCAGAAAAGTCTGATTTTGATCCACCGTGCAATACCATCTGGAAAATGTCTGACTGGGAATGGCTGCATTTGGTTTCATGACAGTGATCCCAAAATCACTGCTAAGGCAGGAGAAGCATATGTGAATAGAAAAACAAACAATGGAGCATTATCAGTCATGGATTGGCTTCTCAGAGCCCAAACCTCAACATTATTTAAACAGTGTGGGATCATCTTGACAGAGAATGGAACAAAAGGGAGCCAACATCCAGAGAAGAGCTGTGAATGTCCTTGAGAACTATTTCTGAAGGCTACTTTTAAATTACAAGAAATTACAAGAAATTTTGACTAAGAGTTCAGGCTTGCCAAAGTATAAAGCTGGCCATACCAAAACGGACTTTCAGCTCTCTAACAATGTTTTTACCCTATATCCTGTATTTTCATGTATGTTTGGACATGTTTTAATAAATTACTGTGCATGTTTCGCATTTTATTAGCAAAATATAAAGAAACGAGTGGTAATGCAAGACTTTTGCACACTACTGTCTATTTAAGCTTTTCTGGGTTTTTTTTGCACATTTATATGTTTTGTTGGAAAATATTTTTGATGTGGCTGAACTGCCTGGTGGGCTGCATCCTGTCTGTCTTCACTCTCATGAGTTTATTGTTGAGTCTACAAAACCTGGCACTTTGGCAGCTTTTTTTCCTGCGCCACCACCTCCAGGAAGGCCGGTCTGAGGAATAACAGGTGCTGAAAAAAACAGAAAGAAAAGAAACCATAATATTATTTTGCTTAAAGAAAGGGGTGTGAAAAAGACACAGTGTCCAGAACACACACACATCCTGGCCAAACTGGGATTTCTGCCTCTACACACAGCTGACTCCTTTCTTACTATTATATATTAGAAAATGTATTATATACAATCTATTCTAGTGAGTGCCTAACAAAAGTAAGACTTGCTTTCAATTTTCAATTTCATGAAAGAGAAATCAGAGCAAAAATAAGATGAAAAAAATTAGAAAAGGTGGAAAAATGATATGAGGTGTGTGCCTTGCCTCCACCGGGTCCAGTTCCAGTGACTCCAGGACCTCCTCCTGGTCCTCCAACCCCTGTTCATATGCATACATAAACATATATTTGAAGTCACATTCAGTTCAGCGTTACTCTTTGACACCCATAAGATGCTTTGTACCAATGTAAAGTTGTGCATCCCAACACCACTAGAGGGCCCTGTGCCACTAAAGATGAGCAATGAGTGGCTTTGTGGCTTGTGGCAGGTCCGCTTGCTGGTCAGCGGTAATGAGAGCAGCTAATCTGGGCCTCGCAGTTTATCATCACCCCCGTGACCAAAAGCAACATGGCTTTTGACTTTTGCTTTAATCAGAAACGGCAGCCAGCATGCATGGCATTTTCCTCACTTCATCAAATGCCTCATTTCGCTGGCTAACCCCTCCTGCGGGAAATGAGCTGTCAGCTTCACTTGCAAGGGAGCTTGGCAGCAGGATAAAACACAATGGTTTATTTGGTTAATTTTTTTTTTTTTATCTTAAAGTCCACACACTTTATTGGACAGACATTGCGCACTGCCTGTAAGTATGCGTTCTGGGGGAACTGGTGAGGCAAACTCTGGCAAGGGAATGTTTTGTTTTATCTGTGCTCTTTCAGAGGAAGGACCCTTTATTTTCAGTGTCATGAAAACAATACAGACTGATTCTAGGGACTGATTTTTGCCATTGCCAATCAATACTTAACGGTAGGCTCCGTGCCATAGTCAAGTCTTGGCCATGATTGAGCCCTCCTGAGTTCATTTTTAATCAGCCGTACTAATTTAAGGCAAATCATGTGTCTGAAAACAGCACGGACTCTCAGGTCAGGCCAGGCTCTGCTGAGGTTTACGCTGTCTAAGGTTTGCAAGTACATGGTAAAAATGTACGCATGTTTGCCAAACTGTGTTTTCATGCCGAGTTACCATTAATGTGAAACATTCACTTTGGCTTTCTCCTAACATTTGAGCATGCAGATCTTTCAGAGTTCAAAATGCTTCAGTCAGTGTCAGTCTGGTCTGTACAGTAGTCTGTCAACGTGCCAAAACGTGAGCTTGCCTCCTGCACCTGTGAGCAGGACAACCAGAATTTCAGATGCACTTCAGATCCATCCAGGAGCCTCATCTGTGAATGTGTGTCGTTTTTTTGTTTAGTGGACAGAACCTAACGGATTACAGTGACATCGGTAATGTCAGTTTGCAATTATCCAAACAAAAACAGATTTAACATAAGAGGGAGGCAATGTTTCTGTTTAACAACAAGCTTTCACATGGCAGACGAGCTCATTCCACCTCTGCAGGGATGTTTCACTGTAATCCTGGAAGTTACTTCAGTCCTTAAAGTCCTGAGGTATTTTTAGACCTCAGATATCAGGACTGAAATTCGAAAGAAGCATAATATCGCTTCAGTAATCAAAACAAGTAATTGAAACATAATCGGTGTCTCGTTCCAACAGCCAGTATCCCATGATCCTATCTGATGACCCCCAGTTTCCACTGCACTCAATGAGAAATCAAGGAAAAATTGTTTGCTGATGCCATCACTCTTTTATAAGAAGCCGATGTTACATTTCTACCCAGACATTTTCTGCCCTGCATTTTACCGCTTTTAGCAGCCTTTGATCCAGCTCCCGGATAGTAGCCCCCGTAGCCACCTAAGCGACACAAAAAGTTAAAGGTTAGTGAGTTTTTGCCCCTGTGTTTAACATACACATAGCAGTTCTAGTTTCAGCTCACCTCCTCCATAGCCTCCAGGCCCCAGGCCGCCACCTCCTAGATTTCCATATCCTGGATAATACAAAAGTGACAGTTCACAAACGGACTGAAGTGTGTAGATGATAGCAAATTAAAGAAAAGCACACAGTTTTCTTTCATTGTGGCTATAGTGAGTTAGATGTGGTTTACCCAGCAGTAATTACTCCTAAAGAAAAATAAGCCATCACTCAAACATTTTCCAAGACCTGTGAGTACAGCGCACCATACAGCAAAAAAATAAATGGCATGGCATAAGATATAATGTCATGTGTGCCTAATTAAATCTGATTGAAAACACTTGCGTGTGTGTTTTCAGAGCCAAGGACTTTACTTTGGGTACATGGGATAAAGCTGACCCCAACTGGCTAAAATGCATGAGAGAAATACCATAAAAAAATTGGTTCCCTGTCTGGTTATATTTAATTCTAAACACTGGATGGAGCAGTCTGCTCTTTTTGAGGCCCTAAATCCCCAAACTAATCTTTTTGGCTTCACTTGACACATAAATAAAGCCATATCCCTGCGAGCTGACAGGAACAAACAATGTGAGAAGAATGTGGGGAAAGAGCAAAAGAAAAAATGCTCACCACCTGCCTATTGATCATAAGAGACTAGATTAGTATTAAAAAAAAACCTCCAGAAAACAGATTCTGCTTCTCCTCCGCTCTGACTCTTAAAAAGGCATATTTACAAGCACTATTAGAAAATTCAACACTGGAACGTGCAGTCAGACAAAGGTTTAGATTGCTTGAATTTAGTGGCTTCAAATCGTTTGAAAATAAAAAAGGTAATTTAATAGATGCTTGACTTTATATGTTAGAGTTCTTAAGATACAAAACATGCTGTAATTTAGACAGAAAGAAGAAGAAGAAGAAAAAAACCCTCAAGATGGTGTAATTTTATTCACATCTAGATGCATTATGTTGAACTTAAGTATCTCCAGACAACTGCCAAAGTGATAAATGCCTATTACTTAGCGTTAACATATGGGAATGGATGTTTTAAAACGTGTTAGAAACATTAATGTCTGAGCTGTATTTCACAGAGTTGAATTAAAAGAAGCTGTGAGTTAACCAAATTCTTTTATCAGAGACAAACAGGTCGGAGTAATGACTGCTTTCGAAACCAGAAGAAATTTGGATGCTGCCAATGGGCTAGTCGACCAAGGAATTTATTTTCATCAATGCTCGTATGCCAAAAAATAATCCTGGGTGAGAACGAGTAAGCATGGGAAATGAGTTGAGCGAGGGGGAGGGGGAGTTGAGCGAGATTCGGAGTGGAGGGCGAGAGGTCTGGTGTTGGTCCAGCAAGCCGCGGGGTGCAGGTAATGATAGTGACGAAGGGTGGGAATGTGCGGCGAGAGACAGAGGGGAAGATGGAGAGTGAAGTTTCATGACTGAGTCAAAACAAATGTGGGCACTGGCCTTGCCAAAGGTTTGGCAACTAGACATAGCATGCAATATAAGTCCAAAGGCTAAGCTGAGCGTCCTTGTGATAATTCATCTCCTTCAAAGGTTTCAGCTTGATTCCCCTCGATTGCTCAACCATCCCCAGCCACACCTCGAAGTAATCAATTCTTATATAAATCTGTCTGATGCTGGGCTTTCCCTTTTCCAATGTGTCTTCGGCTGACACGAGGAATCATTCGTCTTATGCTTATCAGTGAGAAATGTGCACCAGAAATGTTAAAGAACTGGCATAAAAATGGAAGCGTTACGGGTCTGGTTTGATGTGTTCCTTTACACTAAGAGCACTGGACTGTCTCACTGGCCAATCTGAGACATGTTTGTAGGTGTGAGATTACAGCAAGAGGAGGCTTTTGCATGTTAGTGTGGACCAAAGACTTGAAGAGAGTGAAGACAGGTAGGACCCTGGAGGTTTTTAGCTTATTCATCCATCATCTGGCCCACCTGTGCTCGCACATGCACAGCCCGACCTGGCAGTGGTTTTAAAGGTTGTCCAGCATCTGCCAGGTTGAGCTCAACTGTCTGATTGAGATCATGAGACACAATCCAGACACCCAGAAGTACTTCTGAGTGTGTGCATGTGTGAGCAAGAGGCTATGAGTGCAGGCCTTGGGCAGAGGCAAAGTTTAGAGAAGAAAGAAAAGAAGGGAAACTTCGTTTTCTGTAATTCTGACATCACTGGAGTGTAGGAAAATACAATGCTTTACAGTTTTAAAAAAGCTACCCTGGAGGTTGTGTATGTTTGAGTTCAAAGAGAGAGGACACGCTAACAAAATCTGGACTTTTGTCAGTTTGGCATTCATCCACTGATTGTGTCTTTGGGAGATGGAGGGTTGAGTTTTGTACAAAAGCCCTCTGTTTAGCTATATTTACACCATCTTGTGAGTCCAAACAAGCAGACTTTTGTTGGACTACTACTATTACAGCATGTCAGCTCACACAAATAGACCCGACTTAGCTCACGCATTAGCGGGAGTCCACACCGTTGCTGTTTGTTGTCATGATCTACACACTTGGAAAGCCTGCACCCTGATATCATATCATCATTTTTCTTTGGTGCCGCTCCAAATATTTGGCTGATTGCTGTCAAGCTGAAGGACTTCTGTACATTAATACAGCTCCGAATTTTCTCAGTGACTCTCGAGTCGTAATAAAAAGCCCGAGAGACCACTTGAAACCCCAATTGCATTTGGACCTTAGACAAAAGAACCCAAAGAAGGCCTGTGCTCTAAATGGCACAGAAACCCAATACTACACAGGAGGGAGGACTGGGGGCCAAGTAAACTGGAAGGTAAGTGATGCGGCGCAGCAGTGCATCAGAGTTTCCTCCATTTAGATTCCTTGAAAAGAAAGAAATGTGACAGAAACACAGTTTACTAGCCAGTTTCCATTAAGAAAAGACCCCTGGCTCTAAGCTGTGAAGTGGCAAGTGCACAAACAGGTTGTTGAGGTGAAATCTGCTGTGCTGCCGTTATGAATAATTGAGTATTGCGTAGCAATGGTTGGTGATTCATTTGCGGTGGCTTGTTTAAGAATGATTTCACTGAGGATACGCAAGTTTAGAGCTTCTCCGGCAAAGAAGAGGGAATCTTGTTTTTCAGTGGAATGAAAATGTGACGAAGGACAGGCAGCCATGCCTCCTGCTGTACCATGTCATGCAGATCGCTATTTAAACCGAAGACTTACGGTGGATTAAAACTGGCCAGACAGTGTGGCTAGTACTTTCAGTCACCAGTCATGTTCTCAAACACAAGTCCAGTACAAGTGATGGATTTGAGCCAGTGTGAACAGAAATATCTGGTTTCAATCTCTGCACTGAAACGTCTTGCTCATTCTCCGTTGGGGTTAGGTAAGGTAATTCTCTGTTTCGGGACCAGAGGAATACAAGAGACATTAATCAAAACAATATTTTCGGCGCACAGTCTTTTTCTGTTACTGTTCCTCTGTCGGTTTAACCATCCTTGTCTCTTTCCTCTCACTCTTTCCTCTCCAGTTGGTGTCTAAGGGCTTGTGCAGACCAGACATGAGGTGTTAATAGCAGCAAATGGAGAAAGCCAAACATGAGAAGTGAGAGAAATATTTGCTCGCTCCTTTCCATCCCCTCCATTTTCCTCCCCCTTTCTCCCCTCTCATTCTCTCTCGCTCTCTGCTTTGTGAACCAGCTGGGTCTGGTGAAGGGTTTAATTTAAGAGAGCAAAGAATTCCATGGCAGAGATCCACTGTAACTGACGGCAGACGCGAGGAGAGCAGACTTCGGAGCTGGAGCTCTGGAATGTCCAGGAAATTTTTGGGACTTGTTTCTCATTGTATTCTTGGTTTCAGGTCATATTTAATCAGGAAGGCTTCATAAGAACAAGTGGTTAATTCACAAGGGGAGATTATTGTACTGTAACTCATACACATCTTTAATACTGTTATCTGACTTGGAAGCCGGTGCTGGTATGCAAAAAATGGCTAATCAAACAAACATGTGAAGAGTAGAGTAGCTGCAAGAAGCACAAAGACGTGCTACAGCATAATACAAATGCTGTAATTTTCTGTAATGTGATGGAAAATCTTCATGAAGATAAACTTCCTCTTCAAGGGCCCAGGAGACTCAGTGTTTTACTGTGACTGACAGGCAGACTCTGCTGTTCAGCTGTGGTCCCATATAAATTTTCACTTTGAAAGTTAAGCCCATCATTTTGTCCTTCACTGTCATGACAGCAGATTTTTATCAGTATCAAATTATCACACAGTTTCGCTTCCAAGTTGGTGGATAAGTTGCATTCTTACAAGGTGACACAGACCAAGTTGAATGGAAGCAAGAGTCACGTGACGTGCTGTGGTGATTCCAGATCGCGTGAGACATGTGGACACACTGAAGATCCCCCTTTGCTTCCTCTTCTTCCCCCCTCCCTCCATTGTGACCTCCCCTAATCTTGGTCACCTCAAGATTTGGTTGCGCTGTCAGTCACGGACACGCGGTGCTGTGAGAGGCAGGACGAGTCACATGTTGGACTAATTAAGTATTTACACAGTCACACCGCTACACACAAAGTCTTTCCCTCGCTGGCTGATGTGAGCTAGCTGACTTTGGCGGAAAGCCTTATATTGTTTTTGCTTTTCCTTTTCCATGGAGTCATTGACACGATCAATGAGAGGTCCCAAAGCCTGATCCTGCCTCTCTGCCAAATGACCCCAAGTGCAAAACTGTCAGAGATCCTACAGACAAACAGGGAAAGGGTCTTGTTATTGTCTCGTTCTCTGACATCTATGCTTGCTGTTACCGTGTGCAAGTACACTCTCACACCATCCAGGTTAAGATCAGTGTTAGGTGTCAATAAGCGGGTGGCAATTATTCACTTTTATAAGGGAGCTTTGCATCATACAAAAAATTAAAAGGGGGTATTTGGCAGTGGGCACCTACAGTGCAAGAAAAACTTTGGGTATCTTTGGAGAGCCTCACAAACCCACACACTTGGGCATCAGAACACATACATCATCTGTGAGGCGCTGAGCAACTCTTGCGAACGGCTTCAAATTAAAGGCAACTGTAAAAGTCACCATTACACTTTCTTTGGATTTAAAGCAGCACCGCTGTGCCAAACCAGGCTGCCATGCCCACTGACGTCTGTGGCAGTCTGAACCCACCAGCCCGAGTCTTTTCAAGCCTCTCACCTCTGCAAACACGCATTATTTCAAGCACATCTGTCCAAAAGACCATTATTCCCATGTTTTAATTCACACCATGTTAATTTTCGACTCCACACATTACACAATATCCACCGAGCCTCTGATGTAATTGTTTATACTAGAGCCATATAGAGCAGAACACGCTATGCTATAGGCTTTCAAGTTGACCTGACATGTCTCCCGCTTCCTTGTTTGTGTGTGAGTGGAGAGGTTCTGCTCTTCTCCTTTTTATCCACTTCTAAAGGAATGTCACAGTTGCTCTGCCAACACTAAGCCCCTGAATATGTCTGAAGAGTATCTCTAACTCAGAGCTCATACCATTGCTCATTTTGTAGCTTGGCACACACACACTCACAGAATGTACTGTAAAGACATGCAGACAAGGCAGAAACACACCACGGGCATTAGATTGAGCAGCAAAGCACGGAGTACATGTGCTGGGGGAGAATGAAGTTTTAGGGGGAAAAAAACTGCTCATTTGTGATCAGTGGGTTCCATGTGCAGGGAGGTTCAATTGTGCAAATTATGCATGGTGTAAGAAAATCAGTCAACAAATGCAGCCTGTGGCCATGGTATGTAAAGTTGGCCAAGTGCGTTTCCTCTCCCAGATGGTCCACATATGCATCTAACTGCCATTCCACTGAATGCTTTTCTGACAACTCAGGGCCGAGAGGGGAGGCTAGTGCTCAACAGGTCGGCTCAGCTCATAACATGCAAATTAAAACATTGATGATGGATTCCTCGAGTCGGCCTTAAAAGCATTTTCCAAGTTCCTCCGTCGTTATGAAAAAGGCTGCTATCACCGCTCAGCCACGAGAGGCATTTCATTATGACAAACTGTATGGGATACTCTACAAAGGAAAGCAAGCAAGAGAAGATAAACTGTCACTGACGGTGGGAAAGCTGTTTACTAAATAGCACGTTACAAATATGCAGAGGCATTGCTGCATGAACTAATGCGTTAGGATACCTACGAGGCCTCAAGAGCCAAAGCTGAAGTCATTCAGAACCCATTTATCATCCCAGGTTACTCAAGCCCGGCACTGGGCCTGATTGAGAAATCCAAGAGAGACATTTCACAGGGGTGAGATAATTTCTGCGACTCCCATTATTTGAAATTGGGAGCATTTTAATGAATGAGCAAACCTGCACTGGGAGGACAAAACATCAGCACCAGAACACTTTTGCAGTGACTGTTTTTTAAAACGACACATGTTGCATCACAACATTTTTGAGGCCCTGCATCAGACCTGAGCATAGACGTGAGCTGTGTATGTATCAATCACCCGCCACGCTTTTGATGATGCCGTGTGATGCATGATCCTTTATACCCACCGAGACTGGAATGCATACAGTAAACTTTCCAAACAAATAATCTCCTCTTAATGGCCCTTTAAATTCTTCAAACCCAACCCGCAGCAACAGCGCTGTAAATGCTTACTCTTAAACAAATCTACAAAACAGGCCCTCGGCTCTCACAGACTTCACTCTGTCTTCATAAGCTCTTACTGAAACAACAGAAAGAAATTTCTCTATCACTACATAAATAATGCTTTGGCTGTGCAGCCAGATGGACAAGGAAAGCGGTCCACACTACCGACCTGCTGGCAAAGGGAGTGTCAGAAGAGGTTGTGAGAAGTATCGTCATGGGACAGTTGCTCAACCAACAAAGCGGAGATGGACAAGATTCATCGGTAGTAACGTTCCCAGGAAAATAACCGTACAAACAAAACACAAAATTGGCCAGTGAGGGCCTAAGGAGATATTACTGAAGCAGAGAGAAAGTACTTTATAATTGCATGTGGGGAAATACCACAGTTAGAAACAGTGATGTGTGGAACGCCTGACTGATTAGTTACCAATGAAAACTAATAAAGAGCTTCTTATCAAGCTTTAATCCAATATAAATGTAATTCTCGGGATGAATTTGCGAGGATACAGAAAATGGAACGTCAACAACTGGTGACGTAATCCAAGAAAAATTGTTCGGGAGACAACAGGCACTTGCAATGCGAACAAATAAGCCGTCTTGGCTGTGTGCATATTGGGTGGGCTGAGTCCAGTGTGGGGGTGATATCAGAAAGTTTCCGTTGCAGACAGTTTATTTTCCAAGATCTTGAATGCTTGACGCAGAGAGCCGGTGGAGGGCAGATTAAACGGACTAAGAGGAAAGATAGTTGAGTAAGAATAGAGAAAAGTCCATAATTCACATTTTTCCTGCATAAACAAGTGTGTCTATTATGTGCTGAAAGGGATGCCGAATGCCTCCAAACCGATGTCAGAATACATATTCGGCATTTGTGTGTGTGTTTGTGACGGCGCGCACACATGCGGTCGCTCTTGTAATTGCGCACATATGAAGATGATAAACATATCTACATACAATCATAGTCATGCATATTCACATGCAGATGCTTCCAGTCTCTGATAGCTCAGAGGACAGGTCTGAGCTGCGGTAATGAAAAGCACATGTGCTCCAGGAGACTAAACCTCCTCCGAGCTCATCTTCTTTTGGCTAAACACTTTAATCCTCACCTCAATCTATCAGTCTCCTTTCTCTCACAGAGCTCTCTCGGTATGTGTGCTGTGCGAATGAATGCGCATATAATTCTCTGCGCTGTGATGAGAGGTGGTGTACGCGTATGACATATATACGGCATGTCCGGATGAGTTATCGGCCCTTTCCGTTCTCCTTGCTTTAGCCTGTCTCTTGTCTGTCCTCCCCGTGTCCACTGCACGCTTCAATTTCTCTGCCTTTCCTGCTTTTGAAGAAGAGAAGTTCACTTGATGCGTCTTCAAACAATGACCGCGATATGAACCAGGAGATGAGCAGGAAAAGAAAAGCAGGTGTACTTCTGGGCCATGCTTTTTAAATCCTAGAAAGATTAACTGAAAAAAGAAATTCTGAGTTTTTAGGGGGAAAAAAGAAGTGCGTGTGTTGTAACAACTGTTTTCTTAGGAATTACAGGGGCATTTTTTTTTTCCAGTGATGGTATTAAAGTGAATAGTAAGTAAATCTTCATTTATTTCAGATTTTCACAAACAGTCCAAAGTGCTGCGAACACTCAAGCCTACCACCTGCATGTGTTTTCTGCAATCAGCAGCCACAACTCTCTGCTGGCCTGCCGCCACGCAGGTCCATATGACTGCCAAAACAACTCAGAGACATGTTTCTGTGTTGACCAAAATGTTACATGTATCTCAAATTTTCCGAGGAGGATTTTTGACTACATTTTCCAATACTTTTCATCATCATGTTTCAGTGGAAGAGCCGCAGAAAAGGCGAGACTCTTTACACTCAGCTGCCAGTTTTTTCCAGTACGCTTATCTATTCATAAACGGCTCGGCAACAAATCCCGCTGCGCTTTCGCAAAGACTTTTTGGAGACTTCAGGTTGTAATGCCGAGTTGTACTACACTGTAGTTGCATCACAAGGTTAAGCTGAACAGTGGGGTTACATTACCAGGCTCGCAATATCAATTTCCGTCTTTCTTTCTGGTTGGATGGCAATTGGCAGAACTTACTCAGAAACTTAGTGTACTCAGCTGTCCTGAAAAGCACAGAGACTGTTCAGGGTCAGCTTTCCTAAAAGCTAGTGTTGGACTTTTTTACAAAGTAGTGACATCTGATGCCTACTTATCTTATTTTGAGATTTTAATTTCTTCAGATTTGCAACTTGCTACCAGCCAGTCTTTAGTTTTTTCCTTCAGTCGTAGCTATTTGCTCACACATACCTATTTTATAACATTATGAGCCTAGAAACTAATAAAAGCCCGACTGCCACTGATGCTTTCGACAGACAAACTATACACGAGCAGTATTTCATCCATCTACTGTATGAGATCTATAGTCTGTTAAATTGCTCACAGACCCCGATGGCTCATATACGTTTTCATTGCTCAAAGGCCGAGGCTCGCTCTTGTCAGCTTCTGACAGCGTTAGAAAACTAAGACAGACAACATGTTGTCTATGATCTTCAGTGTTTATTACTCTTGGAGAGTCCACTGGTAGGCTGAGTGTAAACACATTGCAGCTCTCCCACACAGACACATCTTTTCTCAAGCTAAAACAGACCATTGTAATTGTACAAAGAAATTACACCAACAGCAAAAACAGTAACCTCTATGTTTCTCGTTAACTGCGTTCACGTTGCCTGAAAGTGACAAGAGGCTGGTCGGCGAGAGCCAAGTTTCAGCAATTACGCTATGAGTATTGAATCCACCTTCGCTTGAGGCAGCACAAGAAAAGAAAAGGTGTCCAACAGCTGTTCATAAGGAGAAAGTTCCTCCTTCCACCTTTCATTGTATTGTCAGAGCTGGATGCTGACAGACTTCACAATTAGTGTAACATTTACAAGGTCTTGCATGAGTTACGCTGCAATTCACTGCAGTCACGCTACTCACATAGCCAGCTGCTGTTCTCCATTACTGCAAAGGCAAGGTGCATATCTGAGGAATGCAATGTCACTGCTTGAATTCATCAGAAGAATGAATGGCAGCTCTTGTTATGTGAGCATGCATCTGAGAGTAGCTGACCGGTGTTTGCATTTGTGTGTCCTTGGAAAGACAATCCTGCTCTTAATATTAAAGATTAATGAAAAACTAAAAACAAGTCAGTGAATTTTCACGTGATAGTTGCATGTTCTCTCTGCAGCACAAGCCTGCAGACACTGACCAATGGGATGGATTCTACCTGCCGCTGCGTGAGTCTTAACTACAGGTGAACTGTAGATATACAATTGTGTATTAATGGAGGCTTCATGCTTGTAAGGCTTCAGGCAATATTCCTCTGATGGAAAGGAAAGCAGCACCGATGGAAACCAACATTCAAAGCTTTGTGAACAGCCATGAAGCGGAACATATTACAGCTCCCCTGAGACTTTAAGTCTTCTTTTCCACTTAAAAAAAAGCGTCTTAGCTAAACCCCAGCAATGCACTGTGAGTGTTTTCCATACAACAGAGATTAGTATGGATTCAGAGTGGAGCACTGATCTAAAACAAACACGCAAGGAGCTTTTTAAAACATTTCTCACTTCCCTTTTTCTCACCAATTTAAATCCTGCCGTGTACACGGTGAGGAAGAGAGGGGTCTTTAATGCACACAAAAGCGCAATATTTCTCCAGTAATGCTCTGCTGCGCCTGGCCAAAGTCAACTTCCACCAAATGCTGGATATTAGGTCATTTTCACAAAACTGCTTTCCAGCCACTCTGGTTGGAGGGTGAAGGTGTGGCACTCCAGAGGGACCCTGCTCCATGTGTTATCAGGACTATAGAACCATTGCTTGGTCCCTTATCTTTCTAAACACAGAGAGGTAGGCTGAGATTGTATCAGCAGTGCTTGGGGGAAATTAATAGATGGCTAAATTTACTAGAGCACCAATGCGGTGCAGACTAAAATACAGCAAAGGAAAATATTTATTGTACAGTATCGGAGAGAAGGGCTGTGGTAAATTTCAACACGGAGGTTTCCAGATATTGTGAGGGTCCAGCTTTACAATAACATTAATCAGTGCTCTGGCACCACTGTTTGGCAGGCGTTGATAGCTGTTTGCACTCTGCCAATCATCACTCCTTAATCCTTTTCATGCAGCAGAGGTAAAGAAATCTGTATGTATGATCCCACCCAGTCAGGAATCCCCAAATAGATGCCAACCCACTCGCCCCAAAAAACCCAGGACTGATAAAGAAAACCTGCTGACACCCAATCAAAAGACTATCTGTCTCTTTAATGACTGGGTGGGTAAGGGTAATGCAGACCATAGAGTGACTAGATTGCCTTCCTTTCAAGACCGTCCAACATGGTGTAAAATCTCTTTATTATTGCAATGCTGCATCATGTGGAAACCGAGCAAAAATATTGGGTTCAAAATATTTTGTGAAAGTGTAGATTAGTGTTAGCTCCATGTAAAAATCAGTCTGTTCTAATATCAGTAAAATGATCGAATAAAAAACATAGTAACACTAAAAAAAATGTTCCAGCTTACCTGGTTTAGGGGCCTTTCCACCTTGTCCTGTTGAAGTCAAAGCAAAGATAATATGTGAGGACTGTGTGATTATCTGATTGTGACATAATTTGTTAAACTGTTTTAACACAAACGGACAGCTTTGACTTAAGACGCCAAAATGCTTTGCTTGATTATGTGTAATGACAGTGTCTCCTAAAGGCAGGTGCATTGCTGGTCGACAGCTAAATCAATGAAGCGCAGTTGCTTCATACCTGCTGGCAATCCTGCAATGACCTGGCCACCTGCCCCTGGCACGAATACGCCTCGGCCTCCACCTCCTCCTGCATAACCTCCTGACAGAAACAGCAGATGATGATAAAAGTGATGACAACATTAATGATAGGCTGATCACAGTCGCACTGCCGTGTTTGTTTCTGTAACGATGCTCGTGTCATGTCGTCATTTCGTCCTCATCGTTACCATTTGGAGATGGCTGTTAATTATCACGGTAATCATTGTTAAAGACCACTGAGCGCATATAAGAGAAAACTCATAATGCTTTCCAGCAAACAGGCTTATTAAAAGCGGTCAGCCCTCAAACACATTGTTTTACTGCCTCAGCAATATCCCTTGGATTTAATTAATCTTAGCTTGTGGTGGCGTGACAAGGAAGTCACACCAATTGTTTTCCACCTGATCCGGCCGAACCAAATCCGAGCGCCGACAGGGAAATTTGTCTCAAGGACAGCAGTCTGTTTCTTATGGAACTAATGTTACACTGTTGTATGCTTAATGTCGTAAACTTAATGTGCGCATAGCCCTCAAATATAAAACTGCCGCATCACACTGGGTCTTCCTTCAGTCATGTCTTTAGAGCTCCTGGAGAGCAACAAAAACAAGAAAAAAAAAAGGTGCACAAGGTCAAACTTGTTCAGCAAATGCGAGCTGAAGCCCTGCCAGGGCACTGCACAGGGTGTGTAAAGCTGCTGCTAAAATGGTGTGTGTGAGTGTCTTCTGCTGATGTGTGAAATGACAAACACCAGACTGAATATCTGTGTCTGCAGTGACACTACTTTCTCGAATTAAAGAAACTTACATGGAAAATATCTATGATTTAGGCTGAGCCAAATTAAAGACTCTCTTCAAAGAGCGGCCTAGATGATGCTGAAGCTTATTAAAAATGTATAAATATTAATCAGTAGCTGGAAGGAAATGAGTTAAACCAAGTTGAATTCATCATAAAATCGCCTTGATCCATGCACAGCTCGAGCCTCATGAGGCTAAAAAACAATTCTTCCAAAATACATATTTGAAGTAGACTTTTATGATATAATTTTGTTTAATTTGTCCACATCACAGACAGAGACATGAATGCTTCAGTTCATGATAAACCAGATGCAATTCTTGAGAAGTTATTTTTATATTTTTTTGGGGGGAAAAAGTCATAAATCAAAAAATCTCTTTTACTCACCTGCAGCCTTAGCTGGTTTATAGCCCGCAGGGAACCCTCCAGCACCCCCTAGTAAAATAACAGTCATACAACTATTGATTTATGGTTTGCTTACATGTAGTAAGGTAATGGACAGTTTATCATCATGCCAGCCTACTTGTGTCATAAGTTCTGTCAGGACACCAGGAGAGTGTCTTGTGGCATCTTCTGAGAGTTACTACGTACTAACATATAAGTTTTTATATCACGATGAAGCACGGTCACAGTCCGCTATGTCCAGAAGTGACAATGCTGCACATGCATACAGTAGGGTATATGCTATACACACTACTGAATGCATGCGCACATACATCGATTATATACATTAATGTTTTGCACAGGACTCCATGCAGTCTGGTGAAAAATCGAGTATGCCCCATGATTCGATAGCTTGTAGGACCAACTTTAGCAGCAATAACTTGAAGTAATCATTTTCAGTGTGACTTTATCAGCCCCTCACATCGTTGCAGAGGAATTTTGGCTCACTCTCCTGTACAAGGTTGCTTCAGTTCACTGAGGTTTGCAGGCATTTGTTTATGCGCAGCTCTAGTAAGGTTCCACCACAGCATTTCTGTCAGGTTGAGGTCTGGATTTTGACTGGGTCATTGCAGCACCTTAATTTTTTTCTTTTTCAACCATTCTGTTGTAAATTTGTTGGGATCACTGTCCTGTTGCATGACCCAGTTTGAGCTAAGCTTTAGCTGTTTGACAGATGGCCCCACATCTGACTCTGGAATACTTTGAGACCAAGGAGCTCAGGGTCGACTCTGTGACTTCAAGGTGCCCAAGTCCTGTGGCTACAAAATAAACCAAAATCATCCCCCCTGCACCACCGTGGTATGATGTGTTTATGCTGATATGCTGTGTTTGGTTTTCAGCAGACACAATGCTGTGCGTTATGGCCAAGCATCTCTACTTTGGCTCGAAGGAAATTGTTCCTGAAATCTTGTGGTTTGTTCAAATGCAGCTTTGCAAGCCTAAGCCATGCTGTCATGTTTATTTTAGAGAGAAGACGCTTTCTTCAGGCAACCTTTGGAAGTGGTCACACTTCCTGATGATCAGTTAATTATATGCATTTGATTAGCAGCACCTGGCTCGTACTTACCTTATTAATTCTTCTGGAGGCGGTAAGAGTGTGCTTTGACAGGACTGCATGAAGTCATGTGAAAACTTTCTTTTTCACATGAGTGTATATTTGTGAGTACATACAACGAGAGAAAAGGATGATTACATGTCAAAAACATGCACATTTTCACTCTTAAAAGACTTTTTGGGTTAAATGTTTGCTCAGACAGTTTCAGACTTTCCAGTTTATGCTTTTGTGTAAGCCACTTTCAGTCATTTGAATCATCAGTGCCAAGACTTAACTATCAACTCCGCTTTGAAGTTTGATGACAAAGCACTGCCAAGTAGAGTGCTATGTTTCTTATATTCTTTTGCACATAATACTGCAAGTGTCTTTATTTTGAGTCAATTGCATGTTCACATTGCAGTGATTCTTATACTGCTATTTCTTTTAGTTAAACTTCTGCTCCACGGTAGTTCAATTTACCTCTCATACCTTTTCTAAAGAGAAGCAGACTTTGTTTATAGTGGCTGTGTTCTGGATTTTTTTTGTTTTTAAATTGTGCAGACACTTGGTGGATGCTCTTTTACCTGGAAAGAATCCAGTTCCTGTTCCACCGCCTCCTGGTCCTAACCCAGCACCAGGTGGTAGATACACACCTGGAGCACAGATCAGAAAAAGCAAGAAGTTATCTTCTATCACAAACACATGTGACACTAACTAGAAATATGGGCATGCAGCCATCTTTTTTTTTTTTTTTTTTTTTAAACACATTGCTTCTAATAGCATTTCTAAACAAAGACCTCATTTATTGGACAAACACTCTTAAACACTTCCATCATCTGTGACCCATAAAGCAAAAATGGAGTCTGTCCTTGGTATACACATCCGCCCCAGGTTGCAGAAATGAAACGTGCGCACAGCAGCTCCAGCCGAATCCACGGTGAAAGGGAAACTTTATAAGTTTGATGAGGAGAAAATTCTAATCGTTTTCATACTGATGAGGTACTGCAGTTGGAAACTTTCTTTCTGAATCTTACTGCAGTACTCTGAATACCCACAACCCCCACCTGCATCCCCTAGCCTTATTTTTCGCCTGATTTTTGGCTGCAACTCTGAGTAACTCCTGAGATGGTCGTTCTGGATCCCAGACATGGTGGCCTCATGTGTGCAAGGAACAACAAGAGAAATAAAAAGAAATGGAGACTTAAAAAAATGACTGCAGTTGTTCTGGGACGACTAACAGCTAAATCCAACGGGACCGGCGAGCTAAAGCCAAAATTACAAGTAATATTTTTTGAGGGGAAAACCTGGTTTATATCACAAAAACACAATGTAAATGAGAGAATGTGGCTGTAAGACCACAATGATTATGTTTAATGGCTCTTACATGTGTTGGAAGACAATTTAATTTAAAACACATGTCAAAGGCGTTCATGTGTTTATTAGAGAATACACTTTGAAAACTGGGCTTTCGGTTCCGTCCACTGAGTGAGGCCATTAGAGGAGGAACATTACAAGGTATTACTGTCCAATCTGGATGAATCAAAGTTCATCACACATGCAACCAAAAAAACAGCCCATGCATTTGATCGAGTACGCTGGATTGAAGAAAGCACTAACAACCTGTGATATATTTTTTGATTTGTGCAACAGTATTATCAGTTTTATAGCTGAGGCTGATAAAGCAGTGCTAATCAGTGGGGGGAACTAGTGAAGCGCAAAGTCCTAGAGGATGCTGCAGGAACCACCTGGACTGGAAGAAGAAGATATTTGTTAACACACAGCTGGATTATTAAATTACAAGGAAGCTAAGTATGAAAATCTTTAATTTAAATGTACTGACACAGCTGTAAGTAGTTTGCAGTGAAGCTATGGACAACAGTGTCACACTCATATGTCTGTGAATGTTCTCAGTCATCCAGGTCATCGTAGTCTAAGGAGCTTGGAAAGAAAAGCGTTTGGACCATTTGACCATTTGTCCCTAGAACTGAAGAAGCTTCTCGGATAAGAGGTGAAACGTCTTCAAGCAACTTAAAGAAGTCCAGATGCTTTTCTTTCCAAGCTCCTTAGACTCCTTCAGATACTATGCAACTGTGCTCATAGTTTAGGGGTAAACACGCTTGTTTATGATGAAGAGATAAAATGTTGTGTTGAGCAAAAAGTAATGCGCCAAGAAGGGTCTTATAACCACTGTGGTTGTCTGCAGTGTAGGACAAATGATAGGGTGTCTCTTAACCTATCCTAGCTGGAAGGATCCGTGTGCTGGACTGATCACATTTCTTGAGGTTTGGCCTTGCAGACTGAAACAAAAAAGGGCTCTGTATTAATTTGAAATGCAGTGCACATGTTTGTCTGTCTCTATTAGTTTGCCCATGCCCGTGGCTCCATGGCATAGAGCTCAAGTGCAAGGCACTACACAGTGGACGCACAGTTATTGTTCTCAATCTTGCTCCTTCATTTAGCAATCAAAAGGAGGATTTCCTGTGCTGGCATTGTAAGTGAGGCAGGACGGACTGCGGGTCTGCTCCAGTTTTCCTTTTGCTTAGAATCCAGTCGTGCTACTGTACCACATCCACAGAGTGCACCGGGTTCACCAAGACCGCGCATCCAAATAAGGCACAAACTGACCTCTGCCAAGTGCCCTGACCTACGTCAATAAATTTGAAGATTTCTTCATGATTTTCTTAATAATCATCATCATCATGTGCTTATGTTCCTCATGAACTCAGCCAGGTCATGGGAACGTGTTGGAATGTGTGTGGAGGACAAGACTGACTCGGAGAGCAAGCAGGATTTAGACGAAGCAGAATTTACTGTACAGTCAGGTTTGCTGGGTGTTTGTGACGTGCATGGTCTTGAGAAAAGAAGACTGGTGACCCCATGCAAAAGCCCCTCTCCTGTTTTTTTTAGAGTAAAAGCTAAAAGGCAATCATAACAATTATAATTTTATGTGTAGAAACCTTCTTGGTGCAGGTTATCAACATTGGAACAGAAGAAGAAGTTGTGACAACTTAGGATAAATAAGAAGGGGAAAAGAAAATATTAATATTAACTGGCTGCTGTGTAGGGAGAAATAAGCTTTCTTGTTATCAGTTAAATGTCAGTGACTGTTACAACTGTTAGGCTGTACGGAGTGTATTTTTTTCTGTAGAGTGCTCTGTGCATATTAAGAGGGTGATGATGTACGTGCACTCACGGGAACCCTGGCAGCAATTTTGACTTATCACCAGTTTCACTTTGGACTTGAATGCGGTCCAGCTGTGGGGCTCTTAGCGAATGGGTTTTCAGTAAGCTAGTCATCAGCAAAGTAAGCCAGTCGCAAGTACAAAGTTCATTATCTGGTGGCGAGATCCTGAGACTTCCTGTGGTATTTTGCATGCTAATCACAGAAGACGATGTTAAGATTAAAGCACAAATTTCTAGTTTTCTCTCAATAATGGAAGATTCTGGAGTTTGCCTCACTGTGGTTCACCACATTAAATAATTCAGCAAACCAGCAGGAACAGCTATTGCTGCATCACTTTTGAGTGTAACATAAAGGAGCAACATTTAGAGCAATCACTCCACCCACCACAGAGGCAAAGACATAATAATTCGCCACTTTCACCTAACATGCTGTCTAAGGGCCTGCCAGATATGAATCACCCTTACGCCACATTTTGGAGGCGGGGGGACTGAAGACAAGCGCTGAAACTTGTCAAGAGATGTCAAGAAAGTTTTTGATGTGGTGTAGCCAGTAAACTAGACGACACCGAGCTACACTTCAGTGGTAACTTTGCAAAAAATAAAGACAGAGAAGGAAAAGAAGTCACTTTTGTACTGTCTGTAACCCTCAGGATAATTGCTAACATCCAAACCTCACATCCAAATCTACACAAACTGATCAGCCACAACATTAAACACAGCCTATTATCCTCATTTTCACCTCCATCATTTGATTCTTGGACTGTACGAGAGGATTTTTTTTCATCATTTACACAATAATCCCTATCCTGAGGTTTTGGTGCAGCTCTACAGCTTATTCACTGTCTGAAATAAGCTTTTTTTTTTCTTTAAGCAAACATTCTTCTGATTGGCTGCCTCTGATTAACAAAAGCACAAGCGGGACTACCGTGTGAGATAGACCTCAAGCATAGTTTATAGTCTATCTGTGTAGGTCCTCAGTCATTCAAGTCATCGTAGTCTATGGAGTTTAGAAAGAAAGTGACTGGACGTCTTTCATTTTCGTGATGATGTTTCACCTCCCTATGGAAGCCCGTTTCTGCCACTAAAAAAAACAAAAAAACAGGATCTATAACTCGATAGACTTATTTTCTTGAAATTTCAGCTTATTAACTTGAAATTTAGAGAAAAGTAGCTCGAAATGTTGACTTACGTTTCTCAAAATTTTTAGTTAATAACTCAAAATTTAGAGTTAGCGCTGCCAATTGGTAATCAATGTGAATGACATCATTTCCTTGTTACCCGGAAGCTGAAGCCCTCAGCTACAAATGCTACAGCTAAGCTACCAGTATTACAGCCAGTCATGAATGCACAAATTGCTGATTATTTTCAGTGTGGCTTTCCAAATGATGAAATCCTTGTGTTATTAGCTGAATCACATGGCGCTACTATCAGCAAACGTACTCTCAAAAGCGCCAATTTGTTGCGATTCGGTTTTGAGAGCGCATTCCACGTAGATTACTGATTGGCAGAGCTAACTCGAAATTTTGAGTTACTTTTCTCAAAATTTTGAGTTAATAGGTCGAAATTTTGAGTTATGGATACTTTTTTTTTTTTTTTTTAGTGGCGGAAATGGACTTCCATACCTCTCAGCCAAGAGACTTCTTCAGTTCTGAAAGCAAATGGTGGAAAGTCCCAGGTATTTAAACCCTAGTGGGGATTGTCACTTTCCTAATGGGGGAAAGAGGGTTTTTCACCAAACACGTATACACTCCTGTGCAATCCTTCAAGACCTTCACTGTGCATCACTGAAGGAGCATTAAGTATACTTCTGCTGATTGCTGTTCGGCTGACACTGGGGCCAGAACAGGGAAAAGAGAGACGAGAGAACCGGGAAAAAGCTTCAAAGATCTAAAAATCCACCACGGAAAGCAAAAACAACAGCTGCAGTGAACTCCACTCTGCATGTCAGCGTACCCATGTGCAAGATACTGAACCTCTGCCTTCTCTGCAGCTCCGGGAGTCTAACGATATGCTCACTAGGTTAATTGCTGATTCTAAATTGGCCGTACTGTAGGTGTGGATGTCAGAGTGAGCGTGTTAGGCCTGTGTCAAATAAACGACCTGATCTGGGGTTACCTAGCCTCTGGACCTATAACAGCATGGATAGGGTACAGCTAACCCATCACTCCCAGCAAAGGGGAAAGCAGCTAATAAACAAAGTTTTTGGATAGTCAAACTGTGGAGTTGCCCGTCTTGCTGCCAAAAAAAACACCCAGTCAGCATCATAGACAGGGGAGACAGGGGATCCATAGGGCTATCCTCCGCTCTCTGACACTGGGATGTGGATTGTAGTGTGGGGCCTTTCTGGGTCCAGCTTTTACTGATGTTTCTCACAGATGCTCAATTGGAAAGGGATTTGGGAAGTTTGGAGGCCAGGTCAATGCAAGGACCTAAGATTCCCCAGCAGATCATTGTACTGCAGCAAAATGCTCAACATTATTCACTTTACCTACAGGGGCCCCTGTGAGTGGCTTAACACACAGTTCTAGATTGTGTTGGTGCATTTAAGTACCCCATTACAACATGTAGTGTTCCTCACCCTGTCATGTATTCTGTTATTTTAGTGATTCGCAACATTTCGTAGACTCCCTAAGAGAGGGACACGTTTCTTACAAAGGTGTCTGAAGTGTCATTAATCAGATTTTTATTACTTTTTAAAATAGCCACTGTTTTATAAGACAGTTTCTTATCGGTAGATCAAGGCGCGCCACTTATTTAAAACGTATGCGTCCAGTCTTATATAAATCACAGCCAAGTTGCAGCTGTGTGGAAAATCTCAACCTCACATCATTTATATTTTTACCGTATGCAAGAAAAATACTTTCTAAATTTGTGTATCAGCAATGAGGGTTGCTTCAAGCGTGAAAATCTTGTCAACACTTGACATTCAAACTCTGACGAGAGTTGATTATTCAGTTTCCAGGGAATTTGCATTTACATTTACGGAGAACAAAGAGGACAATCTGTGAAAAGCCTGAAGGCTTAGATAGAAATCATTTTCACACGCGTCCACATATGTGGACGTAGTGTTTTGGGTTTGCCTAATTCCCTTGTTTTGAGTTTCGTTAAAATGACGTAGTTCACCAGACACAAGCTAACAAGTGGAAAGGCCCGTGTCCAGATATGTTTAGCTTTGCCTAATGTCATGTTTTGAGTGTCAGTCTGGAAATTAAAAAGTGACATGTTTATCAGCTGTTCAGCTGGCAAGATAATTTATTTGATGTATTGCCTGAGCATCAAAACTGGCAGCAAAGCCTTCCATTGTAATTCATGAATTTATCACAAATTATAGCCTAAGTGGAAAATGTACACTGGCTTACACACTTGATTTTTATGAGGATATGGGTTACTGGGCCCAAAAATAATGACTGGCTCATAGAGAAGGTAGGAAATTGTAAGTCAGATCTTGTTTTGTTACTAAATCAAACCAAAGCCAATGACGGATTTTTCCATAGTACCACCCAAGTTAATGGCAGTTTTTACAATTGCTCTTTGAAAGATCTTAGTCTTACTTCATTTACAACAAGCTGGGTGAGTAATGTGACATTTCCCTGACCCTGTGCTGTGGCTGTTTAATAATTGGTCTTTGGAATTGATTGAGCAATTTGCCTGACTTGTGCATGCAAAACACGCTTACGTATGCGAGTACACACACACACACACACACACACACACACACACACACACACACACACACACACACACATACATGCACATGCACACACAAACACAGCACTTGCACATGTGACCTCGTAAACAGTTAATGAGGGCATTCCCTTCATAAAAGGCTTACAGAGCCATTACCATTGTGATCTCGGTGCATAGTTTGTGAAGTATTGGCAGATCTGGACAGTGTTTACATCACATTTACACGATTCCGCGCCTGTATTTCTATCGCTTTAGATAAAATTTAAAAATGTTTTGGCAAACTAGCAGCTGTTTGCTGTATTCACATCATGTATCCAAAACCGCTGTCCCAGAAGAGGAGGTTTGGTTCTCTCTTTATGGAAAGCTCTCGTAGCGCAACCCAAGGAGCACTGCAGTGAAGCAAACACTGCGGTTCCTGGCACTCTTACATCTCCCGTTATCAGACACATGACAGCTGGCCAATCAGTCATCCATTTCACTATTTTTGCACTATTTTCCAAAGCATGTTGGAAAAATGTGAGAAGCAGTTCAGAAAATGAAATTTTTCAAAGTTTAAATCTATGTTAGTCTCACCCCCAACTGATTTCAACTTCCCTTTCTACGGATTCCCATCTTGTTTCAGTGACTGAAGCGAAACATAAGCATGTGGTGAGCAGAATTTTAACAACTCACAAGACCAGATTTCAGTCCTGTCAGGGTTCACTCTCTGGTGGCTCTAGTGAAGCTTTCTACTGGAAGCTGACAGGGTATCATTACAAGATTAGGAAAGTCATGCCTTTGAAACCAAACATGGGTTTGGAGCAGCTGCTGTGGGCTCTCCTGTGTGAGGATTGCAAAGTTGAGCATTATGGAGGAAACTGGGCCGTGGTTGGAGATAACCATCAACCATGTGAAATCACTACAAGCTAATGGAACAAGTTGTTCATGTTATGACTCCCCTCCAAAATCTGATTTATGTGATTGTATCAAGCAGTGGAACCAACAGAGTTACAAATGAAATGTTAAAAGGACCATAAATGACTAAAATCATTATCCACTGTTTGCAATGTTCCAAAATGTGTGCCCTGCATTTCTTTTGACTTCATAAAAACCAACTTAACTGATGGGACACCTGAACATAACTGCACTGTGAATTGTGCTGACTAAAATATAGTTTAAGGTATGAATAAAGTTTTGTTTCTCAAAATGTGTTGCGCATTGCAAAGAAATCCCCTATAAAGTAATAAAAAGGAGGATTTTCACAGGACTTGACGCAGGCCTGTGAAAATCTAAGTACGCTCTATGATTCAACAACTTGTAGGTTCACTTCACAGCTCTCTTTAAAAGGTCCCACCGCAGCATTTCAATCATGTTTAGGTCTAGACTTTAGGCCATTGCAACACTTTTGTTTCCATTCCTTTGTCTTTTTGGGATCACTGTACTGTTGCATGGTCAAAAAACGAGTTTTAGCTGTTGGACAGATGGCCTCACATTTGACTCTAGAATATTTCGTTGTACAGAGGAGTTCATGGTTGACTCAGTGACCGCAAGGTGCCCCGGTCCAATAGTTGCAACACAAGCTAAAAACATCATCTTTCCACCAGGGCTGTGATTTTTTTGCTGATATGCTGTGTTTGGGTTTTACCAAACATGGCGCCATGCATTATGGCTAAATATCTCCACTTTGGTCTCATCTGTCGAAAGGACGTTATTCCAGCAGACCTGCAAGCCTAAGCTGTTCAAGTCTGAAACTTTAACATTTAATATACTAACTGAGGCATGTACAGTCTGAGATGTTGCTTTTGGGTTTGTTGCAGTCTCTCTGAGGATTGCACAGGCTGTCTTTGGGGTTGCTGGAACCCATCACAATATTGGAAGATGGCATTGGTCGTGTCCAAATTCATGGGCTGCATCCTCCTGAGGCCGCATTTGTAGACCGATTACGTCACAGCGACGCACCGAAGGCTGTCCAAATTCGTAGACTCCTCTGAATGCAGCCGACAAATGCGTCCTCATTTTCCCCGAATTTGAAGGATGGGTCGGGTGTGTCCTTCGTGGCCCACTATATCCCAGAATTCATAGTGCGGCCCAGCCAAACTCCAGTTTCCAACAATGGCGGCCGCTACTAAGTTTTAAAATTACTCTTACTAATCTTTCTGAGTCACAAAATAAACTTTTAACATATTTTCAGGCGAGAATGTAGCTGTGTAAACATCAAATATCTGCTCGGTTTATCAAGATATCGCATATTTGCAAAAGTGCTTCGACGTTTTCGGAGACGTCTGTTACCCACCAGCTCGATAGCTGACCGGGAGCTCGAGGGTCACTGAAGCCGCCGAGAACAGCACAACTCCCGGCACATCATTTTCCGATCACCGCGGACTTTCGCTACTCAGGTTAAACATAATATAAGTCACTTAGACAACCTAAAAATGTTATTGTTTGGCTTTTTTCGGTGTTTTGTTTGTTCGTGAGTAAATCGGTTTGGCTGAGATTAAAGTTATTAGATTAGATTAGATAAAATAAAACTTTATTAATCCCCCGGGTGGGTTCCTCCAGGATTTTCACACAGCTGACTAAACGTCAAACAGAAAACTGATTAAAAAGAAGTGTGAGATGGTTGAGAATTTACGCCAGTGTCCTGTTATATTTTAGATAGCAAGGAGCAGACAGCTGAGTTTATTAAACTCCACCGAGACAGCGGTGACGCTAATCAGAAGGCTAGACCGTCCAATTTCACAGCCGTTTACTTCCGACCTACCCGACCTTCTGAGGACCCGGCCCACGTAGACCGTGAAGGCCGGGTCCTCAGGAGGATGCAGCCCATGAATTTGGACACGACCATTGTGTTAACACACACACATGAATGCTTCAGACCAGCAAACTGGAAAAAACTTCTGCTTTTATAGACATGCTCACACTTGTTGCTGATCAGTTAATGGAGTGCATTTGATTACCAGCATTTGGCTGCAACTTACCCTCTTAATTTCTATGAAATTAGTAAAGGTGTATTTGGTTTTTCACAGGACTACATATTGTGAACAATCCAAGACAAAAAACCCCCAAATCAATCACAACACAAGATGTTTTACAGCAGAGGATTTTGATGATTTTGATTAACCTGACGTAATGTATTTGATTAAAATTATAGTTTATTTCCCTCTTTTCTCATCAGCTTATCCTCATTTGTGAATTTCTAATTAAAAAACTGTGCTGTAATGGTGTTTGTTGTAAACCTAAAAGAAGAAGTTGGACATCAGCCATGGCGGCCGAAGATGAAAAAATTCCTGACTGGAGCCACTTCAGATTGCTGGCCCAGTAAGATTACACCTACCAGCTCGCAGCCTGGTGAGGGCTGCTTGCATAGTGGCTGGAATGAATCATCGGAGATAATGTGCCTCTTTGTTGAACACTTGGCACTCCTCGATTGCAGACCAAACATCTGACTGGAAGATGCTCAGACTGACATTTACACACAAAGAGTAAGAGCTAAACAAATTATTGATATGTTTTTGTAGCAGTGGTGAGAAGTGACTACTATCCAAAACCTGTAGGCATTTAAATCGTAACACATTGGGTTTGCAAAGCAGTGAGTCAAAGAAAGAATTGGTTTCCATTAAACTGTGCGCTGGGTTTATAAAGTCAAGACTGGTAATGAAAAAAAGAGAAGTGCAAGAACTAAGAGGTTGTTCCCTGGACATTAGCTGTGCATTCTTCTTCAAATTACATAATGTGTATTAAAACAACTCATCCATCCTAAACCCCTGCTCCGATTTGTGTAACCTTCTTAACAGTAGTTATAGTAAAAAAAGAAAAAGAAAAAAAGAAAGAGCGATAGGAAAGCCAACGTGTTAGTAATCGCTCCTGGCTTTGTGCTTTGATGCAGAGAGTGACTTTCCAGGAGGGCAAAACCTCTTTGATGTAAAACATGGTTGGAATTGTACAATTCCCTCGCACTTTCTTAGGAAATGCGCCAGAGTGGGACATGTATACATGGAATAAAAGTTCTTTCACAATAACAAACCAATCAGTGCTTGTAACTAAACAGCTTCTATCCAAATGTGTACTGAATGAAGTCACCTCGCTGGAAATTACACCAAACCGCTCAACGTCAACAAATTAAAATGCTTGTGTGGCTCCAGCTAGAGAGAAGCAGAAGAAGAACCTTGTTGGAAAAATCTCCCCCCCGCCGCCAAAAAACCTGCATCTTGTTCAGACGGTACTTCAAATAGACTGCTTCAGTAATTGCAGAGTAGAGCTGTTGAGCGCTGGGAGCACCTATACGTCACATTAATCCAGTATACTGTGGTTGGCACCCCACCACACCAGAGGAGGGATTAAAGCCAAAGAAGTGTTCACAGCACATGCTACCAATAAAGTAGTGCATCGAGTTTAAGTACCCACCAGTAACGCTCAGGTACTGCTGCACGTCAACACTGGTGTTTTGGCTATTGCATGGCAGTCCACTCTGCAATGTATTTAAGTTCACCTAGAGCCAGGCGACTGGCACTGATTAATGTATGAAATTCCTTGAGGCTGATCCTGACTAATGCCAAATGAGTGGAACTGGCTTCCAGCAGCATTAAAGAAAAAAAAAAATCCTAAACTCCTGAATTCTTTGGACACTTTGAAGGAAGAAAACTGCTTTTTTTCCTCTTTTTATCTGAGCTCAAAGCCAAGTCCTGCCAATCGGAGTTGTGCCATTAACTCTGTCCTTGTCTGTCCTTGAAGCCAGCTCAAAACGTGGGATTGTTTTATTGTCTGTGTGAATGCAACATATGGACTGAGGTACTTGAGATACTTAAACCATAGCTAGTGTTCTATAGGACGCATTGTTTATAGAGCTTCAAGTTGGTCCGCCTCTTTCATCATATGAGGGAGATCCAAACAAACAAACTATAGTAACTGTATATTTCCTCCAGGATCCATTTCTCATTTACATTTGTTGACTGAAGTTATTCAGAGAGGGTTGTCAGTCCACTATAATTCAAAGCGTGAATTTGTCAAGCACAAGAGGCATTTTCTGGGCAGAACCGTTAAATGGGTGGATTGGGTGTTAATGAGGTTCGTGTTACTCACAAATAATTTACCCTTGGACCGCGCCCAGAAGGTTTTTTCAGGTTAGAGTGCACAGACACAGATGGAACTAGTTTGAGCACCACAGAAATGTTTGAAATGGATAGATTCAACACTCATCTTGAGATCAAAGTTGCGCTGCTAAGCCAATATTGATATTTGCTGGCTCCTTTACCTGCTATATATTTTTCATGAAAGTACCTCAAAATCTCCATAGAAATTCGCCTGGCACCGAGAAGACATGATGGATGTGCCAGGGACCAGAGCGGATAAAGAAATTCTACAATCAGATGAAGACAGCTAGAAAAAGTGAGACTTTATATGGACAAAATATTTACTTTAGGACTCTAACAGCATATCCATAATGCATCTAAAAGTACACTTGGACACTGGAAGATAAGGAATATAAACAGCTGTAACTTTTATGCAAATAAATACAACAACAAATGGACTACAGCATACCCAGTCCCAGATGCTTGACATGTTTTCCAGTTGGGGACGGAATAACTCAGAATCTCAGCCAAATCCCAGACTAAGAAGCAATCAAAGCAATGCAGGCAGAGGAGAGAAAGCAAACTCACTAGCTGAATGATAGTGGGAGGCAAACTCTCTCCCTTTCAGTCTGAAACTGATAAGTCTCAACTTCAAACTGCACTTGAAACTAGCTCTTCTGTTCTGTACACACACACAATGCTACAAGAGCTGCTGAAAGCTTTTAGAGTCACTCTCACATTCACTCTGTCCAACGCAGGAGTTCATCAGGAGTGAATCAGAAGTATGTGTTTTTTCCTGAGCAGAAAGAAGAGCCAGCTGGAGCCTCCTCTTACATTTTTTGGATTGGATCTGCAGCCATATAAACATAAGCACGCATATGGATAGGTGTGCACACAGGAGCCAGGTCAAGCGTTTGAAATGCATTAAAAGACATGCATGTGAAGCGAGTTCGGAGACTTGAGGGGCGTCTTGTTATGGTTTACATTTAGATTGCACAATAATAGTGATGCAATAGGGGAGTGCAATCATTAAGATAAATAGGTGGCTTTTAAAACTTAATGTTTAAACTCATGGGACAGAAGTGTGGAGTCATAGACAGCATGTACATACACACTTTTTGCAAACATGAAACATAAAATAAGAACTCTTTTCTATATAGATTGTAGTGTGGGAATTAATAAAAATCAAATGAGCAGCAGTCATCAATAAATCAGCAAACCAAGCATACCAAGCAATATAATGCAGAGGTCATTTTACATTTGCATTTTTATTTTGCACAAGTTTAACATCTGATGTAAACAAAATCAATTTTATTTATTATATAAAGCCTTTATATGTACTTCTTGCTGCCTTGTGGCTAATAAGCATCAGCAGAAATTTTGATGACTGAAGATTTTAAGTTTAGGAAAAAATTTATTTTGCACCTGTTCTAAAGCTTTGATGCAGCAATAATTATGACTCCATTCACCTGCGGTTATGCACTTACCTCCTTGAAGAGAGGGTTGAATCAGTGCTAAGATGAAGAGTCCACAGAAGAGCAACAGAATGTTTCTGTTAGCCATCTCGCTCCAAAATGCACCACCCCTCTCCCGATCAGCTGGTTTTATTCTCTTCTGGCTAATTACCACTAGCCCCGAAGTCTCAAAGAGTGATGAGAAAAAAGAAAAAAAAGCAGGGGGAGGGTGAAAAAAGGGAAAAGCTCGATGCAATTATGAGAGGGCAAACACTCTGGTTCAATGGATCACTTTGCTTTATTTCCTCGTCTATGTCTGGTGTTGCTGTTTTTATTCTGGTCACTCCTGCCAGCAGCACAGACGCTCCTGCCAGCAAGGAGAGGGAGAGAGAGAGAGCAAGAGACACACACATAGATACAGAGAGGGAAAGGGAGAGGGAGCAAGAAAGACCCCCATCCAGAAGGGATTGAATTGTCTGCCAAACATTTGCACGGATACAGAGCATACTTATTTGTTACAGGCTGAGGAAGAGCAAACAACAAACCCAGATAATTACCTGCGTTCTGTGGTTTTAATTTTCAGCTCGTTGCTTTTCAACACTTGCAGTGCCACGAGCTTGCAACTCTTTTAACCAAGCAATCACAAAAACCTGAGGATAGAGGGGGGAAAGGAACACAGCAAGAGTCGGCATCTTTCCACCAACTATAAGAGCCACATATTAAAAATGTCCCTGGCTCCATAAACAGCTGGGGAAACTGAAGCATGCGGTGCCCGGCAACCCGTGATGGAAAAGGCAGCAATCGTCACTCAAAGATGACACCGCGTGAAGAAGCCAAGGATGATGTTTCTTGGGAGCTAGTCAGTGTCTCAGAAAGTTCA
This sequence comes from Oreochromis niloticus, assembly GCF_001858045.2. Classification (NCBI taxonomy): domain Eukaryota; kingdom Metazoa; phylum Chordata; class Actinopteri; order Cichliformes; family Cichlidae; genus Oreochromis; species Oreochromis niloticus. Next base: position 19,970,340 of record NC_031979.2, read on the forward strand.
TGAGGACATCAGTCAGTGTCAGGCTTCATGGTTGACTGATGTAATTGTGCTCCTTAGATAGTGAAGTTTTATTTGTGATAACTTTGGTGGCTTTACATTTGATCAGCTGTTCAATGTTGATAAATAAGTTGGTTGTCTTGTACGATCCTGTTTTTATCATCTGCAAAACATTTTATTTATTGAGCAAATCATTCCTGGATCAAATTCAGTTCAGTTTGGTTTGATCTATATAGACATACAATGACTGCCTTTGAGCAAGCACATGGTGAGAGTGGGAAGGAAAAACTCCCTTTTAACTGGAAGAAACTCTCTCAGGAAAGAGGAAGCCAGGAGAAAAAACACACTGTGGAAGAGAGCCTGAGATAAATTATAAGTAATAATTAAATGCAAATTTGTGTGTAAACGCATAAAGAGAGAAAAAGGAGAAGTTCAACGTTCAGTGCATTATGAGAAGCCACCAGCAGCCGAGGCCTACTGCAGTGTAACAAAGGGAGGATACAGGGTCACCCAATCCAGCACTAACTTGATGTTTTGTGAAAAAGGAAAAGGCTCACCCTACACCCTACAAAAGATCCAGAAGGCTGCTGCAAGGTTTCTCATCAGGTCATGTGACAAAGTTTCAGGCTTAGTTCAAGATTTTGGTGATCACTTCCTGAACTCAGCATGGTGGCACTGTTCTCTCACAGCTAAAAGGTTCTGGGTTTGAATCCACCATCTGGCCAGGGCCTTTCTGTGAGGAGTTTGCATGTTTTCCCCATGTTTGTGTGAGTTCTCCCTGTGTACTAACCTTTCTCACACAGTTCAAAAACATGCAGTTAGTGTTGTTAGGTTAACTGCTGATTCTAAATTGCTCATAGGCGTGAGTGGTGTGAGTGTATTTGAATATCTGTTTTAGCCCTGTGACAGACTAATCGCCTCTCCAGGGCGCACCGTGCCTCTCGGCCTATGGCAGTGGGGATGGGCTCCAGTCCCCCTGTGACCCTGAATTGGATAAGTGGAAGAAAATGGATGGATAGATGGACTCTCTGTACTCTTCACAGTCAATGTTCTGTGTCAGTGAGCTTTATAATCCTTATGTAACTTGCCAGACTTTGAGGTCTACTGACCAAAGTTGCCTCAGTCCAGGCTGAGAAATGGTGCTTTTGAGGATGTGGCTCCAAGGTGTCGTAGAACTCACATTGGTTGATTTACACTGTCAATACCTTTAATTAGAAGTTTAAAACCCACCTGTGAAAGTGTTCCTTTATTTAGTTCCATCTATTTAAACTACTGTAACTGCTCTATCTACACCTTCTCCATCCATCCATCCATCCATCCATCCGGTTCCACTTATCCTTGTCAGGGTTGCGGATGGGCTGGAGCCTATCCCAGCTGCCTTAGGGCGAGAGGCAGGGTCCACCCTGGACAGGTCACCAGTCTGTCGCAGGGTTAACACATAGAGACAGACAAGCATTTCCACTCACATTCACACCTACAGGCAATTTAGAGTTACCACTGAACCTAACCCCACTAACTGCATGTCTTGGACTGTGGGAGGAAGCCGAAGTACCTGGAGAGAATCCATACAAACACGGGGAGAACATGCAAACTCCACACTGAAAGACCCCGGCCAGATGGTGGACTTGAACTCAGGACCTTCTTGCTGTGAGGCAACCGTTCTATCTCATTTATTTCATATTATCCTGTTTTCACTTTTGTAATAGAAGGATCTCACTGACTTGACCCTTGAAGCATCCATCTTCACACTTCACCACTTCTTCAAACCAAATTCTTCTCAGTCAGTCCTGCCTAAGCATATTTAACAACACCTGCAGAGCTGAGCTCAACAAATCTTGCTTCCAAATCATTACTATTACGTGGGTGATATATTTGTCTTTGAATCCGCAGGTGACCAAAACTACCTTGGGGGAAAAATACAGCAGATAAACAGCTCGCTGTATTTTCTACTCATGGTTTAAAAAAATCCAACGCCAACAAATCAGTTTAAAAAAAACTTCGTTGCCTCCCCACTCATTAACTGTGTCACACTGTGAGTGTTTCATAGACACAACATTACCACTGTTAGATCACTAACGTGATACATCCTCTCCAGACACCTGCGCGCAGATTGATCTTGGCTCCACACGCCAAGCCATTACTTACAAAACACCTCACTGCTGACAAGGCTGTCATTGTGCATCTCTTTTTTTCTGCTCTGGGACATATATTTTGGATTTTAAGTGGAAGAGGTTAAGCAGAGGTACTTTTTTACTGGCGAGAGCTGCGGCCAAAGCCATTACTCTCTCAGACACAAACCTGACGGACTGGGTTGTTGCATGCATGCTAATGGGTCTTGCCTTCCAAGATACACAGTATCCTTCATAGTAGTGACGTCCACCATTAACGTTCATATTCCCTCGTGTTGATTTTCTTGAAGTTAGGTAAGGCATGCAAACAATATCAGCTGTTACAGGTTCGATCAGAATGAAGGCAAGGCATATATTTTGAATTATGATGTTGAGTCATGCTGTTATGGATCAGCTTGAATTTCTCAGCTAACTAGAAATAATTTCCATTTATGCCCATCTTCCTGAAGGAGTGCTCCCCACATCACCACTCATAACAAAAGGCAACTTATATATGCTTACGATATCACTCTATCATACACTCTATCAAGTCAGACTTCAACAGTAAATGAAAACATGTGTTGTCCTCGGTAAACTCATCAAACGCACCGAACAAGTCCAAAACAGTCTATTCCAGTCAAGATCCTGGAAAGTTTTAAATTGCTCTCAACTCTTGTGATTAAAGTAAATCATTAATTACAATCCAAACATCAGGACGACACTGACCTAATCCTGCATTCTGCATGGCGGTATTCTTTCCATGTTTGGTTTCAAACCAAAAACCCCAGCTGACTACTCTGTTTGGGAAACAAGTGTATTCTGGATGAGAGCTTCGTTTTTCTCAATTTATTCACGAGGCTAAACGTCTATTTTAGCTCATGTCTGGTATTCTTCCTTTGGGCTGAGTTGGATGGTGTTTTTGCCAAAAGAGCTGAGACTGAACATGGACTCTGATGAGAGGTCACACAAAGCCCACTGCTATTAATTAGGCAATGAACTTATTGGTTCTTTGTAACAGCTTTGCTGATGGGTTAAAAACCTGCGATTTCTCTTTGCTTTTTCCACAAGGAAAAATTGTCCAGAATTTATGGTTTTTCAGCGCAGTAGCCAATCTCCAGGAGCTAGTGTGACATGGATTCACTAATTTGGCTCACCGTAATGTGATGTAATTAGGTCAACTGTGTAACTGTAATGTTATCTTTCAATTAAGATAATTGGTGGGCAGGCAGCCTGTTCAGGGTTGCCACTGACAGCTGGAAGAAGTCCAGACCTCAAGAGATCCTCAGTGATTAAGAAAATTAATGCATTTCAGCAGGTGTGTTAATCAGTGCAGAATAGCTAGTAGACAAGGTTGCTGTTCAATAACACCTTCTGATTATGTTCTAAGAATTACACACTAACAGACAAATCCAAGAAAACCCCAAATCCCGTGACGCCATGGTGGTGTAATAGTTCTGCTATGCTGTCGAGTACATTGTTCTGGTTTGGGTCAGTTTCTAAACTTAGAGGTTCACTGCAAATAGTACAAATTGTTTGGAATCAACTCCTTTACAGTCATGTGAAAAAGAACATTTTTCCCTCACTGCTTCCACAGGCATTAAGAGGCTCAGTAGGAACCAGGTGCTGCTAATCAAATGTACTTGACTAACTGATCATCAGCAAGCATGAGCATCTCTATAAAAGCAGAAGTTTTGGCAGTTTGCTGGTCTGGAGCATGCAGGTGTGTGTTAACACAATGTCAAAATCTTCCCAGGAATGGATGTTCCAGCAAAATCGCCCAAAGGTCAATTCCTCCAGAGTGCGCAATCCTCTGGGAAACTGCAACAAACCCAAGAGCTACATCTCAGACTCTACAGGCCTCAGCTAGCATGTTTAATTTAATGACAGTACAATGAGAAAAAAACTGAACAAGTATGGCTTGTTTGGACATGTTGCCAGGCTTTGTTCTCTCTCTGAACAAACCACAAGACGCCTGGAACAATGTCCTTTGGACAGATGAGATCAAAGGGGAGATGTTTGGCCATAATAAACAGCAACACATTTGGAGAAAACCAAACACAGCATATCAATGCAAACACCTCATACTATCTGTCAAGCACAGTGGTACAGGGGTGATGATTTGGCCTTGTTTTGCAACCACAGGACCTGGGCACCTTGCAGTTGTTGAGTCAACCATAAACTCCTCTGTATACCAAAGTATTCTAGAGTGAAATGTGAAGCCATCTGTCCGACAGCTAAAGCTTGGCCCAAACTGGGTCACGAGATGGGACAATGATCCCAAGCACAGCAGGAAATCTATAACAGAATAGCTGAAAGAGAAAAGAATCGAGGTGTTGCATTGGCCCAGTTAAAGTTCAGACCTCAACCTGACTGAAACAAACGTCAATGAACTGTAACACTGTTGTAAAAAAGAATGGGCCCAAATTCCCCTGTAATGAAGTGAGAGACTGATAGTCATACAGAAAATGATTACTTCAAGAATATGCAAGAATATGGGCTTACTTAGCTTTTCACAGGCCTGCACGGAGCCTTGTGAAAACGTTTCACATGACTGTATCCTCTAATAAAATATGTTTCTGCCTTGATGGGAGTGATCTCTTTTGGATTCAATCTTTAAGGTACAAAGGTCACAGAATTGTTTGATGAATATGAAATTGACAAATGACCAGATCATCAAGCAACTGAACACCCCTGGGAGACTTCGGGCCAGTGTTTTAGACAGACCTCACCCATGATCATCAAAAAACCAAATGAGGGAAAAATTTTTTGGAAGGATGGAGTTTCATCCTTCAGTAGCATTCAAGGGAGTCGATGCCAAGATGCACTGAAGCAGTTCTTGTGGCACGTGGTTCCCTGACACCTTACTACTGAGACACTTTATGTGGTTTTTCCTTTGATTTGTCAGTGTAAATCTCTGTGAGACTTTGGATCCTCTTTGTGTCACATTGCATTGCTCAACATACCGCAGCATTTGGATTTTCACACTGTAATAAACTGTCTTAACCAAGGATTAGAAAAGACCTTTTACAGTTGGCAAAGTCGTGGAATATAATCCACTTTGAATTTTTGGCTTTGCTAGAAAGGAAATAAAGTCTGTAAAGTCAACTTTTGAGGGCTCTCCAAGAAGGCACAGAAACTTTATATATAAACTTTAGTATATTAAATTCCAACCTACTGAAGATTTAGTCAAAGGCATTCAAAAAAAATTCACCACTTCAAAACTTACTGACCCAGTTTCCTCCATCAGTTTTCCTCAGAATTTGATAACAGACAGATAATAGATGCTATAAAGCAAAGAGCAGTTGAGACTTCACATCTTACTGAGACTCCAAATGGAATATGATTAGTTAGTGATAATTTTGTGGGAACATTTAGATACTTTCTTAGTTTTTCTTCTTTAAATTTGATATTTGTTCACTTTTGCCCTGCCTTGCAGTGCCAAAACATTCCTGTACTCAGACCCTTGATCTGAAATTCAAAAAGGAGTTACTTCTAAGTTGAGCCAAGCTGTGAAAAAGGTTTTAATGCAAATCCACCCATAATGGAGTAATCCTGCTTACAAATAAGCAAACAAGGAAATTGAAATGAAAAAAAGACAAACCACAATAATTACATAACCTCATTGGTGGAGATGATTAATCGAAGGATATTTTCACACATGCAGTGTTTAGCCTGTTTATGTTGGTCTTGCTTTCAGGCCTTGTGTGTGCCCGTGTGGTTCGGTTGTGAGCATGGGTGTAGACCAAAACAACCACACTAAGACCCTTTGGAGGAGGTTATCTCCAAACAAACTCCAGATCTGCAGAGACGTGTTTATGTTGAGAATGTGATCCACCTCAGTCTAAACCATTTATCAGGTGTATGCCGCACGTTTTTTTGTTTAGAGTTTGCTTGGGATTTTCTCTTTGTTTAAAGAACCCAAAGCATTTTACAAACTCACCAACTTAGAACCAGAGTAAATGAACTAAACAGTCACGTGACAAAAATTTTTCACAGGACTCTGCAGTTCTGTTCAAAACTAAGAAAACTGCTTCCCTAGGAATTAAAACGGTAACCAGCAGCCAGGTGGTGCGCTTGATTAAGTAATCATCAGCAAGTGTGAACACCTCTATAAAAGCAGAAGTTTTGACAGTTTACTGGTCCGATGCATTCAGGTGTGTTAACATAATGCTGCAATCCTCACTAGAGTGGACGTCCCAGCAAATTCACCCAGAGGCCAGTCTGTGCAATACTCAGAGCAACTGCAACAAACCCAAGAGCTGCATTTTATTTAAGGGTGTTTTCACATCTGTGGTGTTTAGTCCTTTTAAATTGCTCTTTCTTTCTTTTTCCCTCTTATAGTGGTTTATTTGGCAGGTGTGAACATGATAATTGCACCAAAACACAAGCAGCGAGACACTTAAGAGAAGGTGGTCTGGATCCAGTTCCAAATGAATTCCAGAGCAGGTCGTTTATGGTGTGAACGTGATCGGAGCCAACAGGTGTATGCTGCAAGTCTGAGCTAATAGCCTTCCTGTACACAGTCAGTGGTGCTAGTACATTAATGTAATGTAAATTCTCCATGTGCCCACTAAGCCAGAAGGCAGCACCTTCTTTCTGCATTTGAAGGTGGAGGTGTGGCAGGAGGTTCTGGTTGCTGAGATCGGGGACAAACCGACTCAAGGACAGCTTTTACAACAGGGCAATAGCCCTAATCAATGCTAACAGCTAACCTGATTAGTTACCTCCTTGGACTTTTTTGGGGGGCAATAATGTGCAGTGAACATTCATTCTTTAATTTATGATTCATACCTTTTTTCCACGTTTTGTTTACTTTAAAGTTTACTGTGTTGTGTTTTGTTGTGTTTAGTTGTGCTTATTTCCGACATGGGACAGTTTTCCAATTTCATTGTACTATTGTACTAAGTATGACTGTGCAATGAAAATAAAGAGTTGTCTTATCTTATCTTATTTACTTCTGTTGCTCCTGCCCCAGACACATCTGACCAGTAAGCTGCCTTGAACTCCTCTGCACAACAAAGTACTCTAGAGACAAATGTGAGGACATGTGTCTGATAGCTAAAGCTTGGCCCAAACCATGGGACAATGATCCTAAACACAGCAGCAAATCAGCATAGTCAAGTTAAAATCCAGACCTCAACCCCAACTAAAACACTGAGACTGGACCATATAAAGCCATAGAGAAAATGATAACTTCAAGTTATTGCTATTAAAGGTGGTTTACAAGCTACTGAATTATGGGGTTACTTAGTCCTGTGAAAACTTTCTTCCTCAGATAACTGTAGGTTTGACCGTGCCCATGGAGAACATAGTGGTAAATAAGTCACATTGTAAGGGAGCTGTCAATAAAGTTATGGCAAACGTGTCTTACGTCACTTGCTCTGAGTGTCTGGTTTTGTTCGAACTTTAGCAGGTAATAAAAACACAATACCAGAACTCTAAATGGAACATTTCTAACATTTTGTTCTTCCATGTTCTTATGTTGCACATCAGCCAAAGTGACACCAGAATATAAAGCAGGATCTGCTACAAATTAAGCACAGGGTGAGGTTCATGGGTTCCAGCTTAATTACATTATATGTAAATTGTATGAAGCTGAGTCCCCTACCCACTTACTGTCCATTGTACACCCATGGACATCACGCGACATGTATATATTCAAACATCAAACAATTCAACATCCCTAAACAGATACATATTACCTTTGCTGGTGGCATCCTCAGTGAACTAGTTTTGCTTCCTGCAGTGATCTCAGGTTCAAACAACCACTGTGCTGATACAGATGGCGTTGTTTTCTTGTATATTTCTTTGAGCATGAGGGCACTCACTGTTTAACTGTCCACACATGGGCTTCCATTGGTACAATAAACCTTTGTTCACTGGCTAAGTGCTTACATCTTGCTGCAGACTGCTGCACTGGATCAGCTCTGGCGTCATCATCATGAGATAATCACAGAGTGAAGTTGTTTAGCTATGTGGCGTGGGTCATTCTTAATCTGCAGCTGACACTGTACAGATTGGTCTGATGTTCATTCACCCTCAGTTTGTTTTAAGTCTCCAAAAGACGTGCAAAGAGTAAACCACAGTGCTGAGGCAAGATGAAGGCATTCTTCCAGCTCATGTCTTCTGCCTCTCTCTCTGAGGTGGGACACTGCAGAGTGCACCCTCACAGACTGGTAGATGAGAAGTGCCCTGATGCCATACAAACATTAATGGCCTGTGGTGTCACCAGCAAACTCACACACACGCACTCTGGCCTACCTCCAGGGTTCGACACTCACACATCCAGACCGTGCTCCAGATGTTGTTTCTCTGCAATTAGCATTGCTCTGCATATGAAGCAAGATCCAGGGAACATCAGATCTAAGCCCAGGCACCCAGGGAAAACTGATGACTTCTGGTAAGAGCCAACCCAGGAAACAGGGTGACTCATGTTTGGCATCAAATCTTCAAGACTCAGACCTTCAGTGAGCTTTGCAAGGGCTCAAATAAAACATTCAAATCTCTGTGTATCATTTTTTGTCATCTTTGGCAGTGATAATTAAATTCACAACGCAGGTCTCACAGGCATATACAGTCTGGTGTAAAATAAAGCCCAGACCAGCATCATTACAGTTAACCTAAGTTTCTCTGATTAGCAGGGTTACAAGATAAATGGGTTGACCTTTTTCAAAATTCAGAGTTAGAATGAAAAATAAACAACTATTCATCATAACATCCTTTGAGGATGACTCAGCACAGAGACAGTTGGGTTTTTTTTACTTGTTAAAGAGATAAAAGTTGCATAGTTGGTTCATGTGTAAAGCTTTGGGTTGTGCAGAGCTGTTTTTGCAGGCATGTGCACGGACTCCAGGTGGTGCTCAACCAACTGACCTTTTGCCGTCTTGTCGTCTAAGCATCTTTTTTGCATGTGAGTTTTGTTTTTCACTTTCTGTTTTATAATTTTCTATTTGAATTTCAATTTTGACCCATGACAGCAATTACTTAATATTTTATAACACTGAGCAATTATGTTTTTTATGACTCTGCAAGCTGCTTCGTCTGTTTGTCACTGTTATCAAATCAAAATACTATACCAACATGTCAGCACAGCCAGTGAAAGTAAAGTAATAGCAGCCGATCAATAGTTTATAAAAATGGAGTTAGCCTTATTTAAAGTTCATTTCTCTTTTTTCTGACAACAGGAAGAGTTAGGTGATTGGGTGTCAGTTTAGCTCATGTGCACATGTGACCTGTAGCTGAAATGTTCTGCTGTTTGGATAATTTGTGCACCACCTTAATGAAATATTACAACGCTTCATAGACACATATGCCATCCAAATCCAAGCTCCAAGTGTCAGTCATGAAACTATCTATTGTATATATTATATATTTTCAATTCAATTCAATTTCAGTTCAGCTTTTTTTATAAAGCGCCAACTCACAACATCTGTTGCCTGAGTGTCCTTTATATTGTAAGGTAAAGACTCTACAATAATACAAAGAAAACAGTGAAAACCACAACAATCATAAGACCCCCTATGAGCAAGCACTTTGATGACAGTGCGAAGGAAAAACTCCCTTTTAAGAGGAAGAAACCTCCAGCAGAACCAGGTGGAACCACCTGCTGGGAATGACTGGGGGTGAGAGGAGGAAGACAGGACAAATGCAAGCTGTGAAAGAGAGCCAGAGATGAATTATAATTAATAATTAAATGTAGAGAGGTGTATAAACGCAGTGAGTGAAAAAAGGTGAGTAAAGTAGAAATACTCAGTGCATCATGGATAGCGCCCAGCAGTCTAAGTATATTGCAATGTAACTAAGGGAGGATTCAGGGTCACCTGATCCAGCACTAACTATATGCTTTATAAAAAAGGAAAGTTTTAAGCCTAATCATAAAAGTAGTGAGGGTGTCTGCCTCCCGAATCCAAACTGGGAGCTGGTTTCACAGAAGATGAGCCTGAAAGCTGAAGGTTCTGCCTCTCATTCTACTTTTAAATACTCTAGGAACCTCAAGTAAGCCTGCAGTCTGAGAGCGAAGTGCTCTAATGGGGTGAAATCATAAAATAAATTCATTAACCTCCGAAGACCCGAACTCTATGATGGCATGCATTTTCAATTTCTCTTTGCTATTTGGGCTGATTGGGACCTGATGAATGTAAAAACAAAGAACTACCAGATTTTTTTTTTTTACTTGAGTTTTGTTTCAGATAAAAATTAGATCCACATATGAGGACATTCGTTTTAAATTTTGATAGAACGGTGGCAGTATAATGTCCTCCTAAGTGGATATCAGGCTTTTGTAGAGCAAAATTTTGTATTTTGGTCTAGACAACCCAAAATGTGATTTCCACATATGTGGACGCCATCCTAGGAAGTTAAGATAAGAGGCCTGATTATTATTTTGGATATTTTGTGCAAATGGAAGAAAGGAATCCTACATATTTGTTTAGTATTTGCACTAAAGACATATCCACAAAACTACACCAAAATTCCTCACAGTGCTACTGGAGGCCATCCAGAGTAAAAATCTGATTTGATTAGTTTTATCTGAATTTAGAAGCAGAAAATATGAGGTCATCCAGGTCTTTATGTCTTTAAGACATTCCTGCAGTTTAACTAATTAGTGTGTATTATCTGCCTTCGTGGATAGATAAAGTTGGGTGTCATCTGCATAGCAGTGAAAATGTATACTAAACAGCGTCCAGAGGATGGTTTGTTTATTCAACCTCACCTCTGGTGCTGGTGCCCACCTCTCAATTTTAAATACATGTAGAAATTGAGGGTTCTCTTAATACAGACGAACTCTTATTTATCATGTGAAATATTACATTTGAATTTGCCAGTTGGAGCACAATGCCAAGAAAAGACATGTTATTGCTTGTTCTTGTAATAAATATCGAAATATTGATACTGAATTTTTGTAAACTCAATTTTGTTGAAATTTGGAGTAAATTTTTGATCTGATAGATATTTGCATGACTGAATGGGTGTCATGACAGCTGGGATAGGCTCCAGCACCCCCCGCGACCCTGAAAAGGATAAGCGGAAGTGAATGGATGGATTGATGGATGAATGGGTGTTGAAATCAATAAATCAATAAGTATGTAAGTAAAAACGTGTGCCCCTGTGTGCAACCTAATGTTAATAACAAATGTGCCCATTTGTGGCACGAGCAGCTTACCTCAAAATGTCTGTTCACAGTTAAAATGGAATTGAGGTGTTGTGATTGATTTGTAGTAGAAAATTCACATAGAAGAAAGTTATCATGGTGGAACCACAGAGAAAGGGTCAATGACAAAATTCATGATTAGTAACTCCAACAACTATAACAAATTAAGACAACTTTATGTCATTATAGGAGTCACAAAACTTAACAAAAGAGGTAAAAGTCCAGGTGAGATTTTAAGGAGAAAAAGAACTCTAGAAGCTCATAAAGGTGAAACCATCCATAGTGAGCAAAGACAGCCAACAAAAGCAACAATCAGAGTAAAAAATCACAGTAATCAGAGTATCAAAAAGCAAACAAGCATAAATAAAATAGGAAGAATAATACACAAATGGAAAAACAAATATAGGGAGCTTGCACTGTATACCCTCGCCAAAGGCAAATTGATGTACATGCTTGGTTTGAAATAATAAACATTACAGCGTCAATCACTCACGTTAAATACTGATACGGGCATCACCTAAAAGACCTATCTATTCTATCTAACATGTAAAATAAAAGAAAATAAAGTCCTGGCATTGTAAGCCAATATCCCTTCACAGTGAGAAGTGACGCTTACATATTTGTAGATTTTTATTTCTGCCTTATCAGAAAATTTCTCAGGCTTTCTTTGGGGCTTGGGGACAGAAATCAGGCAGTGTGCCACTTCACAGTGAGAGAGAGTGAAGGCTATATGAAATGCTGATGAAACAACTTTTCATCGTGTCAGATGGTGCCCAGCAAAAGAAATGCTTAGGATACCATAAACATTAAGTTGACATGTTAACAAAATGTTGTTGTACCTAAGACATGGGAAAACCAATTAAGTGAGGCCAAAAATATAACCATTCCCATGCATTTCACCAAGTTTTCCCAACTTAAACCCCCGCCCACTGGCCCCCAACAAACATGGAACTTCCTGCTTCTACAGATCAAAGTTAGAATTATACTAAATACTTCTAAATGAAATTTAGTTGCAGTTAGTTTACCCCGCATCTCTCGGTTCAATTAAGAGCAGTGACACTCATTTCCGACAGGCGTACCAACACACTTCCTTAACATTGTTAGGACTTCCTTTTTTCCTCCATAACGGAACTGTTGGAACCAGAGAAGGGAGCTCAGATACGATAAGTACTAAGTACTATAGTGTGCAAACATGAATTAATACCATTATCATAAACACCCTTGGAGGAAAGACTGGCAAACGGTCCCTTTCCCTAGATAAGCCAGCAGGATCTCACACAAAGTCAAACTGGGTCACACCCTGAAAGGAGACACTTTACAAAAAAATTTGGGGTCTTATAAACAATCAAAAGGAATCTTCCATTTAACTTCCATTTACTGAACTCGAATCACTGAGGAAATTTGTTTTTGCAACCAAATACACCACCATCTCCTTATCCACTTACCTTACTTGACACTAAGCAAAGCAGGCTGGAAATTCCTGACAAACTAACGAAATACACCCAATGATAACAATGGTATTGTAATAGGGTTATTCCTTTAAACTAAATTCTTTGAAAGAAAATCATCTGGATTATATCAATGTTAATGTATAACTGAAGGGTAAACAGCACCCCTAAAAACAACAACTAAAAAGCAGGAAACCCTGAAACATACATTACTTACTGCTTATACACAACAACAGACAACAGGACAGCTGGAATCTACAAGCCAGAAAGGCACCAAGGAGCCGTCTTTATGACACAGGAAAGTGAAATCTACTCTCTCCAAACTAAACAAAGCCACAGCAACAGGTCGTCCTGTGGATAATATGTCAGAAAACACTTTCCTCCTTGCATATCCAGAAAAAAAAAACGGACCAGCTTAACAGCTAAAGTCTCGATTTCGACTTTCAGTCCAACATAAACGCAGCGTGGCAGCTAAATTTTACTCGACCCTGCACTTGACTGCAGTATCTGACAAAAGTAATCTCGGTGTTTTTCGCTTGCTTAACATTCAGAATTTCTTAACTAGTCATTTGTTTGCTTCAGCTCACAACCATTTCTGGCTGCACAAGTAAGGAGCATGTGGTAAGCACATGTAAGCACATGGCCCGAGAACTGGGCAAACGGTGCACTTTGACATTAAGACTCACTCTAAAACAGCCACTAAAACTGCAATAAACAATATACTCCGGATACCATATCAGTGCGATTCAGAGGTCCTTCAAAACAGCAACAAGTAATTGAAACTAACGATTATATTTAAAACACCTCATTAAGTTTTAAATACTTTAATTCGTGGTACTTTTTTTATGAAGAAAGATCTAAAACTTGAACTGAACTGCAAACGCTTTTAATGTTTTACCATAAATCAATATGATAGTAAAAGACATCCATCCAAGTAAAAATGACTCAGATGTAATGGTGCTTAATGAAATAACAGCACACTGAATCACTGCAACCAGATTCCAGGATCAACACACTGAATGATGGTCATCAACCTTGAATAAGCATTACAGACTGAAACACACCCTCCTTTTATGGTATATGAAATTTTGAAGAGGGCAAACATGTCTCATCAGGTTTAAATAAATTAACATTTTTATTTGTATTTAACTATCAAATAATTTTTTGTCAGACAGTGATTACTTACACTCGCGTACACTCGCTTACACTCACTTGAGTTGGACCCCCTCAGAACTGTCTTAATAAACTCATAAATTCAACAAGTACAGTGTCTTGTTCAAGAAACCAGTTTGATATTATTTGAGCTTTGGAACATGAAACTCTTAAGATGTCCATAGGGACCACAGTGGTGCAGTGGTTAGCATCGTCACCTCACAGCAAGACTTTCCTGGGTTTGACTTGACTGGGGACCTTCCTTTTATTGAGTTCAGATGCTATCACTGTCTGAATCTTCCCATATTTACGAGTAATTGATGTTATCTTGATTGGTGAAACTTACTGTAATTGGCCCTCGGTGTGAACTGACCGCCAGATGGCCGCCCCTCCCACAGCCTGGTCTTGCCAGAGGTTCCATCCATCCATTTGTGCCACTTATCCTTCCCAGGGTCGTGGGGAGGCTGGAGCCTATCCCAGCCTCATTCACACCTATGGGCAATTTAGTTTCCCATTAACCTATCCCCACTAACTGTCTTTGGATTGTGGGAGGAAGTCGGAGTACCCAGAGAGAACCCACACAAGCATGGGGAGAATATGCAAACTCCACACAGAAAGACTCCGCTTGATGGTGGGATAGAACTGAGGACCCTGCTGTGAGGCAACAGTGCTAACGACTGTGCCACCGTGCTGATGCAGTTCTTCCTGTTAAATGGGAGTTTTTCGGTCCCACTGTTGCCAAATTATTACTCAGAGGGAGTTGTCTGATAGTTGGGGTTTTCTCTGTATTTTTGTAGGGTCTTTACCTTACAGTGTAAAGCCCCCTGAGGTGACTGCTGCGCTATGTAACTACAGCGATCGTGGCTCAAGAGTTGGCAATTCGTCTTGTAATTGGAAGGTTGCCGGTTCGAGCCCCGGCTCGGACAGTCTCGATCGTTGTGTCCTTGGGCAAGACACTTCACCTGTTGCCTACTGGTGGTGGTCAGAGGGCCCGGTGGCGCCAGTGTCCGGCAGCCTCACCTCTGTCGGTGCGTCCCAGGGCAGCTGTGGCTACAATGTAGCTTGCCTTCACCAGTGTGTGAATGGGTGGATGACTGAATGTAGTGTAAAGCGCTTTGGGGTCCTTAGGGACTAAGTAAAGCGCTATACAAATACAGGCCATTTACCATTTTACAGTTGAATTGAACTGACAGATAAACAGTTAAGAATGTGTATGGTTAGATTTAACATACACAAGCAGGATACCGTCTTCAAGTTAGAGAGCACTGATGTCACAGTGTGGCATCTATCTTTTGTGCTATATTTGAGTATTTCCATACCCTCACTGTGGCTTGCCTTTTTGTATATTCGCTATGACCCAGTCCTTTTTTTCTTATTTCTATACTCATGTGTTGCAGAGTCCTGTTTTCCCACAGACTCTACTCTTCTCTTGGCCCTTTTGCCATTTATATTTTAGATCTGAATCTCTGGGTCATGTTTATATAAAAGAAAAATGGGAACTCTTGATTACTGTTATTGTTGAATGCATGAATTGTCAACCCCCCAAAAAACACTGGACCTGCGAAAATAAGATTTTAGGACCCCTTGTATTAGTAGCAGTGTATGAAAAAGGGACTTTAACCACTCAGTGAGATGGCTGGGGATCATTCTCATATTTTCTACAGTTGTTCGGTTTTAAAGAATTCTCCCACCATGAAAGAGACATTAAAAATAAGAAAAACGAACACTCACAGTCCATCTGTATAAACACACGTGTCTTAATAAATGAGTCAGAGTAAATTTGTAAGAGTAAGTTTATCTTATTTCACTGACTTCACTCCTTTTTTTTTTCCAATATATCTTACGTAATGAGTGTGCTGTGAGGGACAATAACATTGTACTACTACAGCTTTATGAACAGTGTATAACCAGATTGTTATTATTAGCTGCACAGTCCAAAAATAGCACCATTCATACCTCAGTTTGTTGTTTGTGTTTTAGCTTTTCAATATTTATGTAGGAAAAATTATAATATAGTATTAAAAATATCATATATTAATCTGAGCAAAAATGTTCAGAGCAGGCGTAACAAGTATGAGAAATTCAGACACTTTTCTTGTCTTTGCAATTCGGGGTTGGTTCATTGTCAGTCCTTGTCATGGTAAAATATGTTTTTATAATATTTCAGCTGAATCATATATAACCACATGCAACAATGCAGAGAAAGATGGGCTCAGTGGACAGTTTTATTTTAAGCAATGACTGGAAATCATTACCTAAATCCATCACTGACAGAAACAATGTGCAACATGTTAAACTTACTGAAACAGTATGACGAGGAAAAAAATGCATATGGGCTTTTGTTGCTTTGATGTATGTATTAAAACAGTGAGGAGATGATTACAGTGATGCAGGATGTTTACACATCTATATAAAGACATTAGATCATTTTTTGGTCCTCAGTTGAACTGAAATAATTAGAGATGGTGATTTATAGTAGTGAATGTTTGTCGTGGTGTTTTGTCAGTGTAGTGTTTGTGCTGTGTAATTCTGGTATTTATATTATTAGCATAGTCATAAATGTTTGTTTACTGATTCTAATGTTTTGTGTTGATCGTTGACGTGATCAACTGTTTTATAGTACTAACAACTGTCACAATTTCCTGTCATACATAAAAGAATTATCATGTGAAAATGACTCGAGACATTCTTACTGCTTCCACAGAATTTAGGATGATTATTAACAGCCGGGTGCTATTCATCAAATCCACTCCGTTATGCGATCATCAGCAAGTGTGAGCACCTCTATAAAGGCAGTTCTGGCAGTTTGCTGGTCTGACGCATTCAGGTGTGATTTCACATTTAACGGCACAATCTTCCCAGGAATGGACATCCTAAGAAATTCATCTTAAGATCAGAAAATAACCCAAGAGCTACTTCTCAGACTCTACAGTATTGCATTGTGTGTGTAACCTCTTCATTTTTTCCCACTATTATAGTTTTATCTTCTTTTGTAAAATCAGCCACTCTGCTGACAGTACAGTCATTCATAACTGTGATTGGTCAGATGCTACCAATGCCACCCCTTTCATGTGAATGTGCAGGAGAAAACCCTGGGTTAACTTAGCGAGTTCATAACCAGTTTCGTGTGAACAATTATCCTGATTGCTGATGTGAGGATAAGTGAATCCAGATAACAGAAAGATACCCTGGCTATGTTGAATTTGCTTTGTAGTACAGGGCCCTGGAGGCCTTACAGTTACTGAGTCAACTCCTCTGTATACTAAACTATTCTAGATTCAGATGTTATCCCAAACAAAGTAGATCTACAACAGAATGGTTAAATAATTTGAAATTCATAAATAAATCAAGGTGCTCCTGGGGCCCAGTCCAGACCTCGACTCAACTGAAACTTTGTACTGGGACCTTTAGGGAGCCGTGCATAAACGAACATGCCTGCAAACATCAAAGAATTAAAACGCTGCTGGTAAGAAGAGTGGGTCCAAATTCCTCAGGCACAGTGTGACACAATAATAAAATCATACAGAAAACAATTATTTCAGGTTTTCACTGCTAAAGATGTTCTACAGGAACTGATAACAGATAAAGCTACTGATCGAGGTGTGCACTTAGTTTTTCACAGGACTGCGCAGATTCCTGTGAGAACCTTCTTTTTCACATGATTATAGTCATAGCTGAAACACTTTCAAAGTAACAAACACGAGATAAAACAAACCTAAATTAGGTAACATGTGGTAACAACATGCACAGCTTACAAAATGAGGTGACAGAGATTAGCTGTGTAAACAATAACTAACTGTGACCGCAGGCTGTTATTGTTTAGTGTGTGTGTGTGATGGCAAAATGATGACACACACATGGGCCTACTGTGGGAAGTGTAACAGATGGGTTTTAAGTACTTTGTAAAGTGTTTATATGTCTGTTTGTGGAGAGATTTTTAAGTGTGATATTGGTGCAACTGTGCAAGATACAGACTAGAAGCTGCAAACATGTGAAAGTGAGCCTGGGGCTACTGTTAAAGAATAAATTTTGTTGGAAGGTTCGCTAACTGTGTGAACTGGCTCTGAAATATCTGTAAGATAGCTAAAGCCGGTTCGCTTCTTTAAATGCAAATGAAAGCTAAGTAAACGGCTATTCTTCAACAGTAGCCCCATGCTTTATGAAAGGAGAAGAGAAATTGTTGGTGATTATGTTAATACAGTGACTTTTCCATTTGATGCTAGGTTGTTGTGAAGAAATGACAGGCTGTTAAGCACACAGCTCAAATTCTGCTTATCTAGTTGTTGCTTTGTATGAAAAATGCACATTTCTATATTAAAAAAATCTATCTAAAAAAGACTTTTAAGCTATATTAAATTGATCAAAGTGAATTTAAGGTTTGCTATAATTCAATGTTACAATGTTACAAAGTAATGTGAAAAGTGATGTTCACACTGGAATTAAGTCGCTGGTTACGTGCAGACATTCCAGGCCCTGGTTGCCTAGGTGACCCTCTGTTGAATTTGTTAGCAGCTCATAGGTTAATCAATGGTAATCACCACTCTCATTAGTAGTCTCTTGAGTTTATCATAGGCAGTGTTGGGTATAAATGTTACAAAGTAGCAAATTATTCTATTAAATTCAGTAATTATATTACAGCATTACAGTTACAATTGTGTTACAAAGGTTCTTCAGTTATCTGTACACCAGGTGGATAGAAAGAAAAAAACATCAAACAGACATTTGTTTTTTCTTCCTGTGAGCTCATGCTGCAATCAGCTGATTCCACTTCATGTGTGGGTGGAGGGAAATGCTGGAGTGGTTCGGTTATCTAGCTTTTGAGGGGTGAAGATATGGACATTGCTTTAATTTTTATTGCACAAAAGTGAAAACTGCATCCAGGAAAGAAACATCTGCAATATACTGCTAACACAACTTAGCAGACAGAATGCTAACGCAAAGCTAGCAAAGAATCCAGAGTGGCGTTAAAGCTGAGTCTATGCCTACTGCAGCCCAGCAGGCAGACCCCGAACTTCAACAGGTAACAAAAACGGTGATGAGCAGTTCGTCTCCTAGCCTCCATTTCTGCCTGTTCATCTTTGGGATGATTACAGCGAGAATTACTGCGGTGATCACTTTGACGCCTCTTTGGGCGAGGAATGAAGTATATTACTTACATTAGTGAGTAAGACATTAAATACATTACTTTTCTTGAGTAATGAATCCAAAACTAATTGTGGGTCCTGCCCACTTTGTGTTGCCAGCACTCATTATGCCTGTAGTCACCTGAAGTTATCAGATATCATTCACTTTTTAGGATCTTTGATCACCATATTAACACTGTGTAAAAGAGACTGTACTGTAATTGCATTCCTGTAAAACATTCCACTACTAAATTCAGAGATTGTGTCATAGTTACTAAGCAAACAATCAATACTTGTGTGTTACAGTTCTTTCATATATCTGGATGATGGACTGATAGAAGATTTTTTTTTTTTCCTGTGACTTTAGTTTGTGTGGAGGGAGGAGAAAACTGCTAGTCCTCAACTTTTGAGGATGTCTGACATTACCTATAGCTTTAATGCACAAAAGGATTTCCTCAGGGCTGTGGTGTGAGTCCCCTCCCATCCACCTTGTTGACCTATGACCACTGAGAAAAATGTCAGAGTTGTCATGCTGTGAAGTTTACAGAAGACACAGCAGTGGCAAGATGCTGCTAAAGCAGAAAAAAAAAAAAAACCCAGAAAGTGCAGGGATAACAATCTCTGCATGAAAGTCAACAAAACAAAGTAGATGACTGTGGATTTCAGAAGGGGCAGAAACTCCCCTCCACTCCTGCCTATCAGGAGAGTCGCCGTGGAAGTGGTCTCCAGCTTTAAGTACCTTGGTGTACATCTCACAGAGGATCTTATCTGGACCCACAATACTTCCTTCCTGGTTAAGAATGCACACCAGCGCCCCTACTTTCTCAGGAGGCTGAGGCATGCTGGACGTTGGAGCTCAGTCCTGAATTCCTTCTACAAATGTGTAGTGGAGTGTCCTGTGATCCTGCATCACTGTGTGGCAGCTGCTCTGTGGCAGAGAAGGAGCCTCTGCTGAGGGTTGTAAAATCTGCACAGAGGATTGTTGGCAGCAGATTCCCACCACCACAGACATCTACATAAGCAGATGCAGGAAAAGGGCCTCTTCTATCTGAAAAGATGCTACTGACCCAGGACACACTGTTTGACCTCCTCCCCTTGGGCTGTGGACCATCAAGAGCAGAACCACCAGACTAAATAACAACTTCATCCCGGAAATGGTAAGACTGTTCTGAACTCTGTGCTTTGTAGACTCAGCTGCTCCCAGCCAAAGGTAACAGACATGAGACATCACATGTGTCTACTGCCCACTCTTTTTTGAAAATGTTCTTATTTATACTAAAGATATCATTATTTATACTAAATGACTATTTGTATTTTAACTGGGAGAATTAGTAGAATTGCTGGGGCCAACATATCTCTTTGTGTTGGGTTCCAACTTTCCCGACAGCTTTGTGTTAAAATTCAAACTGAGATTTCTCTCTCTGTGTGGGACTGTACCCTCAGCTGGTAATGATGTGACAATGCATCTATGGAGTGTGCATCTAAGGCCATGTTATGGAAAAGTGAAAAATGAATGTAAAAAGCAGTGAAACGAATAACTTAATGCATAATACATTACTTTTTTGAGAAACAACCACAACAGTTTAATTAGGATTACCATTAATCTGCCTTCAGTCCAAGAGAGACTTCATAAACACAGGGATGACACTGGATCTCCAACAGGAAGAGAAAGTATGAATGAACAGGATGAGCAACCAATCTCAATGTGACAAACATTTCATGTCAGTTTATAGACTATTTATTCCTTTTTCTGTGGACTATGATCTTTGCAGATGACATTGTAATCTGCAGTGAGAATTGGGAGCAGATGAAAGAGAGCTTGGAGGGGTGGAGGTATGCTCTGGAAAGAAGAGCAATGAAAAGACAGTAGAAGCAAGACAGATACATATATGTAAATGAGAGGGACACAGGTGAAAAGATGCGAAGAGCAGATGTAGTGAAGTTGGATGAGTTTAAATACCTGGGCTCACTATGATGCAGCAGCTGAAAGAAGATGATTAAAAATGACAGTTTTGGTAATTAAGTCATACTTTTAACAAATGGTTCTTTTTTCTTTGAGCTGCATTAAAGAACATGGTAACAACACATGTGTCAAAGCATTTAAGAGGAGTGTTTTGCAGTCTGTCTCCAGGACATTGTAGTTTCACCACTGCAGACCCAACATCCACAATCACATTAAACTCAGTATAAAAGTATAAAAGCAGCCAGATTTTCACACACTGTGCTTCACTTATTCTCTCTAAGTCCTTATTAATTCTTCTCAACACCTTTCCCTCATCTCATGACATTTTCCATTTCAGAAGTAAAGTGGGCAGGAAAAGGAGGTAGGAGGTAACTTTTTGGACTGCTTGAAAGCAGCCTGGATGAGCTTCAGCCCATGAATAAGTAGGACTCAGTGGAAGTAGGGAGCTTTGGGTAGCCCAGAACCTTACAGAGCATAAACTTTCATGGGTTTGATTTTAACACATTTTCAAGGTGGGGTGTTAATTGGTGATTCTAAATCGGCCATAGGTGTGAATCTGAGAGTGAATGGTTTTCTGTCTCTCTGTATTATCTCTTTAATGGACTAGCGACATGTCCACTGACAGCTGGGAAAGGCTCCAGCACTCCTGGACTCTAAATTGCATGAGTGGTCAAGGGAATGGATGGACTGACTTTTTGATATTTATATGTATTTTATAAATATTTTAAAATAGTTAAATATTTAACATTATGCCTACGTTTCTTCTTTATGTGGCAAAACAGTTTCAGTAACATCAATAAGTGGGCAGGAAAATCAGGCTGCTCACAGTTACATTTGTCACTGTGCTGTGTTAGTTTCACTCCATACAGTGTTGACTGAGGTTAAGCTTAGCAAGACAACATATGTCGCCACGCAGCTGCTCGTGTCTCACAAGCAAGGGTCTCATCAGAGCGTGAGGGCGCATTCCTGAATCAGGATGAATGTTTCACAACTGGAGGAATGTTGATCCCTTCTGTCAGATGTGGTTGGGTAAAGGGTAAGAGCATCTTATGTGATTCCAGCCAGCCAGCCTCCTAATGGCTTTATAAAGCCCACTTTCATTAAGGAATGTGCACATTTTGCTCTGTTGAGTCTCCTTAGTCCTGTGTCACGTAGTCTGCAGACAGACCATTTACTGATGACGTGACCAAAGTGAGTAAACAGAATATGATTCTGTCTCTGATGAGTTGAGCTAACACTGATGATATCGAATCTGCCAAATAACTCCAATAATGAACAAGATTAAATTCTGGATTCTTTTTAAATTATAATTTGAGTGGTATATTCACCCTGTTCAGCTTTGGAAGTTTAATAATATTTAAATGGTATTTTATGTACAGTGGCAAGATCTGAAAACTGCTGTTCACAAACGCTGTCCATCTAATCTGACTGAGCTGGAGCTGTTTTGCAAAGAAGAATGGGCAAGAATTTCAGTCGCTAGATGTGCCAAGCTGGTAGAGACATACCCTAAAAGACTGGCAGCTGTAATTGCAGCAAAAGGTGGTTCTACAAAGTATTGACTGAGTGGGCTGAATAATTACGCACACCCCACTTTTCAGTTATTTATTTGTCAAAAATGTTTGGAATCATGTATGATTTTTGTTCCACTTCTCACGTGTACACCACTTTGCATTGGTCTTTCATGTGGAATTCCAATAAAATTGATTCATGTTTGTGGCTGTAATGTGACAAAATGTGGAAAGGTTCAAGGGGCCGAATACTTTTGCAAGCCACTGTATCTACATTTGATCTTGTTATGTTTGAAGAACCATGATCATTTTGAGAATAAAGCTGAAATTTCAAGGAAAAAGCTGAAATGTGTAGATAACACTCGACGTTTCAAGACAAACTGCCACCGCTGCTATACTCTCTACAAAATGCCTTGTATAGATGAGTTAGTGAAATAAAGGAAATCATTTCTCTTTTAGCACATAAACACAATGTGGGAAGAAATATAGGGACACTGACGTGATGGTGCACAAAGCTGCATCTGGTAAGAAGGGAAAAAAAGCACACAAACTTGGAAGAATCTGCCGGAATTGTGCAAAAATGAACAGACGAACGTGTACCGATGGTGACACCCTCGTGCAGTAAAGAAGATATATGTTGTATCACAAGACAGAATAAGACAGCTGATCAATTTTTTCACTGACTCCTCTATACAAAGCATTTTGTATAGGTATATAGTATATAAGAGCCATGGCATCTTCACATTTTCACAATTTTGACTTTTTGATTAATCTCAAAATGGGGACAAATTTTTTTCATAATGTGGCCCTAATACTCCGTGTTACAGCAACACATTAAAAACACAACGAGATAAAAATTAGTGACGGGGGAAACAAAAGGCTGGAAAAGTAAGCAGTACTAGAAACTGCTGGAAGAACATTTTTCAAAGAATTAGTTCAGCTGGCAGCAGCTCAGTAACACTGGGTATAAACAGAACATATTAGAGTTACTTCAGATTTTCACTAAAGTAAAGATGGGTGGAGGTTCACCAAGCTGCAAAAAAAACTGTATAAAAACTCTGGAAAAAATTCAGAATAATGTTCCTCAACGTAAAATTGCAAAGAAGAATATCTCAGCATCTACAGTACACAAGATCATCGACAGATTAAGGGAATCTCGAGAAAGCTTTGTGCACAACGGGCAAGACTGAAAATAAATACTGTATGCTTGTGACCTTCATATTAAAAAAAGAAAGAAAGAAAGAAAACAGTGTGATTCTGTTACAGAAATCACTGCATGGCTCGAGAACACTTCTAGAAATCATAGTCTGTGAACACAGTTCACCGTTGCATCCACAAATACAAGTTAAAACTCAGTTTTTTAAGAGTAGAAGCTACATGTGAATATGATCCAGCAGCGTGGCTTCATGGTAGAAAGAGTCCGGGTGCCAAACCACCTGCCCAGAGTCTAGACCATTCACCAACTGGAAACCTTTGCTACATCATAAAATGGAAACTACAACAAGGAAGACTCAGGACTGTTCATTAGCTAGAATCCTATACCAGACAAGAATAGGACTAAATTCTTCTCCCAGAGGTCCAGCAGCTGCTCTCCTCAGTTCCCAGATGTTCCCAGATGGCACTGCTATCAGATTCACAATGAGACATTATTTTGTCTTAAAATTATACATTTTCTTATTTCAGACATTTAATATGTTTTCTATGTTCTATTGTAAATAAAATATGGGTTTATCCAACTTTTTTGTATATATATATTTTAAACAATATTCCAGCTTTTTTGGTTTGTAATTGCAATTTTAATGCATAAATGAGTTTGACTGATGGAAACCAACCTGTTGGTTTTGTCCCTATTCAAAACATAAAAAATTGAAAAATCCACACAAAACAGAGCCAGCTTTCTTTTCCAAGAACACACTTCGACCAATGCCTAATGGCAGTTCAAACAGACTGTAATTATGTGCACTGTGGAAGTAAAGACTTGAGACTGAACATTTCCTCATGAAACAGATGCACAGTTTAACAGCAGAGGCCTTTCCTGACAATCCCATTGGCACATTGTTGCACTTGTGCCACATTCTCAAAGCTGGCCTGTTAATTTCTGGATGTGGTTCTTGGCATGAAAATATGGATGCTTAATGGGGCAAAACCACTGCGTCATGTCTGTGATATGTCCACTGAACATGGTCAGGAAGGGTTTGGCATTATTGTTCTATATTCAAGCTAATTGAGTAAGCACTGCCAGCTTAGTCACAATTTGGGCACTAAGGAAATAAAAACACCCCCCACCCCGAATCATTCTGTCTTACTCCAGTTCTCCCGTAGCGCCTCTTGTTCTCTTGTTCTGCTGCAGCTGTGCTCGCCTGGGAGGGAATGACGAAAGGAAAATATGAACTAAGTTGTATCTAGGATGTGCCAGTTTCTTTAGTTTTGTTTTTTGAAGTAGCTGATGTCTATTGTTATATCCTGTTCCATATACTTAAAAGCTGTCTATTCCACAGTTTCTGAGCAGCTACTGCAAAAGCCCGGTCTCCTCTATGTTTCGACCAAGACCTGGGAACAACAAGAAAATGTTGTTCAGCAGACCTTAGTGATCTAGCTGGAGTGCATATAGTTAACAGATCAGAGAGATAAAAATCTTAAAATCAATTCTAAAACATACATGCAGCCAGTGCAAAGACGCCAGTATGGGAGTAATGTGGTCTTGCTTGCATGTGGCAGTTAAAAGTTGAGCTGTGAAACTCCAATGCAGAGATAAATAATAAAGAAGAATAGTCCAAGCGGGATGAAATGAAGTCATGGATGACATTTTCAAGGTCATTAAAAGATGGAAACGGCTTCACCTTTGCCATCATTCTTAACTGAAAAAGCTGCCTCTCAGAACAGCATTTATCTCTTTGTTAAAGTTTAAGCTGTTATCCAGAATGACTGGTTTGTGTTAGACCGTCTTATGTAATGTCTTAAAGGACTCAAATCTGAGAGGTTAGAAGCTCCAGAATGTAAGACCTCTGTTTTGTCTTCTTTTAGTTTTAGAAGATTTTGTGCCAGCCACGCTATAACTTCCTCTGGACCAGGGGTCGGCAACCTGCGGCTCTTTAGTCCTCATACTGCGGCTCCGCCTGGTTTGGGCAAGTAAATTAGAAGTATTTAGCTGAAGTGTATTTTATTTATGTTAGTTCTTTTTAACTTGTAGTTCTAAATTGGAAGATTATTGTGATATTAAAATATAACAATAAAATTATATTCTATTATTTTTTCATCGCTCAAAATAAGAGTCACACTCGCGGAAGCCGGTGTTGTGCCGAAACGCCGTGCATTTATTGAGACTTTCAACCCCAGGTAGGCCAATTATGGATCTTCGGATCCACATGATGTCGGCAGCTGTTCTCCACCGTGAACTATGTTAAAGACAAACACCGCTCACGCCTGACAGATGACAGCTCACAGTCCTGCGTAAACTGACTTTGTATAGCCCCGATTTGCGGACTCTGTGCGCATACAGCCGGCTGTAGCTTTTCAGCTCACAGCCCGACATACACCACCAACAACACAACAGCACAGATAGCGCAGACGTAAAGGCAGCGAGGCGTGATTGCGGGTGTCGCTCAGGTGCGTCCGCCTCCCCTGCAGCGGCACTGCAAACCACGCCCCGCCGCACGCATTAACCAGGTAAAATTCATATTTAGGCAGAATTTTGCAAATATCTATTTTTCATTTTTCAGCAGCATAGTGCTTTTTTCCAATTATTTTTTAAGAGTCAGGTCAAGGCTCCAACAGCCCAAAGGCGATATAAGGGTGGCGGCTGACAACAGTTTTTGTTTGCTACATGGATCATTTTAGTTCAGGTTGGTCTTTCCTTTTGTTATATTTCTTTAAGAGTTCAAAATGTGTTGATTACATAAATATAATTTAATTTTCTCTGTAGCACTTCATGTATTTCATAAGCAGCACACCTTAGTTGTTCACACAAAGCATAAAGATAAAAAACAATATATACAGTGTTATCTTCATTTTAGATGTCAAAAAGTATTTGCGGCTCCCAGTGTTTTCTTTTGCGTGGAAACCAGGTCCAAATGGCTCTTTGGGTGTAAAAGGTTGCAGACCCCTGACCTAGACACTGAAAAAGGTTAAAATGACACGTTTACTGATGAGGTATATACTGTATGTCTATTAGGAAATAAAAAAAAATCTAAATTTGGTCAATCTCACTTTCATCAAAGTGATCAGTTCGCGCACCTCTGTACCGTTTTCACTTAAAATTTGAGGTCTCTGAACTGAAGTCTCATTATGTCCCCATGCACTTGCCCCCATGCAAACACACTGGAGGATCTCCTCCAATCTATAAAGCCATTGCTCCTTAAACTTAATCCTCATCTTCAGAAAACAGACCAAGTGTGAGAGAGGATAATTCTGGCAAATCTTCCAGGTGGTGAGCGAGGATTGAGTTTGTGTGACCAAAAAAATGCCTGTGTTTTCAAAGTGCTCTGAGATGCCACGAGCCCTGGCACACACTTCAGTTTGGATCATTTCCTCTGCATGGTCTCCCTCGGAGGCCTCACAACAGTACAGCAGGACTCTCAAATTCACCGTGCAAAACCCGATGATGTACGTCCTCCACTTCTCGCTGACTAGAGATTATTCAAAAGAAAACTGTTTGAAAACCTGCTGGACTGGAGCTGCACACCTGCTTTCATCATCATCATGAGTTTGAAAGAAGTTGATGTGTTCTCTCTGTCCAAGTTTGTGGTGAAATCACAGAGCACACAGTGCACATGCTCACTGTGCAATGCTGTGCTTGGAAGCTGTGTGGACATGACCCAAAAGATGACCTTGAACGTAAGATTGGCTTAAACCAGACAAAGTTTTGGATCTATATGAATCTGTTCTCTTAATGTTTCCCACCTCTTCTATTAACTCCACTTAATTTTTTCAACAAAGATTAAATGTGTCTGCATGGCTGTGTAAATATGTGACTATACAGAATAAAGCTGTGATATCTGACGATGATCTCAACAATCAACTATGGTTAATTTTCATCTCATTTCCCCATTGATGCAATAAAACAATATTATTTTGAGATTCATAATATGTTAAATCTGTCAAGCCGTAGTTGAACGTTGCACCTCCACATATAGCCAACATTGCAACACACACATATCTGAGCTACACGTGGACGTGCACACAAATTCTGCATGCTTTGAAGTTAACATGTGTGTGTGGAGCGGCTACACTGATCCATTCATCGTCATCATCATTATCATCATCAAATGAAACAAAGCAGGAAGACATTTCTGACTGTTTGACTGTTTTTTCTTTTTTCAGAGCTTAACATGACTGAGTTTGCAGAGACATGAAAATCCCGGCTGTGTGTGTGGAGGACGGTGAAAAGTGCCTGAGAGACATAGCGGATATTTTACACACAAAAAAAGACTGGATGAGTTAGTAGAACTATACCTCTACTGTGAGTTTAAAAATTATAAAGCCGGTAAATGTCATGACTTAACAATGTTATAGCTGTTCACCTGACATCCATTATGGTTGGCTAAATCAATGGGCTTACGTAAACGTGCAAACTTTTCTTCATGCTGGAAGTGAGAAGTAAACTCCCATCGTCTGTGTTTCTCTTTCATTCATTATTGTGCACATTTGGGTCCCACATTGTACATTATAGAGTGTGGATAGTTTAGATATTCGTCATCAGCGATGCCACGGGAGGGGGGCAAAAGGACAAGTGGACTATGAAACAAATTGCCTGACCAGAATATTATCTCTAGGGTAAAACATTATCCTGCCTCAAGCATTTTATTTTACCCTGTGAATAAACTGTTTCTTGTACTGGTGGGCTTCTCTGAGGAGTTTCAATAATTCCAAGAAGCTTCTTAAAATATTTATTCCAGAAAAGAGTGCCACGGTGTTATGTAGTTTGTGGCTTTTTGTAGGTATTTCATATTTTCAAATGTTTTTGCTGGAAGTAATGTTTTAGAAACATGTCACAATCCAGAGCTCTCAAACTGACTTTTTGGGTTCTAAATAATTTAGTTTGTTTATTTTTTAGTTGAAAGTGGATCAGGAAATCATTTCTTCATTTCTTAGGAAATCATCCTGTTTTCAGCTTTTTTCAACAAGAGATAAAACCTTTATGCGACCCCCACATGGGTGTGATTCAAGCTGTGGCAGGTCCAGTCTATTCCGATTGCAACATCATTTAAGAAAACAAATTTCTTCAAAAGGAAATGTTCAGTTGGACATTCAGCTATGTAGACATGACTACAGAGCGGCACTAAAGATAATGACTCCAAAAACAAAGCTTCATAAAACTGTTCCAGTGAGGCAGATGAGACACAGGATGGATCATCGAGCGAGACGATTACGAAGTGCATTGTAGTAGCATCACGCTAACTTAAGTAATTTCAAAATCATATCCAGAACTGCAGATGCGGGCTTTTCAGTGTGATCATTCTTGTCATCACTGTCTCTCTCCAGCTGGATGCTATTTTGGTCAGAGATTTTTGACAGCTGGCGGCTGTCCTGTTTTACATCACTCTTAGCCAATCAGGAGCAAGCCAAGAAGGGAGCAAAAGTCCAATATTAATGGACGGCAACTTTTGAATCATCTATTATCTGCCGATACACTGCTTGAACACCAATATCTGTACTTGAATAAAAGCTACAGCCCAGCCAGCACAGCACCTCTGGAGTGCTTGCTTCTCTTGTTCTTTATAGCTTATCTAAGGATAGCTGGGTGGCCTTGAGCACTGGTGGGCCTGTCCTCGAGGCCACCCAGCACAGGCCTGGAGGACACTGTGAGGGTGTCCTCACAGCTTGTTAGCATGCAAATCATCAGTGTTAAAGAAACAACAGCATCACCACCTACAGAATCATTAACCATTAGTTTAAAACAACAGGCGCTATTCAGTTGTGCCCATATTGTTCATATTTGAAATTAAGAGGGCAGTTTAGTTCATTTTCATGAAAATATCCTTAGTACAACTTCATATAAATTCATGGGAAATGCTACTATAGTTTAAGAAGCCAAGAACTAAATGAAAGACAGTTGGCCTAAAAATGGCCTGCCACAGAGAAACATACAGTCATGTGAAAAACAGCCAGGTGCTGCTAATCAAATGCACTTGGTTTATTGATCACCAACAAGTGTGAGCATCTCTATAAAATCTGTCAGTTTGCTGGTCTGAATGAAACATTGAGGTGTGTTGAGGTCCCAGAAAATTCATCCCAGGGTCAGACCATGCAGTGCAAAAAACCCAAGAGCTACATCTCAGACTCCACAGGCCTCAGTTACCATGTTAAGTATTAAAGTTTATAACAGTACAATTAGAAAAAGACTAAACAGTTATGGCTTGTTTGCACCTTAGGTTTGCAAAGTTACAGCTGAACAAACCACAAGTGGAGATGTTGGGCCATAATGAACAGCACCATGTTTGGAGAAAACCAACCACACCATAACAGTACAAACACCTCCATGTTGGAGGAACTGCTCTATGAACCATGAACTCCTCTGTGTACCAAAGTATTGTAGAGTCATTTGTCTGACAGCGAAAGCTTGGCTGAAATTGGGTCTTGTAACCATTCAACGATCAGAGGCACTGCAGCAAATCTGCACAAGAATGGCTGAAAAAAAAAAGGGTCAAGGTGCTGCAGTGGCCCAGTCTAAAATCCCAAAGACCTGATTGAAATGCTGTGGTGCGACCTTAAGGGGGCTGTGAATAAATGAAAGCCCACAAACCTCAATGAACTGAAACAACATTGTAGAGAAGAGCAGGCCAAAATTCCTCCGCAATGATGTGAGAAACTGATAAAGTCACAAAGAAAACGATTACTTCAAGATGCTGCTGCTAACAGTGGTTCTATGACCCTCTTTGAATCATGGGGTGCACTTAGTTTTTTACAGAACTACAAAAAAATCGTCTGGAAATTTTCTTTTCCACATATAGGAGCCAGAGGGAGTTTTCATAACAGATTTAAAATCTATCTACAACAACAAGAACTTTCAGGGAGCCCTTTGCGTTTGCATGACAAACTGCACATTCGCTCCAAAACGAGCAGAGCCAAACCTGTTGGCAGAAAGGGGTAGCTCCTTGATGAAAGACTGCACTAACATCGCACAGACACCAGATTTATTCTGAAGAAGCCCACATTGCTACGTGACTATGATGACAGATTTAGACTGCATAAGGTATGAGAGAAAAAAAAACTTTAGTAATCCATGAATGTATTAATTTGATACTAAACATATCCTTAGTTGCTGCTATCTCACCTAGAGCAGCTATTCACAAGTCTCCTGGTATGTGGAAGAATCAGGAAAAATCCTCTCCTGTGTCCTTCAAGTTAACTGAAATCTGCATTTTCACTCATATAACCTGCTTGTAATAATGTTGTGAACTTTGTGGATCCATGATTGTAATTGTCTAATCAGTTTTAGTCTCTCAAACTAAGTGTTTCTTGTTTTTACATCTTCACATTGCTTCTGGGTATATTAAAATATTTACCTTTGTTAATAATGTGCATCCATAAGTGACAGCTCCCCGGGAACATTGCGTGATTTTCATGTTGCCTGACCAGTGCCATATTTTGAAATAAGAACAGAGGGATTTTATGTCGACTTAATATCTACCAGAGGGTCAGTAAATCACTTAACGGCTTGTCTCAGAGTCACTAGTGGAACACAGCTGACTCATTTGTTGGCATTGCCTCTCTCAACAAATACTGTCTGACAGGCATATTATGGATAAAATAAAAAGCTTCTCTGGCATTTTTTTTTTTTTAAATAAAGCTTAGAGAAAATTTGCAAGTCTTCCAGACTCCAACTGCACAACTGTTAAGGAAAACAATTAAATACAGTGCAATTCACAAACCAAAATAAAAAGAAAATATGCTTTTGCTCAATGAAAGATGATGGCAGTCAAAAGAATTTCCCTACCTGACAAATGTCTATGGCAGAAAACCAGAGCACCTGGAACTTCACTTTTGTAAATAAATTCCACTTTACAAGCCATACTGAGACTTTATTTCTCTGTTTCATGAACAACCTATGAAACCGCAGGCAGAAAGAAAATGAAACTCTACATTTGGAGAAAAAAATTTTTTTTAAAAAGAAAGAAACCATAAAAATTAATAAGTAAAACCAGCAAATTGTCCTCATACATATATACATCAGATATTCAGTCAAAAGTCTAAAGTTGCACAGGCCTAGAGACTGTGTGGTGACCCATGGGGGGAAGATTTGTATTTCCTGACTAGTTAGCAAGTAGTTGCTGGCTATGGCTGAGTGGAATCAGTTGCACAGATTGTTCTGCTCCAAAAACATCCTTGTAATTGCTTTACTTGGCAGACTGGAGTGGTCATCCTTCCACATCAACCTTCCACAATCACTAATCAGCTGTTACATTACACATGTCTAAGCCAAATACAGATCTTTGTTCAACAACCAGTTGTTACCAGAAGGTTACTGGCTGTTCACTGAGCATGCTTGACTGGAGTTTAGCAATGGATTTCACAGCAACCACTTTCAACCTATCAGGGAACACTTATTTTTCTCTTGCAACCAGTAGTTGCTGGGCAGGGCTGTGTGACCAGGATGAACGCATTAGAGTGGTATACTAAAGAGCAAAGCTTAATTCGTGGTCTTACATTTGTGTTGCTTTTTGTGGCTCTTACAGTATACAGAGACAAGGATTATGGGAATTCATCCAATGCACAGGGTACGGAGAGGCCTTTGGATGAGATGTGGAGGTTGAGTTGTGATTGGCTGAAAAAGGGGTTAAATAGCAAGGAGAGATACAGGAGCATCCAACAAAAATAAGAACAAAAATATTAAAGAGCACAAACACTTGCCGGTAAAGATTTTAAATGTTTTAATGCTGCTTCAGTTTACTGCAAAGAATTCTCTGTCTGTCATGACTTCTATCTTTTTTTGTGGCCAGGGTTAAGTAAAAGGACCAACAACAGAATAGCCCACATCAGAAGTTATTTCTTTAGACAATGCTCTCTGGTGAAGGTGCACAGCTACAATGTGTGGATTTGGGTCCGTGCCTCTTAGCTACTAACATAATATGAAGTAAGCCAACAGAATCTCAAAGCTTTCAGTGAACAGGTTCAATGTGAACTCTAAACACGGGTCATTGCAGTTATGGCACACTTTGTAAGGCTCATTGACTGAATTCTTTGGCTTGACCTGCTGCTCCTGCCATGCATACTCTTATTCTCACAATGTTATCACGGGTGCAGTTCAACTGCTTTTCATCTGTTGTAATCAGCTCCCTCAGCCTCTGCGGGTTGATCTGTCAAGGCTGCTCAGCTGTGAGAGGCAGTGGAAACGTGAAGGATTGTTGGCTGACAGAACACGGCAAATGGTGCGTGAGCAGTGCAAACCCTTATAACAGCCTGCTGGCTTAACCGCTAAACAAGGGAAATAGACACTGTCTAACATACAGTTAGGTCTGTAAATCTTTGGATAGTGAGTCATTTTTTTATAGTTTTATCTCGGTGCAGTGGATTTTAAATCAAACAATCAAGATGTGATTCAAGTGCCGACTTTAAGCTTTAATTCAAGGGGTTTAACAAAAGTATTGCATCAACTGTTTAGGAATTGGAGCCGTTTTCAGAGAGTTACTGGACAGTAATTGAACAAAATCACATACTTTTAAATAAAAGGATGGTTTTTATCTTTCTTGTTATGCTATGCCAGGCCTTTACTGCAACTGCCTTCAGCTGCTGCTTGTTTGTAGGTCTCTCTGTATTAAGTTTGTCTTTCTGAAAAGTTGCTCTATTGGGTTGAGATCAGGTGACTGACTTGGTCACTGAAAAATGTCCAATTACTTTGCCTCGAGAAACTCTTGGGTTGTTTTTGCAGTAAGCTCTGGGTCATCGTAAGTTTGCTCCATGAAGCGCTTCAGCATTTGGCTAAATGTGAATAAAACCCATATACCTCACATTTCAGTTCATCCTGCTGCTTCTATCAGCTGTCACTGACAGCCATACATGCTCATGCCATAACAATGCCTCCATCATAATTGTCCCATTGTGTGGTATGCTTCAGATCATGAGCTGTTTCTCTCCTTCTCCATACTTTTCTCTTCCCATCATCTTGGGAAGAGTTCATCAAGTTCATCTTGATTTTAACTTTTGAAAGATTTTTTTTTCAGAAGTGTGCAGTCTCTTTTTGGGAAAAGTCGAATCTGGCCTTTCCGTCCTTGTGCGTATCGTAGCAATCGTGGCTCAAGAGTTGGCTGTTCGCCTTGTAATCGGAAGGTTGCCGGTTCGAGCCCCGGCTCGGACAGTCTCGGTTGTTGTGTCCTTGGGCAAGACACTTCACCCGTTGCCTACTATTGGTCAGAGGGCCCAGTGGCGCCAGTGTCCGGCAGCCCCGCCTCTGTCAGTGCGCCCCAGGGCAGCTGTGGCTACAATGTAGCTTGCCATCACCAGTGTGTGAATGTGTGTGTGGATGACTGAATGTAGTGTAAAGTGCTTTCGGGTCCTCAGGGACTAAGCAAAGCGCTATACAAATACAGGCCATTTACCATTTGTGTATAACCAGTGGTTTACACCATATTGCAAACCACTGGTTACACTATCTGTTTGTCTGTAAGCTTCCAGTCATGTAGGCGCCTCTTTATTGTAAGCTTTGACCCTCCCACCACCTCGTGAGTGTTCTTGACTGGGTTAGATGTTTTTCTTAACAAAGGAAATATTCTGTCATCATTCACTTTACTTCTTTTTGTGTTTCTGACCCGGTCACTACCTTCATTGTTTTAGGAACGTCCCCGATTTTTCATTTGTCAAGCTTTTGCCATCTCTGATAGGTTTATTTTGGTTTTTCAGCCTAATGATGGTCTCTGTAACTTACATCTCTTTGGACCTCACAATAAGAGTTCCAGTGAAAAGATACCAAATACAAGTTAAATACAAGTACTTGGAATCAGCTTCAGATCCTTTATCAGGTTCATTTTTCATGAAATAATGAAGGGAACAGGCCTAACCCGGCCATTAAAAATGCTTCTCAGTCATATTTCATTTAATTTTGAGCCTTTGAAAATGGGGGACTGTTTATAAAAGTAGTAGTTAATGTGATCCCTTTCTTAATTCCCTTGTATTAGGAAAGGAATACTGAGGCACATTTTTATTTAAATGTGTCACTGTCCAAAATTTTATAAACCTAACTGTAGACCGCTTGGTTTTGTGGATACTGCAGATACTAAAGTTTCATCTGACTTTGTTCTAAAAATGAAATGATTTTGTTATTGCTTTGTTATTGGCTAATGAAATGGTATGAAAAACATAAAAGAACAGAAATTACACTCCACATCATTTCTGCCATAACTTTGGACGAATCCCACAGTACGGCACACTTCAGCTGGCTGTTGAGACTTCAGACTACAAACTATAAAGTCATATTATTAAAAACTGAGACAAAATATAAACAAAAAAAAAGACAAGGACGAAAGATGAAAACTGATATGTCAAGATATAATCTCATTGGCTCACATGTTCTTAGAGTCTTGGCAGAATTTTGGACAAGCAGGACAACAGCAGTAAAAGAACAGAACGCTCATTTTCAACAATGTTTACCTGGGATATAAGAAGAATGTAACCATGGCATGGCAGATACCTAACAGACGCCTTGTAAGGTCAAACCGCTGGCACGGAGGTGGAAGGCTTGATGAGACTTGGCAACCCTGTCACACCTGTGTGTTGCTCTCCTAATCTTTTCTCATCAGCTGTTTAAGCTTCGAATAATCAAACGTCAGCACCACTGAATTCTTTAAGCAGTCGTAATTTTATACAGCTTGTTTGCAGCCCAGCTCAAAACCATGGCTGAACATACTTCATTTCTAAAGTTAGAAAAGAGGATGATTCATGTTAAGGGGGGGAAGGCAGCCAGTTTGTTACATCCTCTAGACTGTGAAATTAACATTTCTGTACACTTACAGCATCTAAACTATTCAGCAATCAGGAAATGCTACATTTAAATGCAAGATATCGTTAACCAAAGTGTTTTCTTAAGTATTCTTGGGGCTGGCCAGCAGGGACGCTCATGGAAAGGGAAGCTTGGAAGGCTTTGTGAGGAATACAGCTAGCACACAATCTGGACACAATTTTAATGTGACTGGTGGACTAAGCCCCTTTACTGCAATGCCAGGGCAGCAAAACTGTCATCACATCATGCCTTATTATCCACTTTCTATAATGAGTGTTTCCTGTCTGTGTCTCCCTCTCACATCTCTAAAATATGCCCCATGTAATTTCATTTCTAAAGTCAGTACTGCACACTAATGTTCACATTTTTGTTATTACAAAAAACTGTATATTAAATCAAACAGTCTCTTCTTCTTCTCTTTTTTTAATGTTCAGCTCCATCCAAACACTTATTAAAGAACTGATGAAAAAAAAATAAAACTAAATTTCCATAACAGCCCCCATTATTTTCCAAGTACAAGAGAAAATTGTTTACATGCAGCTCCTGTCATTTTCATGCCATGACAATATTGGGGAGCAATTTTAATCAGGTTTCTGGGCATGTTGCAACACAGAATGTGCTCTTTTCAAAGTCTCAGAAAATGCACCCTGCTATTAAATGTGTTAGCTCTGTTTCTGAT
Source organism: Oreochromis niloticus (assembly GCF_001858045.2). Classification (NCBI taxonomy): domain Eukaryota; kingdom Metazoa; phylum Chordata; class Actinopteri; order Cichliformes; family Cichlidae; genus Oreochromis; species Oreochromis niloticus. The sequence continues at coordinate 20,006,400 of NC_031979.2, forward strand.
ATTGCTGGTTGTTGTGTGATTAGTATCATATTGTCCCAAACCATTTCAAGAATTGGTATGGCATCTAGCCCACTGAATAAAACTGGGCTTTCTCTTTGACAATGTTTGCTTGGTGAAGTTAAAAAAATAAAATAAAAAAATAAACAAAAAAGACATGTTTTGGGACATAAACGCTTGTTCCTGGAGCAGTCCCAGATTTTGCTTTTTTTTAAAGTACACTGTCTGGCCAAAAAAGAAAAAAAAAACACCACCTGGATTTAACTAAGAAGATAGGTAAGAGCTTTCCATTAGATAATTAGCGCAGTGATTATTATCTCTCAGTTGGCAACAGGTTACTTAACCCTTAGTGAACAAAACAACCATGTTCCTGGATGCTGTGGCAGTTTCACATCTCATACGGTGTCAAAGAATAGATAGGTTTTAGTAAAACAGGTCACAAAGAGCATGCTGTACCAAAAACCTTGTTATGATTGCTTTGGTGCCTAGCACATTTCCACAGCTGCCTCCTAACTGTCTGCAAACACTCACCGTCCACTCTGCAAGTGCCAGTGAAAATGTGAAAAGTGCAACACAATCTGCCAACAAAGACTGTTCACCTTCTCAGTAAAAGCTTCAACATCTAAAACGTGTTGGCTGCAGTTGTTAGGCACAACTTTTATTGAGAAGGTGTCCTTGTTCAAACTGTGAAACACAAGTTTTACTCTGTTATTAGCGAGTGTTTGCAGACATGTTGAAGTCTTCCATGCAAACTACAGGCAATTGTGGCAATCTGCTAACATTCAAAGCAATAACGATGGAGTTTTTGGTGCAGCATCCTCTTTGCAACTGATTTCACCTGCCGACAGCAACCTCCAGCAACCAATCAGGGAACAGACATTTGTCTCTAACAAGCAGTGGTTATGTTGGGATTGAAAATGTTTGATTTATTTTACTAAATTAAGTGGTTATAATCATTTTCCTACATTTACTGCAAATGTGCTCATAATGAGTTGGCACTCAGTCTTTTGAAGGTCATAAGATTCGTTCAGCGTGACTGTCCGGACTGATATATTGTAGGAAATGACTTAGAGTGCGGAGGGGTAATTGCAAACACGTTTACACACCTAGACAATAATTAAAATAAGTCCCTGGGTCAGAGAGTTCCGAACACGATATTCTAAACCAACTTTGAATCACTAGAAGAACAATGGATAATAACATTAGATTATCAAGGCTAGCCAGAGAGGTGTTTTGCTTTTCTGTCTCTTACAGACGAGGGAGCAGATTCCAGACGAGGTCACGGAAATACGAGGATGCGTCGGAGCAGACACCAAGACTGCCACGTCCGTGCGGGAGGAAAATAGCTGCTATAATCTGTTTTTGTCTCACTATATAATGTTGTACAGCCCGTTTGAGGGTCATCCTTCTTGTGAAACATGCTGCAGGTTCACATAGAGGTCCACAGCACTGTGTAAGCCGTGTAAACTTGTAATTTCAACTGCCAAAAGCAAAGTAAATCATTTTTTAAAAGATTTCTCCTGAGATTCCTTCCAAAAATTCTGAACACAACAGTTCCCAGGGGTTGCCAACTAGTTTCTCAGTCTGAGACTGGGGAATAGGAGACTGCTAAAGCTACTTGGTTAAGAACTGTCCAGCGCACTATTAAACCCTGGAAGGATAGCTGTGAACAATCATTGAGGAAGAAATGTGGTCAGAGTAAATGTGTAGTGAAATGAAATCATTAAAAACATCAAAGATATATCCCATGGCTGTGTTTAATGAAATTCACTATACTATTATATGCACAGATTGGGACTAAACAGCTGTCTAGCCTTAAGAAAACCACTTATCAGTGAAAAAAAGTTTTCAATTTACCATAGACCATGGAGATTGGACTCCAAAGCAATGGAAAAAATCTGGTCGGATGAGTCCCTGCTACAGAGTGATGGCTGCATCAGGGTAAGGAGAGAGACAGATGAAGTGATGTGCCCGTCATATGCCTCGTGTATAAGGGGAAAATCTTATGATCTGGGGTTGCTACAGTTGGTCAGGTCTACGTTCATCTAAAAAACATCAAAGGACCAGGTTGTTCCTTAAGATGACAATGCCAGGACTCATTGAACTAAACTGTTTATAGCATTGTCTCTTTTTTGAGCCAATCAGCCTCCTCTCCATGTGGTTTAAATCTGTGCTCTCCATCATTCTGCTTTTCAGACTCTCATTTGTGAAACCCACCTCCTCCCCATCCCCACCTCACCCAAATAACTCAAACCTCCATCCAAGTTTCAGTCTACCTCTTCACCACCATCAGTGTCTGGACCCTGGGGGTGTCCTGTCCTAAATCCTATCACCGCTGGGATTTTGTTATGCCATGATGGGTCTAATTATCAAATACCACTGATTAAATTCACTTGATTAACACTCTCCTTGCACTCTTTGCACTCAAAAAAAAGATTTTTTTCCTTCAGTAAACATTAAGCAATTATTTTGATTAAAACTAAAGTGTTTATTTATTGAGGGTGAGGATTATTGTGTGAATGTGAGTGCGAATGGTTGTCTATCCCTCTGTGTTGGCCCTGCAACAGACAGGCGACCTGTCCAGGGTGTACCCTGCTTCTCACTCCATGGTAGGTTTGATAGGCTTCTGCCCCACTAGAAGAAAATGGATGGATGGGTTTATTTATTGAAATGATTAATCATTGAGGAAAATCTGCTTGGTATAAACTGTATTACCCTATTACCAGATTTCCTTATTAGGCTAAAAATCTGCTTCATTTTTCTTTTTACATACAGTGTCCAGAGCTGTGAGTAATGACTTGTTATGACCCAAAGCACTTTAAACATAATACTATTTATGCACATACAAGTTTACAAGTGTATGTCACTTTTTTCATTCTCTAACTGTAAAATAAAACCGCTTGGACTGATACTGATAAATGAGAATGAATCCAAAAGGTGGCGAGAAACAAGTCTTATTTAGTCTCACCTCTTGTTTAGCTTTTAATGGATCACTCTAAACAAAATTAGTCAGTGCTGGGAACTTAACACACTAAAACACTGTTAGTCTGGCCAAACAGCTCTATCTTTGATTCATCTGTCAAGAGCACATTATTTCAAAAAGTCTGTTTTGTTGCCTACATGTACACTGGCAGAAGGTAGTTTTGTTTTAATGTTCTTTTTGGACAGCGGTGGCTTTCTCCTGACACGCCTGACGTCCAGGTCACATTTCTGTAATCTGTTTTAGACATTAGACATGTACTTGACCAAGTGTTGCATACTTACAGACAATGCGATGAAATTTGGGGGTTCTTGAAAAGGTTTTTTTTTCGCTCAAGTCTCCAGCCAGTCCTGGATAAATTGGCAGTTGCTTGAAATCTGTGCCACTTGACGGTACAAGACTAATTTATTGCAGATAATTTGGAGATCTTTTAAATCTGTGCCAGATATTCACAACGCCCTTTGAGAGCTGTTTAGATTTTGGCATGAGGACACTACACACTTCACATGATAGGGGACCCTATGTCTGACAGCTACATAACACAGGTTCCATCTGTCAGAGGATTGTAACTACAGGTATCTGATATGGAACCCCTAACTTTCCATTTATCTAGTAGATAAGTGGTATATTTATTATTTCCATGAGACAGATTATTTAACTTATTCATTGCAATAATAAATAGGGTCTATGACACTTCCATTTTCAAGGCTTTAGTAATTTCTAAACTGCCTTTCCCTGAATAGAAATAAAGAGTGGCTCATTTTTTAATTACTTACTGTTTAAATAAAATATATTTTATTTGTACACTCACAAGCAACTTTATTAGGTAAACCTGTTTAACTGCTCTTTAACACAAATATCTAATTAGCCAATTATGCAGTTAGGCATGCCATTGCCCTGTTATTTCAGAAGCTACTGATTTACTGGGATTTTCCCACAAAACTATCTCTATGGTTTACAAAAAATGGTCTAAAAAAAATAGAGAAAATGACCAGTGAGCTGCAGTTCTCTGGGTGAAAATGCCTTGTTAATACCAGAGTTCATAGGAGAAGAATGGCCAGACTGCTTTGAGCTAAAAGAAAGGCAAATAACCACTTGTAACAAACTAGGTATGCAGAAAAGCATCTCTAAATGCAAAGCATGTGAAACCCTGACGCAGATTGGCTATACCAGGAGCAGAAGGGCACACCAGTTGCCACTAGGGTGCCATTGGAGTCCAACCTGAGATCAGGTGCTGCGTGTCTTCGCTTTCTCTCTCTCCCACTTTCCTAATTATACTTGCTCCCAATAAAGGTAAAAATAGCCCCCCAAAAATCTTTTTTTAACTAAGAATTTGACATAAACGACATAAAAACATGGATCCATCTTGCTTTTTGTGACTGGTTCAAGCTGCTGATGGTGCTGTTGTGTTGTGGGCATAGTTTAAACACCAGTCTACCAGAATGATGATTGTATTTTGTGTCAAGATGGGTACAAACCCCAGTCACTAGACTCTGCCTGGAACTACAGTCGATGGATTAAGTGGACCACGGTCACTGCTCAGGTATTTACCTTGTTTTTTTTTACATTTTGATACTGACACTGAGTTGAAATTAATTTTCTGTCAGTAAGTGCTGCTGTTGGCTGCTGTTCATGGCTGTTGCTGAAACTTTTTTGATGTGGATCTATCATGGGCAGACTCGCACTTAGCAAATAAACTATAATATGATGAGAGAATGTAACCAAACTGTTGATCAGAAGGAAAGTAGTTAAAAGTTTAAGGACGTTAGAGTCTAACGCTAGCTAGCATGACGTTAGCTTGTAACGGTTATGTTGTTGTTTAGCCATCTCTTGCCAGGAGTCCAGAAATGTGAGGGTCACATGTCTGATCTGCCCACGATAACTAACTGAAACAACATTAAGATTAACTATGTTCATGTAGGATTTCTAATTTTTGAACCCTGACTTTAGTTCAGAAGTGAGGCTTAAGGTGAGGAAGAAGAGCATGAGACGGAGATGAGAAGGCGAAAGTAGTGATGGAGGAGGCAGACGAAGAAGATGAGAAAGAAAAAAATAGAAAGAGATTATGAAAATATAAATGTAAAAATTTTAAATGGTCAATTATTGTTTGAAACAGATGTTTGTGACTTTAAAAATTCAAGTAAGTTATACTGTTATATTATTTATCTGATGCCGGTATCCATTATTTTTCTTATTCTTCTATCTGAAACAGGAGAGTGATTAAAAAAAGATTATCTTTCTGTCCTTCATGATTGCTGCTCTTACCAGCAGAATATAGGCATTGTGAGGGGGGAAAAGTAATGATAATTTCTATGTAAACTATGTATGAGTGATTGGATGTGATCACTACCGCTTATCACGTCCAATATGGCAGACAGCTCTTTAACGACGTGCGCGTGACATCACGTGCAAAACCTCTATAGACCAAAGTCTCTGAGGAACGTTTCCAGCACCTTGTTGAAGCTGTGCCATGAAAAATGAAGGAAAAAGTGGGTCCAACCTGGTACTAGCAAGATGTAACTAATGAAGTGATTGGTGAGTATATCTTCTGTTATCAGTAAAGTTTCAGATTTTGAAGAACTTTCTGTATCAGGTGTGACTCTTTAGATACAGATGGTCTCCTGCTCCAGCTTTAGCTTTCCTCTGAATGAATGAATACTGTAGACCTATAGAGTGCTTGATTTGTGGGTCTCTGTCAGGAACATACAGAGCAAAAATGACACAAGTCAGGTCCTTTCCAAACAATCATTAAAGTGTCATATAGCATGCTTCTAGGGAATTGGATACTTCTGCTGTGAAGGATCTGACCAAGCATTAAACACCTGGGCTGACAGCAGGAGGAAGAAAGATGCTGTTACCATGCCGCCACTTTTAATTCAGTCTGTGTTTTAAAAGCAAACCACCTGTCGGCATAGGGCTGTATTTGCTTTGATTACCTTCCAACAGCAGTCCTGGCTGCCAAAAATGAATTAAGAAAACCGCCGTGCCAGCATTCAAGCAAAGACACCCAGATGGCTAAAGTAAAGAAAACAGTCTATCTTCAGATACCTGAAATTAACAGAAACAGATTCATTTTTTCATAGAATGGACTGTGACACAAATGCAGTGTTAACAGGTGTAGAAGACGTGGTTAAACCGGCTCTTTCATATGTTCTTTATAACCTTCAAATAGAAGTTTAGAACTCACAAGAACAACAGTTTATTTTATCAGATATTAAGTGGGCTTTCCAATGTGGAAAGGTTTAGAGCCAGAGGGCATGGAGAACAGTGGATGACACAAATTTGCCAAGAAATTGTCAAGAACAAACAAAAGCAGACCAAGAATGTAAGGCAGTGCTGACATGTTGCTAACTTGGAGCATGAGACAGCCATATGGGTGAGGTATTTTGTTTTCTCTGTCATGCTTTCTTAGCAACGACTAGACTTTTGATTTCAAAGGCAACCTTATGTTGGCAAATCATATTTAGAGCTGCAATATGTTTCTCTGAACCGCAGTTATTTATCTGTGCACACGTCTCTGTGTGTTAACAAATCATTAGCAGTGGCCTGAGGTGGTCCTTGAAGACCGTTTTCCAACATGAATCTCCTGCAGCCAGGACGAAACAAATCAAGGAAGCATTTATCTCGGTACAATAATGAGTAATAATGATAATAATTAATCAAATACTGTTCAGAAAGTCACTTCCCACATTGCGAATGTCCCCAGCGCTTTGTGTCAAAATGACAGATTCCATATTTTATATTTTTAAGCAGCTAATGTAGGAGGGTTTATCCAAGTGCTAAAGTTGTCATTCTTTCTTTTAATAGCATTTTAAAATAAAATATTGCAGACAGTTAATCATATAAGTTATAAGAAAATTACATTTACGCCAGTGCTTGAACTTGGCCCGGTATATTCTATAGACCGGACCAACTTTATATCTTCTAAAGGATATTTGAGGGCACATGGGACTTTGTCCAACCAGTCTGCATGTGTTTTGTAGACTTGGAGAAGGCATTCGAGCGCGTTCCTCAGGGTGTCCTGTGGGGGTTGGTGGTGGTCGAGTGGGAGTTCTCATTACAATTGTAGTGAGAGCTTTGCATAGCCAGCAATAAGTCAGACTGGTACCCAGTGAGTGTTGGACAGCGCCAGGACTGCTTTCTGTCACTCATCTATTGAGATTAAAAAATTGCTTTTTCTGGGGAAACCCAGCAATGAAGAGTCAACACTGAAAAGGTTACAAAGATTTTAATCCTAAATATAACATAAATACACAGAAAGGAAAAATAAAGCAAGTCAACAAGTAAGATAATATAAAATATTACTGCAAAACTAAGGTGCAAAATAAGATAATGCTGTTACGCTAAGTTCCGAAAAAACTCTGGTTACATTAAAGACGAGCAACTTAGAGAGGCACATATTGTAGCAGTTGTTTGTTTACACATATAAGGGGTTTACCTTACACATAAAAATATATCAGTGCATTCATTTCATGTCATTAACCTTTTATTTATACTGTAAGGCAGGTGTGGGGAAACTCCAGGCCTCAAAGACCGGTGTCCTGCAGGTTTTAGATGTGTGCTTGATCCAACACAGCTGATTTAAATGGAAAAATTCTGTCCTTAACATGTCTTGAAGTTCTCCAGAGGCCTGGTAATGAACTAATCATTTGATTCAGGTGTGCTGACCCAGTGTGATATCTAAAACCTGCAGGACACCAGCCCTTGAGGCCTAGAGTTCCCCACCCCTGCTGTAAGGTAAGGACCCTACAGTATTCTGGAGAAAACACCATCAAATGACCCCCTATGAGCAAGCACCTGGGAACAGTAGGAAGGAAGAACTCCCTTTAAACAGGAAGAAACCTGTGACTGGACCAGGTTCAGGGAGGGGCAGCCACATCTGGCCAGGGGGTTGTTGGGAAAACGGGGGAAGAAAAGGAGAGCATAGGGAGACAGGACAAAACACAAACTAAGGGAGAGAGAAGATGAAAATATGACATGTTGCTGAGATTCATAAACATGTAAGGAGTGAAAAGAAGTGAGCAGAGAAGAAATGCACTTTGCATCTCGTGAAGTCCTGCAGCAGACAGAGGCTACAGCAGAATAGCTAAGTGATGGTTTAGGGTCAACGTGAAAGCTGAAAGTTTTGCCTCCCATTAGAAACTCCAGGAATCACAACTAAACCTGCAGTGTGAGAGTATAAGATATGATGTGGGCTGATAATTCAAGACTTTGTACGTCAGGAGTTCAGGTATATTGGGGTCGTATTGATGAGTGAAGGGAGAGTATAACGCAAGATGGGTGCAGCATCTGCATCCAGTAGTAGCTCTACATTCCTAGCTTCACCTGTGGTTATGAACTCCATGTAGTGACCAAAAGAATGAGATTGTGGGTACACATGGTGGAAGCCTTAAAGATAAGTTGAGGCATTCGGCCATTTGGGGGAGACTCATATGAGAGTTTCCACATTGGAAGGAGCCTCTTGAGGCCTTTGACTAGGATTTACACCTAGTCATAGGGGGATGTCTGTCTAGGAGGAACCTCCAGGGTAGATTCAGGAAATGCTAGAAAGATTATATCTCTAAACTGGCTTAGTGTCCTCCCAGAAGAGTTATAAGAGATGGCTGGGGAGATGGAGGTCTGGGCATCTCTGCTTAGACTGCTGCACCTGCGACCCAGAAACAGATAAGCAGCAGGGGATGGCTGGATGGATGTTTTATTGGTCTGTTTGGACCTGCCCATTCTCAAACAGCAGGCATATTGGTTCCCAAGGATTGTAAACCATTGTTCTTGAAGTAATAACCACAAATCCTAAATTTTAGTCATCATTTTTATTCCATGTTTATTTTTCTTTCTTTTGACAAATGATGGCTGAAAATGAGAATTAGCTACCACAGTCAATTCAGCCAGCAGAAACAGACCGCTGCTCTGTCATAACCAAGATAAATTTCTGCAGCTGTGTGCATATAATATATGCACATATAAGTCGGGCATGTTGACACAGTGTTGTATACCATAGCTGTTAAATAAAAACAATTTTTTGGTTCATTACAGATAAATGAGAAAGAAAGCTACAAGTCAGTTCACATGACCTCTGATTAAGTTGTCAGTAATCACTCTCAACAAAGTCAGGCATATCTTGGGAAAGCTAAACACGCTAAAACAATAAAGTGATAAGCAGTTAGCCGCACTGCTGTATCCTGTCTGTCACCATGCTGGCAGGGCTTGCTTACGCTTGGAATTCATAAAATCACACTAATGCAGACACATCGTGAGTGTAAGCCTAAAGATATGTCTTCAATATGAAAGTGTAAATTGCCAAACATCTGTGATAACATTCGAAAGGCATCGCATTTTACAATTTGGAAAGCATAATAGGAACCTTGTTTTGAACAAGAGAATGAGAGCTTGTGAGGGAACAGCATGTGCATTGCCATGCGCTTTAGCTTTTGGAGTATTTATACATACTATATACTACCTTTAACTTGTTCAAGTATTCTACTCCATTCATTACCACTGAGATGATCAGACTGGAATTTGCTAGGAGAATACAACTTTCTGCAGGCCATGGACTTAAACACAGGGTTTGTAACCAAATGGTACATGAATATGATGAGAGCAGAATGACTGCTTGTGTTAAATTGTGTGATTTGGGAGTTTTTTCTGTCTCCCACATCTGGTAGGTGTATTAAAAAGGCTAGTTTCTACACAACTGTTAGAATGTGGATGCACAAATCTAACAAAGAGTTTGCACCCTAATTATGGTATTCATCTAAACCTCTATTTAAATTTCACACACACACAAATAAACAAAAAAAAACCCAAAACATGTTGCTTACTATGTGACCCACACAGTGGCTACACTGAACCATTTGACAAGCATGTGCTTCAGCACTGACACTACCCAGAACAAGGACAGATGAAAGGAAAGAATACTGTCATGCAAAAGCACTGCATAAAAAAACATAGCGGGAGTTGAACCTTGCAATTAAAAATCAAATGCCACCACCACCAGCACGCTATTATCAGAGGGGGTCAGTGGTGATAATTTAACCTGACTTAACTGACAGCTAATGTTTAATGGATATGAAAAAAACACAAAATATCTCTAAATGTTTCTTGTTATTATAAGAAAAAAAACAAACAAACCACAAAATGATGGCCAATAATGCAGTGGTTTCATAACCGCAGTGGCATGTCGGCTCTCTGCTCTCAGAATCGGCTTTATTGACCAAGTAAGGGTATGCACACAAGGAATTGGGCTCTTCTTTTCTTTGCTCTTGGTGTACTTAACAGAATAGAAAACAGATAATAGCAAATACATTTATATTTATATGTGCAATGGTGGATGAAGATGTTGGAATGGTACGTACCACCAGCAGATAGAAGATGGAGGAACATCTGTGCCAAGGAAGTCCCAAGGTCAAATTGGGACACGCCTCCCCCCAGGGTTGTTGAGAATGACCGAACCAAGATCCTGTGGGGCTTCCAGATACAGACAGACAAACAGGTCACAGAACATAGCAGAGGTGGAAAAGTAGAGGAAGACTGTCGTTGTGATAAATGTAGATATAACCAAGTGACAGCAACATCAGGAAGAAGGAACTTGAGAAACGTGAGAAATACTAAGGGAGGAGCTTGAAAAGGTGAAGGCAACAGTGGCCCCTGTGGTAATAGGAGAACTTGGGGCAGTGACCCCCAAACTGGGTGATTGGCTGCAGCAGATCCAAGGAAAGACATCCGAGACCTCTGTTCAAAAGAATGCAGTCCGAGGAACAGCAAAGATACTATGCAGTACTCTGTATCTATATATATAAACTCATATGTGTGTGTGTGTGTGTGTTCATCAGAGTGATGTCTTTAAAAAGAAACTTTACAGATGTCTGGTTGTTTTGGCGAGTTGGGGAGAAGTTGGAACAGGTTGTGTCCAGGGTGCGATGGGTCTGCTCATTTCCTGATTCTAGATTTGTACAAATCATGAATCGAGGATAAGTTGACATAAGACAGAAGATGATTCAGGTAACATATTGTTGCTACCCGATGGGGCGTTAACTACAGACAAGTTTGTGTCAAAGAGCTCCAAGAGTCATGGGACTGTTTATTTTCAATTTCATGTGTTTTTGTTAGCAGTGATGTCATTATCATGCAGGCGTCTTGGATCTGTTGGATCTTCGATTGTTTTGCGAGTGTTGTGGGGTTTTTTACCGCTAAGTGTTCAGCTTAGCTCATCCACTGAGAAGAGACTCTGCTCAGTGTTCAGGCTTGGTGTGAGCTAATGCTCAGTAAAGCGGGTTTCCTGCAATTGCACGATCTGTGAAGCACAGGATTCACAACTAGCGAAATGAAGCGTCTGCTTTACAATCTTCGTGCAAGAATTAATCTTTAAAACAAGCTAGTTTGTAATTTCCCTTGCAAGGAAATAAAGAATGGCAGACCGTGAGGCAGCTGCTTATTCTTATGAGCGTTGTCTGCGCCTGGCCAAACAAGCTGCTCTGTGGATATTAGGCAAATATTTTCCATGGTGCTGTAGACAGATAACAGAACAAAAGGTTGGACTGCCAACAAGCAAGGCACTGTTTTCTGTGTGAAACACTAACTCATAGGACTTTTGTAACTTAGCAGACATCCACATAAAATAATAAAAAAGGATGACAGCCTTATTTATTGTTGTCACGTGTTTCAGGTCTACTTCATGGCTCAGCTTTTATTCCCATTAACCAGACACCAAGTAATGGTAAGAAGAGAGGAATGTACTCTTATTTCTGAAATAAACTCAAGGAATATTGCTCAATATAAATAGAATTAATTAAAAATGCTTTTCAGCTGTAACACATTTGTGTCAGTGCTAATGATATAAACCTTCACCATACAGATAGCTACTGTACAAGCTATGTGGTATTAACCACTGTTCATCACGGTCCACTGCCACTAAACTGTGTTCAAGGCAGGATTCATTCGTTTGTTAATAAATAAACACGAACAAAAACTTTCACATGAGGACAAAAACGATGATGAAATGACGAAGAATAATGAGATGAAAATATTCTGGAGAGCTCAGAGCCAATTAAAACTCATTAGGTTGTGTAGAAAGACGGATGAGTTTGGAAGTGAATCCCTTTGTGCAATAAGGTTAGATGTGCACATTTGGTTTGTCCCCGGGAAGCATTACAGATTTGTTTTGTTTTGTTTTTTTGGAAACAGTACAGCTGACTCCCATGCTCTTTGCAAATACGCTTTGTAAACAGTGTCGAGCACCTCTCACTGGTAAAAACACAGCAAACTGAATCTTGATCTGAAGAATATATATTAAATTTATATTTAGTCTGCATTAACCTCATGATATTTAGTAAATTACAACTAGACTAAAATTAAACATATTTAGAGGCCTAAATTGTGACTAAAAGCAAAGAAAACTGAAATGGAATCACTAAAACTAAATGACATTTCAGCCAAAAGCACTATTAATTTAACGATTAGATTAAATAAATAAATAAAAATTGGACGGTAACCTCCTTTAGTTGTTGTTTGGTAACTGACAAGTAGTTGCACCAACCAACTGGTCACCCAGAGGTTGAACATGCAACATCCTTAACCTCTGGGCATTATTTTCAATTGCACAAGTTGAAGCAACCTGTCTCCAAACAAATCCATTCTGTCTCAGACTTCCTCCAATCACTCTTAGACAGACTGGCAAATGTTTGCACATAACTATTGTCTAATTAACAAACACAGACAGATTGCCAACATGTTGCAATTAATCTTAATCTCTAATTAGCAGTTAAATTGCTGTTCTGCACCAAATATGTCAGTATTTGTGGAGGAATTTCGGTTATAAACACTTTACATAAGTCACCAAAAGTCTTCTGGTCAAAGTTCACTGAATGTGAAACACTAACCAGTATAAATAAACATTAATAAACTTTTTCAGTACAAATTATCATGCGGTATGTGTTTCGTACATGATCATTCATTATACTGAATACTTTATGTACATAAGGCTTTGCAAATTTCACGGTCCTTGTAAAAGTGAGTGTTAAGTTTAAGTCAACTAGAGGACCTGATGTATTTTCCAGGGGTAACATTAAGGCTGCTGATGAACTAGGAAGCCAGAAACATGAGGTCACATTCAAATAAACTTCCCATGTCATATGTCTCTGTCACAAATGCACAATGGGACAACAGAAAACCTGTGTTTATTTCACTTCTTTGTAATAAATCACTTGTGCCTTCACATTTTTCTGGCGGTGAATGTGTCATTTTTTTTTATTTATTTTTTTCTGAGTAACAGCCCTACAAAAATGCAAAGTGCACAGGGGGCTACTAGTCTGTTTAGACATGAAGTAACATGCAACTGCTTTCCTGGTTAATGATCCTCCAGATGGTCTGTGCAAGGATCCAGCTGCTGATCTATCTGTGCTGCTGTAGGAAAACTTAAAGAAATGTTGCTCTATGCTAAATGGTTAATGAATATTAATGTGATTTTGACCAGAGCATGGTTGTTGGTGCCAGTGTGCTCTCATTATTTCAGATATTTCTGATCTACTGAGATTTCCCTGCTCAGCCATATTTTATCTTTTTCAGAGTGGCGTGAAAAAGATAAAATATCTAGTGAGCACGAGTTCTCTGGGTGAAATTGCCCTGTTGATCCCAGAGGTCAGAAGAGAATAGAGAAACTGCTCTGAGCTGATAAAAAGGCAAAATTAACTCAAATATCCACTCATAACACCCAAGGTATGCAGAAGAGCATCTCTGAACGCACAACATGTTAGACCTTAGATAATAGATGAGCAGAGTGTGCCACTCTTGTCAGCTAAGAACAGGAAACTGAGGCTACAGTTCACACAGGTTCCCAGAAGTGGGAAAATGTTGCCTCTGCGGAGTCGGAATTAGGTATAAAGAACATGAAAGCATGAATCCATCCCACACTGTATGAATGATTCAAGCTGCTGGTGGTGGCGTAATAGTGTGAGTGATATTTTCTTGGCACACTTTGGGCCCCTTAGTACCAACTGAGCATCATTTTAAGCCTACATGAGTATTGTTGCCGACCATGCGCATCCCTTTATGGCCACAGTTTACCCATCTTCTGAAGTTTTGAGTTTACATAACAATGAGTTCATTGTGCTTCACTGGGTCTCCAGAGTCTCCAGATGTCAATCCACTGGCACACCTTTGGGTGGAAAAGGAGATTCACATCTTGGATGTGCAGCTGACAAATCTGCAGCAACTATGTGATATTGTCATGTTAATATCGACCAAAATATCTGAGGAAAGTTTCAAGTTTCTATGCCTTGGAAGATTAAAGGCGCTCTAGAGGTACCCCGGTGCTAACATACCTAATAAATTGGCAGGTGAGTGCTGCCATTGAACAGACCTACACCTTACTGCCAAGTGCATGAGAATTACAGTTCCTCAGATTACCCTTTCAGTAGGCCTGAACTGGTTTTCATTGTGTTTACATACTATTAACAGGGATTTCCCCTGCAAGTACAGGATAGACTAAAATCAAAAACTACAGACAAAATGAAAACAAGGTGTCAGGTTAAGTTCCTGCAGATCGATGCTTTTTGATATGACAGGAAAAAAAGTTCTGCGTAAATATTAGACAGTAGTTAATCTATCGTACAGCACGCCACTGAGTGACTGCATTTATCCGCTTTCACTGCATCTCAGGCATGAAAAGAAACTAATGGTGGTTAAAATCATGTTAAAAACAACAAATTTCAAACTCATAAACGTTTACAGCAAAATCATCAGCCGAATGAAAACCGCTGTTCGATCGGCAAAACTACATGCGATGAAAATGAACACTGATACTCAATAACAATACTTGATTAACCTAAATGGCAGCCCACACGCACACATACACAAAAAACAATTATGTTTGTCACAAAACGGACAAACAAACTCAGGTTACGGTGGATTTTGCTAGTAAATACTACAGCACTGTTAGCACTGTGGAGATTCACATCTGGGTAGCATCAAAAAGACTAAATCAGCCCTAAATTTCAGGGTCAGGTTGGCACCAAGTGCACCAGATGATCCTGTTTGTTTGAGAGTTTGGCTTCTCAGAAGTTCACTGGAGACATCCGAGCTGGTTTGGCAGACCTATGTGGCCGATACGCAGTCGAATAACAACCAGCAACAGGACTTTTAAGTGTTGACAAACCAGAATGCAGCATTGTGCTCATGATTACACTTGAAGAAAGATTTGATTGGACTATAGATATATAATATTACAGCCTGTCATGAGCACACTGCCACACTACTAATGCAATAGTTTGACTTTCATTTGTTGGCAAATGTGCAGTTCTGGGCAAGAGCTCGGGTTAGGCATTCATTTGCAATTTTCATCTTGTTCCAGGAAGCGCAAGGGACACATTTCTTTTATCTCTTTTGCAGACTTTTTAACATTTTTCAATGCAGCTACTCTGTCACAACATTTCGGAGTCAGAGGTCAAGGTGTCAGTCAGACAAGTGTTGACTTGAGCAGATTACACACTGGCCCGGTGAGAGCGTTGGAAATGCACATTACCCTTGAAGACAAAACAGTGCTGCTAATCCTTTGGCCTAACTTTTTTTTTTCACTATATTTTTTAATTTTGGAAACAAATATTTCAAATCGAACGCAGCTTCCAGCACTAAGATCTGGAGTGATCATTTCCCTAAACTCAGCCATAAAACGCTTAAATCCCACTTCACTGCTCTCTTCCAAGCATTAGCTTTGTTGATTTATGGTGCAGGCCAAGTGGTGGAGCAATACAACACATGCTGCATATCATAATCAAAAGGTTTAGCTTTCCCAGAATACACTAACACGGAATTATTGCTCAAAACTGCAAAAAAGAAGGGCGCTGACACCAGTGTAACGACTGAACGATCAGTTTGTTCAAAGCATTATAGAAAATACATTTAAAGAAATTTATGAAAATCCACTGGCCAAGAAAAGAGATAATGCTGCAACACTCCCGCTAATGCATGCCAGCTGTAATCTCTGAGTTCACAGCTACAAGTGCTATTTAAGACTTTAGGACTTGTCGTTCACATCACATTTTATTGATTATTCTGCAGTAACAATGAGGCAAAAACAATGTAAGCACAGACGAGAACATTTTCCTGCAAGCTGGATTCCAATAAAATCAGTGCGTTTCATAAAACAAAACAAAAAAACAAATGACGTGCCATTACGTTTGTCCTGCCTGGCTAAAATCACAGGCCACAGTTTGACACGTATCAATCAATCCAGACTCACCGAAAGAAAAAAGGAAGCCACGGTTCATTGACTTTTCAGGGAAGATTTTTTTTTTTCCACACTTTGAACATGAGCAGGAAATTACTCTCACATGGATGCCGTGTTTGCCACGTTCTGTCAGAAAATCTTTCTGTTGTATTGACAACAACATCTCTTTTGGAGGAACTTCTCGTAATCTTGCTGGAACGCATCGCCAGTTTCAGAGATGCGTGTATCTGCATAATAAACATGAACCAACCACAAGAATATTACTGAACAAGCAAAAGTCATAGCAAAATAAACCCTACAGGATTTCCCCATTAATTGAAACCATCTGTTGCAACCTCCTGCAAAAAAAGATGAACCCTCTGACAACATCTCTATGTCTAATGCACTGGTGACATGTTTTGCACTCTCAAAATAAAGCACAGCGCACATGCTCGAGGACTGACTCTCAGCATTTGTTTAAGAGACACTGTCACATTATCAGAAGTTGATGCAACATTGTACAATTGTGATATCTTCATTTGCATGATTGTGAGTTCATTTTTTTTCTCAAATCTGAGGGAGCCGGGATACAAAATCTTCCTTTTTTTTTGTTAAAGAAAATAAAATAAAATACAGCTCTGTTCCTATACATCTCAATTTCATTCATGGAAACAGTGTTTTATAATAAAATTCAGATGTGCAGTCTGGCGCCAAGCTTTTGAACAGCCTACTACATGTGACCTAATACTGCAAACATTTGGCCGAGTGAAAGGTAACATGGTGTCTCATAAAATGTTGATAAATGTCGATGGTACTTACAATGAGGAAATGGGAATGAGGCATTAGCTGTGTCATCAGCTTACCTCCGCTATAAGCGGCCTCAAAAATCCCAGGCGTAGTTTACATGTATTTAACTTCAGTATTAGTGCAACTGCTTGCACCAGCTTTACACCAGCATCTACAGACGTAAAGATTCATATCAATTTTATGGGGACGTTGTTCAATGAAAGAAGCACATCTGCATTTTTCTGCTGCCAAAATCCAGCTTTACTCTGTACTGACTCCGAGACGCAAGTTGGATTTGTCATTAGGTGCTAATCACTCTATGACCTACCTGTTATTGTCATTCAAGGCCACATGTGGTACTAAGCTGAGGTAATCTCGAGAGATTCTGATGCACTGCTGCTACACATGGAATTCATATAAGGTCGCTCTTTTTGAGCTGGAATATTACGTCAACATTAACCTTATTTTCAGTATGCATTTTTATGCAATCTGCTCCTTTTAAAAAGGGCTCATGAACAAAAATCACTGTGAGGATTCATATCTCTATTTTAGATCTGAATATGAGTCGTCAATAGAATTAAGCATTAAACTCTTAATTCAAGCTTTACACTGCAGTTGTGGTAGTTTCCCCTAATATTGCACTTACATGTCTCTACTGCTGACTGTTTACATCTTCATTTGAATACTTGTTAACATGTGTCAGCAAGGGTACTAAATAAAAACTGTGTAGGATGATGATTTAGAACCGCTGCCTTTAAGGAAAAGTGACTGCATGAGGGTGTCAACAAACTGCTGGAAACATTTCTCAGAGATTTCGGTCCATATTGATACGATGATGTCACACAGTTGCTGCAGATTTGCCAGCTGTGCCTCCAAGATGTGAATCTCCCATTAAAATTACTGGAAGATGGGTAGCCCATGGTCAGAAAGGGATGGACGTGGTCAGCAACAATACTCAGGTAGGCTGTGGTGTTTAATAATGTGCAAAGAAAACACCATTTCACCAGCAGCAGCATGAAATGTTCATTGAAGGCAGGATGGAACAATGCATTCATGTTGTTTAGTGTTGTAATGAAGGCTCAGAAGGGTCACAGGTTTATTTAAAAGAATGATTTGCAAAATGTTTTTGGTTAGTGAAATGCAAGGTCAGAAAACAGGCAGGTCCATAAATCCTTTCCTCCATGGGATTCTGTCTCAGCAAACACTCTGAGATCTGCTTCAAGGCTTCTGCACAGAAGAGAATAGAGGTAAGTAAAACTCAAAGGGAAAACAAACAAGCAAGAGGAGTCTGTCTACTAGCAGTGGTAGCTCAACAATCAGGCATCAACTAAAGGTCTTTAACCTTCAGGCCGATGAGATGATTGTGGACAGGTGAGCTTGTTACCTGCAGGTGTGCAGAATCAAAGGGCAGGAATGCAGGAGAAGAAGCCACCTCTGAAACACAAAGGTGTGGTTAACTTGCTCATGCACTCAGACAGCAGAACAGAGAGAGAGAATAACACAGAGGATAGACAGAGAGGGGCGAGTCAGCACAGGAGGACTGGGAAACCATGACATTTAAATGGACCTTAAAACTTTAACGTCACAGTAAAGACCATACTTTAATCGCCTTTCTTCCTTATTCTGATGCTCAGTTTGAACTGCTGCAGGTCATATTGACCATGTCTACATGCCTAAATACATCGAGTTGCTGCCACGTGTCTGGTTGATTAGATATTTGCATTAATTAGCATTTAAAAATGGTCACGACGACTGTGCTAGTATAAAAGTAAAACGCCTGGTTCCTGCTTTTTTATTTCAAACTTTATTCATGTAACATAATTTGATAATAGTAGTATAGACTGATGATGATTATGATATACCCTGACATAGAATACAGGAAGTTTCAGTCTCAGTATCATGAGTAAATTATATTGGCATCACATTTGAAACTAATGCTTTAGTTCCTTTGCTCACTGACTGCATTCACAGCCATGATGTTCTGCAGAACGTCATCTTCTGAAAGGGCTTTAAGAGCTTACTCATCATGATGAATAGAAACCTTTTTAAGGTCACTTCTTAATACTGAAGAAGCTGGAAAATCTCAAAATTTTGGCATCTTACATTCTTTCACAGTCCCCGGGGTTAACTATGAACCATCTGGTCTTGTCTACAATCACATGCAGGAGAATGCACTGTAACAACCTCTGCTCATGTAATCCCCTATAATTCCCCACATAACTATGCATGAAAGTAC
Source organism: Oreochromis niloticus (assembly GCF_001858045.2). Taxonomy (NCBI): domain Eukaryota; kingdom Metazoa; phylum Chordata; class Actinopteri; order Cichliformes; family Cichlidae; genus Oreochromis; species Oreochromis niloticus. The sequence goes on from NC_031979.2 coordinate 20,025,597, forward strand.
TTTAAAGAGGCATCACTGATGCTTCTGATGCTACCTAATGTGCATGAAGCAGTAGGTTTTATGCTTGCAAAAACATGCAAAACTGGCTCTTGGACCCAGTTTTGTATCCTTGACTACAGAACATCCAACTTGGGAGATATCTAAGCAAAACAGCAACAGAAATATTGGTTTGATTTTCTTGTTTGTTTGTTTTTTCTCAGCAGTCCAATCTGTGGCATTCTTCTGGGAGGCTCTTCCTCTTTTAGCCAAAGCTACATAAATACGGGCACTTGTCAGCAAACAGTGTAACCCTCTATCCTTATCTTAATCTCCCACTCCACAATCACCAATCACAATCCACTAGCATCAGCGTGCACTTCTAAAGAGATTGAAGCTGAAAGGTGATGAACTAAATAGCCAACTACACAATAACCTTTTTCCAGTATTTACAGCACTGTGCACCTGGCTTTTATAGCAAAGGTGAATTATTTCTAAGATCAAATGTCTTTTTTAAAGAAATTAATGTGAATTGGCTGAATCAGTGATGTGCAACGAATAATAACTTTATTTTTTTATTACAGATAATAATATAAATCTGTTCACGTCTTTTGCAAAAATAAATAAATAAATAACTATAATGCTGTTTCTAATAATAAAGCAATCAATGAACTCATTTTATTAAAGAAAATCTCTTTCCTCTCTCCTCTTATTGAAAACTAAACATGATGGCTATTTTGAAAATAGCTATCTAGACAGCCATATTTTCTAAACACCCTTCTAGGATTACACTAAATCTTACCTTTTGTGTATTTTCTTTTGTTCAGAGTGTTCTTCCACAAGCCAAAAGTTCTGCTTTCGTCAATGTTGCTTGTTTGCATCCAAAAGGACTTCAGATCGGCATGTTTTTTTCTGCTTTGGCAGCCTGATGCAAAAGCATGGAGGTCAAGACAAGTTCCTCAGTTCCAGCTTCAACTTCTGACTATAATCAAATGCAGCAGCACATCTATGCGGTGCAGGAGATAGCATGGATCTTCATCCATCCATTTTCTTAAACACTTATCCAATTCAGGGTCTCCGGGAAGGTCCTGGAGTCTGTCCCAGTAAAGGTGAGAGGTAGGGTACACCCTGGTCAGCAGTCCATCACAGACAACTGCTCATTCTCATATTCACACCTAAAGCCAAATTATTAATCACCTAACCAGCATGTTTGGAGTGTGGGAAGAAGGAGAGCTGCTGAGAAACAGGGATAAGATGCAAGTTCAAGCAGAAAGGACCCTGTAGGCCCTGCGCTGTCAGGGGGCTGGGTCTACCACCCAGCATTTTCAGTTATGTTATATTTTTGATTTCTTATGTTATATTGAAAAAATGTGAAGTTCTGGTATTATTAGTTAAGGTCTAGTTGAGTTTTAGTTTAGTCAATATGACCATCAATGCCCCCCTGGTTTATGTCATGTTTCCTGTTCAGTCTGCGTGTCCATGTTGTCGAGCTTGCGTGTCATGTCTATCGGATTTTGATCAAATCCGATTTTTTTGTCTGCTTGTTCACACTACACATAAAATGCGACATCAAACGCGCTCTAGTGTGAACGCTCAAAGTGGCCCACATGCGCAAAAGAAGATGTCACACACAACTCGCTCTGTTTAGACCCAGAGCAAACAATATTGTTTGACTGATTGCCCTTAATATAAAGACTTCGGACTTAATGCTTCCAAATTTTTGCTTTAAGTTATTTTGTTATTTACATAATAATGAAAATAACCTAATAATGATCCTTTTTGCTGTTTTAGAGGAGCGGTGTTTCAAAGGATAGTTGCAGATTTCTGTCAGAATCTGCAGAAAATACAGAAAAAATAAAATGTTCACATTTCTCCAACGTGGTCTTCCTAACAGTTTCACCGGATAAAACAAGGACTCATGCATGCGGTCTTTATCACCCTCCACATCTTCTCTGAGCCCTTGGTACTTCTCCAGCATCTCGTGTTCCTTCTTCCTGATGTTGCTGTCATTCATTATAGCTACATCTGTCAGTACGGCTGTTTTCCTATGCTTGTCCACCACTACTATGTCCGGTTGGTTAGCCATCACCATTTGTTAATCTGTATCTGGAAGTCCCACGTGATCTTACCTCGGGACCTCGGGACTTCCAAGGGAAGCTAGGCACAGATGTTTCTGTATACTATGCTGGCTACTTGGTTATGGTGTTCCATGTATACCCTGCCTGCTAGCACATTGCACCCTGCTCTTATATGCTGTATTGTCTCAGGGGCATCTTTACACAGCCTGCACCTGGGGTCTTGCCTTGGGTGGCAGACCCTCTGTGGATTTCGGTTTTTGGGGGTTTTTTTAAGACTACAGTTAAAAAAACAAAACAAAACACTGGTCAGTCTGGGTAATGAGCTATGAGAATGTTTTCTGCAATTTTACACATTCATTTCTCACAATTTAAGTCCAAAGAGTCATACTGACAGATTCTTTGTCACAGCAGCCTTTTCTTTATCATGTAGAAAAACTGTTAAATATGTAACTTTACACTGACAGAAAGCTGAGTTTCATTGTTCCGGCCGGTGTGCTGTATGCGGACTGTGATATAAAAGCAGTTTAACACCCCTGCACTACACTATGCAGTATGCTTGGACCCAGTTTCCCATCACCACTGGGACCACTTCGGACTTTACCTTCCACATCTGCTCCAGGTGTTCCTTCAGCCCCTGGTATTCCTCTTTGTTGTGGTCTGCTTAGATCACAACATTGTTATCACACAGCAACAGTGTGCCGACAGTTTTGGAAACTACTGGTTGGGGGTTTGAGTCCCAAGGCATGAATCGTGTAAAGGTCATCAGGTTAGACCCACATGCTACCCAAATCTACCTCAGAACATGAGGGAGAAGAATCTGAGTAAAGTCTTAGCGGCTTGGCCATCACCTGGCTCAACAGTGTCAGGTGTTGAGAAACCAGGAGTCCTGATTAGAAGTGGACCGTGCTGAAATATAGCAAACAAGGACCGATAATATGGAATTGATTATACATTCCTATTTTATGAAATTTTAATTAATTTAATCTTATTTAATAACAGCAGCTTTTATTCTGGGTCTTGGGGGAATCCTCATAACAGTCAAGATTAAAGAAGCAGTTGTGCAACGAAGTTTGGCTTGTATGTTACAAGTAAATTATGCTTTTAGACCAAAGTATTATCCAGTTTTTAAAAATTATTTTATATAATTAATCTGATATAGATCTGGACAACATGCAGTTGCTCTGCGAAGAGCAACAGGAACAACAATCATTATAAATTCCAAAGTATTAAAGTGCTGGAAGTGGAAGCGAATACCTGAAACAGTTTAATATCAGATGATGAGCCACCCATGTGTTTAATCAATCCTTTGCAAAGATTTCAGTTCAGATCAATACAACTTTGCTCGTGCACATGGGGATATTAGGTCATTGCGGTAATAAAAGTTAGATGCTTCAGCCACCTGTGATTCTGAAGGAGAACTATAATATGGAAAATAAATGCCTGACTGAACAGACATGACAGCAGATGTAGCTGGAGATCAGTGGATCATTTTTCTGTGAGGAAAAAAATTCCTGGATGATCGACTGTAAAAAAAATAAAATAAAATAAATAATAATAATAATAATAATAATAATAAAAATCACATGCCGCTGTATCTTGTGATATAGTCCACTTACAACAAAGCCTTTGCGTGCCTTTGTTTCAGTGAGAAACATTAAATATTCCTGAACAGATACTAGTTCACTTGTTCCAATTGCAATGGAGCAGATCACATAATGACTGATTTAATTATGGCAAACTGTCTACCTCTACCAAGAAATAAGAAAACATGTGGTCTGAAATACCAGCAGAATCTTTGATCAGAACAAAGAAGAGAAAGTATCTGGCCTAACCATTCATCCATCATATCTCAAAAGCACATTCCCTCACATACATCCAAGTCGAGTATTGGGAAGACGGCCCGTTCTTTTTGTCTGGCGTTTCATTAAAAAATCCAAATCAGTGGGGTGACCTTATGGAGTGGCCCGTGATGTATGAGAAAAGCATCACTGTAAATGTGTGGACAAGTCTTAAGACATGACATAAAAGCCAAACTATTTCCAGAGACACATCTCAAAGGTGAAAAAGACCTGCCAAAGAAGGTGGTTCTCACCTTTTTAGAAACCTAAAATTTGGCCTTGAACAGTTAACTTTTCAACCTCTTTCTTCTATAGAGAAGAAGTGCAATGCAGCAGCAGCAGAGACGGAAAGGAGTACCGGATCCAGCATTTTGAAATACCACAGTAACTACGCAGGATTCCTTTATTTCCCAGGACCCTTCTCTGTCCTCTCTCAAAGGCTGATAGTCATACCATTTAAGATAGAACACATCATGCAATCCAGAGACTGTGCCCTTGGATTCAAGTGTCGAACACAAAGGTTAAAACTCAGACATAACACACGATAATTGCGCTGGTATAAGATCTAGTATGATTCATATTTTTTTTCCTTTAGAAATAAATCAGCTAGACTGAGAAACACACACACACACACACACACACACACAAAAACAATTTGGCACAGTTAATCAGGGTTTGACAACTCAACCAACTGTTCTCAATTTGCACTTCTTTTGTATAATTTTCGGTTTCAACACTGTGCTTTGGTGTCAGAGCTCTCATTTGGGTCACCTGCTCTCCCTCCATAAATTACGGCTCTTTTCCTTCAGTTATTAGGCTGTGTAAATAGAGTCATCAGTCTTTTAGAAAGTTGCGCTGCAATTCATAACCGGCGGAAATCCATGTCCTGACCTCAGTCAAGACACAAACAGTGAGGAGACAGACGGGGAAAACGAATTTCACTGTCCCTTTTCTCCTTCATGTGTGAATCATGCCTGACTGTTTCCATTTGTGTATTTGTATTTCATCCTTTTTTTCAGAGCCCAGGATGTAGCTGCTAGCGAGGTAACGTCATGGGTTTTCGGTGTCATGGAGTACACTTCTTACCGGGGTATATCCCATTGGTAACTTGTGCAGAGAAGCTAACTTAGTCCAGAGCAGGTTGTGTTCGAGCAAATATTACTCTTGGAAAAAAGCATCACCACTCCTAGCAGATCCAGCGGGCCTCAGTGTCCAGAGAGTAAGAGGATCTTTAGTTTCTAGTCAACACCACTGAGCTTCAACAAGAGACGGACAGTAAATTTTAAAAATTCTCCCCTTCCTTCGATTTCTTTCCTTTTTCCTCTGTTAAAGCATTTTTGTGTAAGTTTTTCCTTATCCGAATCCAATGTCTAAGGACAGAGGGTACGATTATATACAGGTCATAAAACTGCCTGAAGCAACGTTTTCTAATACAGGTGTGTAACAGGAAGATATGAGCTGGTTTTAATTGAAAGATAAGACTGTTCAAGCTTTAATGTGACATGAGGTGAACTCAAATACAAAAAAAGTTTTCCTTTAACTTCTACCAACATTACATTATAAGTAAAGCTCTCTGTGTGAGACAGCTTTACAGATATTCAATCGGCGAGTCACATGCGAGCAACTTAGACGTGGTGAAGGCGGCCTGCTGAAGCTCAAACCGGGCACAAGGGAGGGGAAGAAAGGTGATTTGAGTGACTTTGAATGTGGCATGGTCGTCTTTAATGTTTGCATAGAACGCAAAAGGGGCCCAAAACCAGTGCCAAGGAAGTGTACCTAATAAAGTGGCCAGTGTGAATACTTCTTCAAATATTTTTTTTTAATGGAAACAAATCCTGGGAATTGTTTTCTACAGTGCACAGTTGTTTTAAACTGAGAATTATTGTTTACATATGTAGTACAAAGTTACATGTAAGCTCAGTATTATCTTATAAACGATGATACCCACTAAAGACGAAACTGCCTGACACTGCATGAAATAACTAAAAATATCCAAATTAACTCCAACTACAATGCTAAAATACTAATTACACCATATTTATCCATTCTAATACTCCAGTTATATTAATAATAATAATATTAAAAATGCTTTTTCAGTACACTTGGACAGTATTACAGATTAACTTTTGCCAAAGTAGAATTTTTAAGGATTGTAACTTTTCCTTTCTGTAGAGTCTGTCTGTCATATTTTCTTGGGAAACAGATGTGAACACTTCATCCACCTCTGTTACTGAACACCAGTGAGAGACAACATAAAGAATATGGAAAGGAAGGAAGTGACTTTCTGGAGGATTTTCCTTAAAAGAGCAACGCTGTGAGAGGCTGTCTTTCTGCTTTAAGCTGAGTGATGGTGATTTGCCAACCAGTAATTTACCACTCCAGAGGAGTTAAGAATGGCAACATTCATTTTCTTATCTATATTATATCCATAAAATATAAACACAGACTTATTCTTTGTTATTAATCTACTTAAGGGAGACACTAAAAATGCTTTAGTGCCGCGGTGTGATGTAGAACTGCATTCACTCACTGGAGTGCCCGCACAAGATAAGAAGCGAAGATTATAAACAAAATGTCCAAAGTATTTTCTCACATGTCCGGCAGCATTTCTTGGAAAGGTTTTACCAGCAGGCATGTCGATAATAAAGCCAAAGATAATAAGGGAAGAGAGAGGGAAATGGCAAAGACAGCCAGTCAGATGATATGGCTTGGAGGTATTCAATTTGCTAAAGATTCACTCTGAACATGATGTTCACGAGAGGATAGGGTGAGGTGGGGTTTTTTTAAAAAAATATTTCTAAACTTCTTGATAAATGGACTCCATGATTTTCTGGTGCATTAGTAAAGGATTCATATCAGCTGTTTCCACAGCTGTTCTTCTCAGAGTCGTGCTTGAGAGAAATTAATTGCATCTAAAATTGAATTCTAACTATATTGCAGCTCATTGTTGTGCTGCAGGAAAGCACCTAATCTTCCAGCACGGTGCTGTAATGATCAAAAACGATCAAAGAAAAGATAAGCCAGCTATTCGGTTTTGGTTGGAGACGCTTATTTATTATGACATGAAAAATAATACAGGATTAATAGAAGGAAAGTAGAAGTCGGTGAAGCCTGAAATTTAGTTACATTTAAATAAAGTAAGAAATTTGTTATGCTTACCCTCAGGCAGAGCGTTATATTGTCCAGGGGCTCAATTGCAAAATTACACTTATCTTCACTCAGGTGCAAGCATCATAAATGACAGACTATAAGCAGCATGGTGAAGCGCTGGTTAGCACTGTTGTATCACAGCAGGCTGAGCTCTGTCTGTGTGGAGCCTGCATGCTCTTCCTGTTGCCTGTGCAGGATTTCTCCATCTACTCCGGCTTCATCCCACAGTTTAAAGACAGGCCTGTTAAGGTAACTGCAGGGTTTAAATGGGCAACAAGTGTGATGCATTAGCCTTGTGATGAGCTGTTGACCTTTCACTGTATGACAACTGGGAAAGGTTGGGAATAAATGAATGGATGGTATATTACTGTAGGCTTAGTTATTTTCTTGACCTTCTTCTAACTCCAAAAATCAAAACCACGATTGTTATTTTAAACAGCTGGTAACATTGCCAGTTTTTGTCAGACATCTCATAACTTCTGTACAATACAACACAATATGACAGGCCTGTGATGGTTTAATGGCATTTTACATGTACATTGTCAAGCTGGATCACATAATAAAGTAAAGGCTGGGCTCTTAGGACCATTTATGACTATAACACAGAAAGCGCCACTGGAAGTTTATTTTGTGCTTTAAAAATTTTGGAAATATATTAGAAATATGCATATTCTAATAAAAATACTACAAAAAAAAATCATAGTTTATCAATTCTTAGTCAACGTTGTGATAAGACCCCATGAAATGCCTTTTACAACACGTGTAATGGATCATGGTATATGTAGAGCTGCAGTAAAACTGATGATCTCACTTCTTCCATTAATAAAATTTGCCCTTTGTGAAACTACTTCACATCCATTGAGATTAACACTGACATTATGGGAGCTGTACTGCCCTGATATGAAGCCCCACTTTTAATTTTTAATTCACATTAATATTTGTGATGAAAGGCGAGGGGGGTCCTTTTATTTAAAATAAACAACCAAATCAAACAAATCACCAGCTGAAAATTAAGTAAGAATCAACCACCTTGACAAATTTCCAGAGTAAAAGCCGAGAATTTAACTGGATATAATCATTCTTTGAATTCCCAGACATATCCATATTTTGCCTTTTGTTATTCAAAAATGTTTCATGGGGAAAACACTCCCACATGATTCATGTCTTTGAACTTAAAACAAATCCCTCCATAGTTTCTGAATTCCACTGGTGGTAAGTAGTCTTTCTCCGAAAGCCAAGTGGGCTTTAGCAATATGGTCTTTGTTAGCTATACAGTTGCTCTTTCAAATAATAAATCAATCACAACTGTTCTGAATTCCTTCATTCCAGCCCCGTCACCCTCTCTATCACCCCTGTGCAACCTGATTCTGCAGTTGTGACGCAGTCTTCCTGAAGGTCTTGCAACATGCAAAATATCAGTAAGTCCCTCGTCAACTACATATTTACATTTATTATTTAACCCTTAGATGATCCTGGGGATATTTTGTGCCATTCTGTTTTTTTATTTTCATGCTATTTTGGCTGTGCTGAATGAATATAGCTCATATTTTAATTTTAGAATTGTCTCAGTTCCTGAAATTAGCTTTAAATGGCTAAGCTACACAAAACCCCCACATTTTATCCTAATGCTGAAAAAAACCCATTGAAAAATAATTAAAAAATAATCTTTTGATCCCACATTTATCTGCACATGCATTCCTTTATGTTAAGACTATTTTGGACTCCTTGCCTTAAATTTTTAATTTTTATATTTGTCCACCAGGTGGCGCTACTTTTTTTAACCATTCAAAGCATGCACCAAAATTTCACCCTTTTTTCTGTTTTTTGCAAGGGTGCCTTGATACTGATATGGCAAATGTGTCCTGCTATTGATGTTGGATAATGGTGTGTGAGTGTGTGCACATGTGTATGAGTGTATTTGTGTGATATCGCTGCAGCAAGAACCAAAACAAAATTGGACTTTATTCTGGTTCTTGCTCGAGAAGTTCGTGCAGCTGCACTGCAGCCATGGTTAGAAGTGTGAGCAGTAGTGCAGGGGCAGTCATTTTGGTGATGGCAAGACTTTACAGCGCACACGAGGCTCTGGAAATGATCATGCACTATGTGTGTGAAGATAGCGCTTCATCCTCCAGCTGGATTCCAACTCTGACTCATCTGAAGGTGAGAGTGGAGAGGAGATGGTTAAAGCAGTGACAGGATGGATGCCTAAAATTCTAAAGATGCAATTCTCTTTTGATTTTATAGATGAGTGCAGCAGAGTTACAGACAGATTTTGTTGATCTGTCTCTGGACAGTGGTCTGGGTAGTAGCTGGTGGGTTATGACTTGGACTGTAGAGCCCCCACCTGTTCAGAAAGTGTAGTAAGTTTTGTGAAGTATGTAGTCATTATGATAAGACCCTTTTTAACACCTTTTACTATCCAAATAATTAGGTAACATATAGCTAGATACATGTGTTCAACTGCTTATTAATGCAGATATGTAATCGGGAGTTACAACCCAATGCATTTAGACATGAAGACACGATCAACATCACCTGCTGAAATTCAATCAGAGCATCAGAATGAGGAAGAAAAGTGATTTAAGTTACTTTGAAGGCGGCATGGTTGTCAGTGCCAGACAGGCTGGGCTGAGTATTTCAGACTCAAGAGATGATTTCAACCATGTCTAGCAGTTCCCTGGACTTTGTGGATACCAGAGGTCAGAGGAGAATTGCAAGCTGATAGGAAGGCAACAGTAACTCAAATATCAATACAACTGTTCAGAAAGTGTTGCATGTTTTGTGCCGTATGTCATCACCACATGCTGATTTTTTTCCTCTCTCAAACAGTTTCAGTTTGCTAGGCAGTGATTTGTGTATTTTAGATATTCCACCAAAAATGCATTTTAAAGAAAGATTTCTTTTTGTGTTATCATCACTGATGTTGCTGAAATCTATTCCAAGACAGATTTTCACATAGGTGAACCTGTTAAACTAAAGGCTATTGTATTATACTCTGTATTAAGTCCTACAGAAGAGAGGGATTCACATCCATCACGACCTCCATGGATCCCATATCTACCATATTTACCAATTTTTTTCAGAGGATGTCAACAGAAGATAGTTTTACTGCTGGATATGGTCCACAGCAGACACACAGTGAGCACTCAGTGCATGGGACCAACAGTGAACCTTGGTGCAGGTGATCATCTTGATAACGACTGCTTTCAGATTTGTTTTTTACCCCAGAGTTATGGTTTATTAGCTTTATGAATTACCAACAAATAAATGAACTACATCTGTGTTTGCCATATCCTGAGTATTCAGTATAGCTAACAACAAGCTAATTTTTATTTTGTTTTATTCTCTTTTGCCTCAAATGCCTCAGAATGTCTTTAAAATATAATCAAATGAATTGACGTTTGAATTGAATTCAGTTGCTTCAGTTTTGGTGTCTTGGTGTTGCACATGTGATGCTAAATATGATATAATTTTCACAAAGTCAGGATGTTCACACATACACCAGTTATGACCTGATCTGCACATCTGTATCACACCTACTTCATGTGGGCTGGATTATCCAATGGGCATTCTGGCCAAGAGCCCAGGGTCCACACTTGGTGGCCCATCCAAGCAGCATAAAAATTGGAAGCACTGATACAATACTCCTCCTGAGACACTCCTAATTTTTTTATGTTTTACTTGCAAGGATCCAGACTTTCTTGTAATCTTTAAAGTGGTCTTGAGCAATAGTTCTTCAGGTTTTTTGTTTGTTTTGTTTTTTGGACATTGGCTGCGTTTTCGCTCATTTTCAGTCCAGTCCTTGTACCTGACTATTTCCAAAGGAATGTTGTTGTTTTTTTCATTTGTTAAGCCTTTTAACACCTAAGGAAGTTATAATGGTCATTTTTTATTTCCCAGTGAGACACAGTCCTCTCCTTAATGATTAGAAATCATTTTGCACACATATGTCGAAATCGTTATGAAAAATCAAAGTTTGCTAGAGCCTCTCAAAGATTTGTACCCAGGGGTCTGCAATTAGCTGATCCGGGTATCCTCTGCATTCCTCAGTATGCTCTGTGCCCAGCATGTTCTGGTCCCTGCAGACACACACAGAGGGAATGTGTGGATGTGCTGCTCTGCTGCCACCTGGTGGTGAGGCTCGGTACCAGCAACTGCTCCGCGGAGCATTACCACAGTTGAAGATGGCGACTGGAGTCCTTCAGAGAGTCAGCGGTGGTTTGGGTCGGGCTAAAAGCGGGGCCCTCTCGGCCGGACAGCTCGCGGTGTGGGGCAGGTGGGCCAGTCTTCATCGTGAATGTTCAGCAGTCATCTCTGTAGCGTCCTGTGTTGGCTGTGTAGTGTTTTCAGTGGGTATCTATTGGTGGCTACGAGTAGCCCGGTAAAGCTAGCCCGGTGACTGCTAGCCAACCCACTGTGGCCTTTCAGCTTGAACTTAACCAGGAGCTTCAGCTTATGTGCGTTTATTTAATACGCGATATTTAAGACTAATGCTTCTGTCAGTGTTGGGAAACTCAAAAGAGCAGTAGTTTCTGTCAACGTTTGACAGTGAGCATCTAAAACGCTCAAGGTCAATTTGACAGTTTATATTGCTACCTTGTAAAAATTGTATGACTTACAGATAGCATGCAGGTGCACCGATCACCGTGTGCATCAGAGGGTCTGACATTTTCAACTGAACAACCGCACCAAAGCCCCTAAAAACAGATATTACGTGGCTGTGCATGTACATATAGACTGGGAAGTCAGTCATTCCGAATTCGTTACAGTATCCATGTGTTTCTATTTCATGGTGGCGTGTGTTTGCAGGGGGGTTGCAACTTCCAGCTGCAGAAACAGAGAGGACAGCTGGTTCAAGTCACTGTTTGTGAGGAAAGTTGATCCCAGAAAAGATGCACACTCCAACCTACTGACCAAAAATGAGGAGAGTAACCTCTATAAAATTCAGTGTGAGTTGCCTTAAGGATCCCCACATTACATTAACAACAATTTTAACTTTAGTAATGAGACTTTTTTCATTTAAACTTTTGTTTCAGTCCATAATGTCAAGCCAGAGTGCCTGGATGCATACAACAAACTCTGGTGAGTGTTTTGTCATTTGATGTTGTGAACCTTTAGTGCAGAGGAAGCTCTACCATAGTGGGAGGGGGATCAAGAACTGGACACTTCGTGTAAAAATAATCCAGTCTATTCCTGTAAGGTGATGTATGGGCTGGTATGACTTCTGTCCTCCACAAACCAGACGTGCTCATACCTAAGATGACTGGAACCCATGGACTTTAAGCACAACACATGCACTTTCAAATTAAATGTCATGTGGACCGCTGGTTGTACTGCATTTAATTATTTGGCTTCTCGTTCACCACAGTGAGGATGTGTTGCCCTCCATCCATGCTGATAAGTACTACCCCTGTGAGCTGGTGGGAACCTGGAACACCTGGTATGGAGAACAAGACCAGGCTGGTAGGATTACTAATATCAACACACACAGACATCTGCAGTATAACAGCCCTGCGATCCGCACAGTTTGCAATCAGCATGCGTGTTACACCGCATATTCACGTGCAAGTACAGCATCGATCATTAGCTGTCTCACAAGCTAATGATCAGGAGGTGTTTATTTTTTTGTTGCAGTGTTTACACCACAGTAATTTTCTTCCCAGTATTTATTTACACCAACCACAAATGGATGTAGTTATGTCAGACGTTAAAAGCCGGACATCTGGATATCTTTACTCTGCTACGTGATGATCCTTCTGTTTGTACTTGACGTGATGTTTTAATTGTGACAAATTGTCTCCCCAGTGCATCTGTGGCGTTACAGAGGTGGATACCCAGCTCTTACTGAGGTGATGAACAAGCTCAGGCAGAACAAGGTACTGCTGCACGGCCCTTTACGCTACCCGTGGGATTATAAATCTGAGTAAGCTCATTGATTAGTGTCTGTCCATTGCCAGGAATTCACAGCCTACAGGAAGGAGCGAGGTAAGATGCTGTTGTCCCGCCGGAATCAGCTCCTCCTGGAGTTCAGCTTCTGGAACGAGCCAGTACCCCGAACGGGACCAAACGTATACGAGCTCAGGTCCTACCAGCTCAGGGTGAGTGGTTGAGCTGCAGCCTGTATCGTTGTCAGGGCTGTGCTCCTTGTGTTAAAGTCTGATTTCCAGAATGTGTTCTACAGCTCCAAAACAGGTCGCATAAATACAACTGAAAACAGAAACACTGAAGCAGATAACTGTATTCTATGAGGATTTCTTACACCAAGTTAAAGAAAAAGATGCCTTAAAAGCTAAACGCACTGTCAGTGTATGAAATCAGCAAGTTGCTAGTTTAAAAATGTCTCATTCTGGTGGTTTTCTTTACTCATTTTCTGCATTTATTACACTTTAAGACTTTGCCTGTCTGTCAGTTTGTATTCAAGTGATTGTTCCCTAGTTTACACTTAAGGAAATTGTGCAGCAGTTCACAACATTATCAGAGCTTCCCTAAACCTACATGGTTATATTTATTATAAAAAAAGGTGACAGGGCTAGTATTCACTCTTCATGATCACACCTTTTGTCCATGGACAGACTTTAAAGACTGTCTGGTACAAACGCAATCGGTTATCTGCTGCCACATCTCACTGCAGCAGCTCAGGCTTGGCTGTTAAACTATCCATCCTTTTCATACCTCATGTTTCCCATTTAAAACTGATGATCTCCACCCTGACATCCTTCTGTGGACTTAAATTACTTCCTTCCCCTCAAGCTGTTAGCACGACACTCCGGATCATCCCGAGTGTTGTGCTAACCATCACGGGATGATCACTAACGTGCAGAAACGCTTAATCGAAACCACGCCATCCACCGCAGATGAAGTCATGCTTTTATAATTTAAAAAATCGAACTGTCTCTAGACCAGCACCCCTCTGTGACATGTGATGAATGCTCGCTATTATCCCCTCATCATGGCCTGAGATTGCATCTTTGAAACCGCAGGGCGTTTGTTGTCTTATGCACCAGAGAATGATTGAAGACGCTCTCTCGGGTGCAGTTGTTCGCATTGACAAAATACCTGTGTTACCTCTTTGCCATTTTTTTTTCTTTTTTACGTTAATATATTTGCTTTGGAAAGAAGTTCGAAAGCTCTCAGTTACATATATATGTTTAATTCTAATAAAGAATATTGTGTTTTCTCTCCCGCAGCCAGGAACCATGATCGAGTGGGGTAATTACTGGTAAGGCAGCCTGAATTCACTTGATTCACTGAACTGTACTTAAAGAACAGTTGCACTACATGAAAGCTCCCTCATCACACTGTCATTAATAAGAACTATTCCACAGAGAGGCCCCCACATGCTGTCATTCCCTCAAGCCAAGAATCAAATGCTAGTGTAACAGTGTGTACACTACAAACGTGTATATAGTAGTTGAGTAATGTGAGCCTGGAAAGAGCCACTGCGTGGACTCACAGAGCCAGCGGATCAGCATTTGTCAGTAGGTGCAGCAGCGAAGATTATGATGGATTAAACTGAGGATGTGAGCTTTCTGCACAAGCCTTTGCTTTCCAGATAAATATCTTCTGTCTGACCATATAGTTTTATTTCTTTTTGTTATTAGTGGTTGGGATTACATATTCAGAAGAAAAATTACATATTCAGAAGAAAAGTATCCTGCCAACTTAGCCTGTGTGCAGTTTTATATGTAAATATTATTCAAGGTATTATTTGAGTTTTAAGTTAGACGTAGGATTTTCTGCTTTGAAGCTTTATGCTTCGCCCTTTCCTAGAAAAGCACAGATGATTGATTGATCTCCCCCTGTTCCCTGTGCTTTTCAGTAATCATAGCTAGGAAATCAGCCTTAATGCAAAAAAAACCCCACACTGTGACAGCTTTTTTTTTTTTATTCTGAATGTTTGTATTCATTCCCACTTTAACCAGCTTTTATTTGAATAAACCTCCAAAGTCCTGCAGATAATGCCAGTAAAGCTATTTAATATAATTTGTGCGGTTAAAGGTTTAAACTTCTGCTTCGTATTTCACCAGTTTGATGAAACTCGAGCTTCATAGTTTTCTATCCAGACAGTGATTATGGTTTGAATATGTTTATGTTTGCTTTGGGAGGAAAATGTAATAGATTCAAAACATTCTCCTCACTCGTTTCACGAAGACTTGGCCAGTTTTTAGATTCATAAACATGCGTACAGTAAGTCATGATGATGTCACGTCTCACGGTTGGATGTGATGTTGCAAGTTATAATCGCAGCTAAAGGAGCAGGTTGTCATCCTGCTTTAGCTGAGAAAATCCAGTCGTGTGAATTAATCAGGAGGTATTCAGAGATGATGTTGAAATCCTTTGAATGCTGGTTAAATATTTCATGTGTGTGTTTGTGGTGGTCTGGTGTTAAGCCAGATGAAGCCTTTGTGTTTTTTTGGCCTGTGCTGTGACCAAAGGTGCTTTTGTCTGCAGGGCCAGAGCCGTTCGATACCGCCAGCAGAACAGAGAAGCTGTGGGAGGGTTTTTCTCACAGATCGGAAACCTCTATATGGTCCATCACCTCTGGGGTACGTTCAAACACTTCCACGCTGACTTTAGATAATTACGCTAATGTCGAAATCATTAGTTGCGCCGCAGAAAATCAACAACAGTTAACAGTAATTTATCTCAGATATACATACCAGAGATGTCATGTTCCAGATTTTCTGCTTTTCTTTGTTATTGTAGAGTTAATATATTTTGATTTTTGGGCTGTTTGGTCAAAACAATGTGAGGTTGTCTCCTGAGGCGTGTAATTGATAGATAAATGTGTGCAGTGTTAACTGAGGTAATTATCCTCCCAATTTGCTGAACACCCAGCCCTCCAGAGAACTTGAATCACAAGCAAATAGTAATTCCTGTGAAATCTGCTTTGAAGTCTGCTTGAAGGGAGTGTGCAAACTGGGTTCGTTGTGATGTGGAGTCAGAGCCTCGCGCTCTTCTCTCACATAATTTACGTCACTCAGACCAAGGCAGACCAAAACTAAAACAAATCTATTAAAACGGTCTCACTGTTCTCAAGAATAAGCATACAGCTGTGAGGGAGACACGGCCCTCGGTACACTAGGGATGGGCGATTTGCTTGATAGTCCTGTTGCCCATCCCAAGGCATTGCTGCTGGGCGGCAACACTGTCCACCATCCATAACTTGCAGTGCTTAGCCCAAACATGCACAAAAAAATGTGCATGGGTGAAAGAGAAACAGGTAGCCTACACCAGGAGTTGTTTTCACTTCCATCATGAAGAAATGTTTGCCTGTTAACATACAACATTTACTGATTGGGTCAAAAGAAGAAACTTTTCCCCATCTGACATTTTTGTTGGTGAAAAACCCAGCTGTGTGTGGAGGACATGGAGAGTGTGCTATATAAATAAAGTTGAACTGAATTGAGCTACAGTTCTACATAATCTAGTTTGGGTTTTTCCCTGTGTAAAATATCTGACCTGTCTCTCCTGCTTTCTTCACTCTGCCTCAGCACACAGAGACAAGACAACATTATGTCTGTAAATGCAGTCTCCTGTTTTCTCCCATTCGATAAAAATTATGATGGAACAGCAAACCCAGTCCGCACACATACATATTAACTTAAACATGCACAGAACTTAAATATGAACACAAACTGTGTGCAGGCTCAGACATGTCTGTGTTGCAAGTATGAGTTATATGTGGAGGAGTGACATGAAACCGGGCAGATTGAACCTTGTTATTAATCAGAGAATAATGCCTCGGCAGGGAAATTAGTTTGAGATCACCTTAAAATTGACCACCAGCTATCCCTGACATCATCAGCACAACTCCACAGCCTAACAGGGAAATTATGGTTCAGAGGTGGCAGCATATTGTCAGCTTCAGACTCTCCCTCTACCTGCAAGACTTTCTGTTAACAGATAGGGGGATCAACCAAAATATGTGGTATGACTGGTCTGTCTACTCTTGCTTGTGCTGTTGTTGGTCTGTCAGTCAGCCATCAAGGAGAGCAAACTTCTAACAAAGAGCTGAAGTGAAACTGAGTTTTCAAAGCATTGAAAGTTTCCGCTGCAGCCACAGTCTGTGCTTCTCATGCTGTATTTTGTCTTCGATTGGGTTTTCTCCCATTCCTGGGAGAAGCATAAATGTGGTTGAGATTTTGGAGGACTGCACAGGAGCACGTTTACAGTGGCTGAAACTGCCTCTCTGCCTCAGCAAACCCGCACGATCGCTGTTCCATAAATTAAGCAAAATTTAGCAACTAGCAGGTAAAAAAAAGTGGAGCCATCAGGAGCTTGAGAGTTGGTGGAGTTGGTGGAGCTCAAACATGAGAAAACATTTATTAGCTTGTCTTTACAGCACGCGTCCTAAAAATGGCTCCTGTGATTAATCTGATCATTACAAAGTTACCAGATTAGAAAAAAAGTCTTAACTTTAAATCATGTACTTATACTGCAGCATTATAATGCAGTGATTTGTTAATTACAGCTTACAAAGACCTTCAGTCCCGAGAAGACACGAGGAACGCTGTGTGGCAGCAGGAAGGCTGGCACGAGGTGGTGTATTACACAGGTGAGCACAAGAAGTCTTTTTGTAAACTCAAAGCTGTGCGACTGAAAACTTCTCAAAGTTTTTTGTTGAGTTTGTTGCTTTCTGAGCCTCAAAAAATGATTTTAAACTCATCTTTCCCCAGTCCCACTCATTCAGTACATGGATTCAAGGATCATGATTCCCACAAAGGCTTCTCCGCTGCAGTAAAATGAAAAGCCAGCTGGAAGCTGACATCGAGCGCCACCTCCTTTGAATGTTACATCGGCATCGTGGGTTCAATCTTTGTCAGTGCTGCCAAACAACGTCCATTCTCTTTTTGTTCATGTCTTTGTTTTATTACTTCAGGATGTCGCTTGGATCGAGTCGGGTTTCTGAAATTTATCTGCAGTTAAAATAGTTACTGAAAGGCTCCACGCCACGTTTAAGACGCGCAATATTTTCTGTGTGAGTTCAGGATTGGAAGGAAGAGTGTTAAAATGTGTAGATGTGTTTATGTCTGAAATGTGGTGCCACATCAAAACTGGTCCATGGAGAGATTTCATTTCCAAGGTTAGAGCCAACCAAAGTTACTTGAAAGGAAAAATCAAAAGGAGCAGCTGTATGGCGTTAAAGTGTGGGAACGGTTAGATTAAAAATAGTACTGCTGAAGCTCACTGCAGGAGCTGTTTATTTATTTAATGTAACTTTAAAGTACATCATGTTTTTAGTGTGCTGAGAAACTTTGATGTAAAAGCCATGCCATTTCAGACTGAAGAGAGAACCCTTGTATGAATAGAAACTATATTTCTTTCAAAATCATAAGTGTGTAAAATGCAGATACCATAATTTTATATTTGATGTGTATTATGAATCATTGTTTTACTCCTTTTGCTTTTTGTGGATGTCCCTACATTTCCTTTAATGGTAACATTAATGTTTAGTGGTGCTGTGTTTGTAACTATGGCTTACACAGTTTTTCTTTCTCTCAGGACGGCATGCCTGGTTTTAAAGTCCATTTTTATCCAGCATATCTTAATGAGGCACAAAAATCAGTTATTATCAAGTTAAAACAGGTGTTCTGCATATCAGTGACTGAGTGAATTTGGTACGCAGGCGATCGCATTCACGCTGCTTCATACTGTAACGGTTTTTATTGTTAAAGGAAGCATGTTGATCTGGTGTTTCTGTTCAGAGGGAACAATGTAGAGACAAGGACAAGAACACAGATTAAAGTCATTCAAACAGCAAAGTGGACACTCATCTTTTAATGCTGTGTTTTTCTGACTTGAGTCACTACACTGTCACTGACAGATCTGCTTACAGCTCTTACAGAACAGAAACCCGATTAAAAATACTTTCACTTCTCATTGCACGTGCCATAATACATAGGAGTCGTTTTAGTCCACCTAAAAGCTTTCATGTAAACAGTGCAAAAACACTAAAATAATCTTTTTAAGATTTTCTTCCACGTAGTGTTTTAGTACCTTCTAGTATAAAAAAGGGCAACATAGCTATTAAAGTTACAATTGCTCCCACTAGTATAAACATTTGATTTAATATAAAAATCTATCGAGGTCTAAGGAAAAATGTCCACTTGGTAAAAATCTACCAGTGGCACACCCTTAGGTGCAAGTATAATGTGTTAAAAATCATAAACTAATCTTTCAGCACCTTTAAATCTTCTCCAGTTCTTTCAGTAGCTCCCCAAAACTTGTCACATACCACGAACACCTCTCCTTGACCTGTGGCCTGATGACATTCCCGCCAAATCCAATGAAAGCACTCTGAGGACAAAATAAAAGGGTGAAATACTGTAATCACACTGTAATTGCTTTTTACACCAGCAAACGGCGACACTTACAGCTGGAGGGCAGGCCTCAAGATCAGTGGCACCGTCTCCGATCATCACCACAGTCTCATAGCCGTACTGTTCCTTCAGCATGCTGATGACCTTCCCCTTTCCTCCGCTCTCAGCTGTGGGCTGACTCTCATCAAAACCAGCGTACTCTCCTGGAAGATGATATTTTTATTGAATTTAATTTAACTAGTCAAAAGACCTGACTCAGATTAAACATAAGGGTCTCCTCTGTGTATTCAATGATCCACTCAAAGGGTTTAGCCTGGACTTCCACTCATGTGAGAACAGAAGAACATCACAAACAGCCTGCCGCTGGCTCTTACCGTTGAAGTAGAATTTGAGCCGGTTGGCGTAAACGTGATTCAGAGGGATGTTTAGCTGAGTGGCCACATGTTCAACAATGCAGCGGAAGCCACCTGAAATGAGGAACACCTTTATGTTGAGCTCATGCAGACGGTCCACGAGCTCCCTGGACAAAGATAAATGGAAAAACATCAACACTCAAAATAGAAGAAAATGTTGTTTTTTAACATTCACATGCAATGAGAGTTATTCTGCTGCCCTGTGCCGTGTGAAGTTTCCTAAAATTTAATTACAAAAATGCAATAATGTAGAAGAAGAAAGAACAATTTCCAGGAGACACGGCTTTGCCACTTTACTGCAAAATGAAATAACACAAGATGCACTTTATCCCAATGCTGGGAAATGTTTCCTTTGTTTTCCTTTGTTACAGCAGTTGAACACAAACAAATTACAAACTGTTGAAATAAGGAGAATGGTATGTGGCTCAGTGAAATCCAATACAATATGACCAAACACATGACTTAATAAGGTAAAAACTAATCAAAAAATAAAGTGGATACAAAGTAAAACCAGAACGTGGTAGCTTATCCAGCTCTCAGTTCACAGATTGTTGCCTGGAAAATGTGACCAAATGTGATCTCAAGCACAGGTTGAGTGTAGACCATTAGAACTGATTAACCAGTAGTGATTATTGTGGACAGACAGAAGTCCTTTCAATTCTTGTTGGATACAAGATTTCAGGGCCTGATTCACCACGTTGTTCATTTCAGCACGGGGAATTATTTTTCAGTGCAGGTAGGGTCTGCAGTCAGGCCAGAGAGATAAACTATGAGGTGAGCGGTTAATGGGTTAGGCTAGCTTCTTTGCGCTTAAAGTCAGAGTTTCCTGTGTCAGGAAGGTGACTCTTTCTCTAGATCAACATAGTATCTTATGCTGAACACACTGACCAAGTGCAGAGCAGGTTATGTGTTTAAAGTTTAAAATCTTTTGGAAGCGCCACATTTTCTCTCATCCTTTGGATGTAAATGTGCATATCTTACTAATGCAACCAAAAGAGAGTGCAGTAAAGTTACAGTGGCACAAAATCTACTGCAAACTCATAGAAGTGTACATGCACTCACTTGATGAAGCAGACAAAAAATGTTTCTATGCTTGATCCCAAGTGTGGTTCACATCGCTAGAAATGCAGATATATTTTGTTCATTTTTTTTTTAAGGCAGCACTCCAGAATCAACTTGTTCACCACTATTTTATTGAATCACAACATTTCAGTCCAACTGAACTTCATCAGGTACAAACATTTTGTTTGTTTACCTGACCTGATGATGGTCAGCTGAACGGAAACGTTGCGATTCAGGAAGACAGGTCAGCAGCAGTATTTCACAGGGTCTGTGTGTGTGAGAGAGATAAATTTTGTGTTTGTATGCACACATTACAGCTAGTTTGTGATTCACACTCTCTGAAGGTTTTGCTTTCTGCATTTTCAACTGACTCCTATTTGTTTTTATTTGTTTTAGGCAATAGTTTTCAACCATGCATGCATATATTATGCATGCATGCAAGTTATTATTATAATGTGGAGGACAACATCTACCTAAAGAGGTCAGTTATTTCTACATTAATTCACCTGACACCTGGAGTCAGCTGAGGTGGATGGTCTGTTATCAGCTTATTGACTTGTTCTCTGGAACATCGGATGATGGAAAGACGCTCAGTCAGGGCCTTTTTGAAGGTCATTGAGCCGCCCATGGCTTTGCGTGTCCTGAAATGAGCAAGTAACAGATTTTTGTTTTGTTTGTTTTAAACACCCAGAACAAATCCATTAATAAGAAACATCTACAAAAAAAAATAAAATCTACCTACATTTCAGTGACTGCATCCCCCACACCACAGAATTTGGCGAGTTCATCGATGCCTTCTTCCTTGATTACTGTGCTGTCCACATCAAAGCAGACAGCTTCAGCTCTCCTGAAGAGCTCCTTTGTCTGCGACAGCGTTGTCATCATGCTGGGAAATGAAATTTAAAAAAAGATGCAGTCTGGTGACACAGATTTCACTGCTGCAGATGCACATCTGTGTGTGTGTGTGTGTGTGTGTGTGTGTGTGTGTGTGGGAGGGGGGGGGGGGGGGACTAATTGTTATCAGCAGGGTCCCGTGCTGCATTTGTTGATTCAACGTGAGGTCTGTGATTTTGGTCAGCGGCTGCCTGATTTCACTAATGCACTAAGTCTTGTATAGAAAGGATGTCTTTCATCCAGTGGAGCAGCAAACGCATCTATTCACTCAAATACCTATGTGCAATCGACGGGGATCACCTCCCAGCCGATGATGTGTGCCAAAATGCGTTACATAAAGCAGTGTGCTTAAACAAACCATAGGAGAGGCCCGGGATGGACATACTCCGCGCGTATTGCGTCACCCAGAGGGTCACTACAGAGGGGCAGCATAACCAACAACAAACGTGAAGACACTGAAACTGGGCCAAACGGCTCGTATCTGTCACTTTGATATAAAGTGACAGACATATAGTCATGAAAATAACTATCACGGCTGTACGTTGAGAATAACCGGGCTGTTATCTATCCGGTGCAGCTGTTTTGAACGCTGCTCAACTGCCGACAAATCGAGAGACAGCACCAGGCAGAAAAAAAAATATGTAAAAACATTTGAATTGTCCTGTAGTACTTACCGGCGACTGCAGCGATGTTAAGGCACGAACAGCAGCTTCAGCATAAAAGCCGACAGCTCTCGGTGGTCTCGTGGACAAGGAAGAGAAGCACTGAATGGCGGGCCAATCAGAGAGAAGCCGATCAGGGCCAGCCCACTATATCACTGGCTCGGTTCCATGACGACACCAGCAGTGAAAGAGGGAGAAAAACAACTAGCATAAATAACGAGCCCAAAGGCGAAAGGAAGCGATTGAAAAAACACACAAACGAAGTAAAACAATAACATTAAATCACGTCGGCCTCAAATGACCACTAAGATATGTAACAACTACAAAAAGAGAGAAAATTATGAAAAAGAGACACAAACGAACCCCCAAAATTTGCAAGACGCCAACTTTAGAGAGGACAAGAAACATAAAGGCTAATTTACATCATGGAGCACTGCTTTCAAAAACAGACACAGATGTAACACTGTCTGTGAAGCTGGGTTTAATAAAAAGGGCTTAAAGTTAAAATTTTGAAAACGTAGTGGCATCCGAATGTTAAATCATATGCTTGGTTGATTGGTTGCGGCTAATAGGCTTACATTAGTTTATTTTAGATAACTAGTGACAGAATCAATAACTCAGAGGACAATAAGGACTCCAAAACTTAAAATCAGTTTAAGGTGATCATTTTTGGACTGCAACAATGAGTTTTATGTTTAAAAATGAGGATATAATGTCCACTTTCACCCTCTGTCTTTACCAGTAAGGTCTAGGTTGTTTGGCTAGCTGCACCGAAACGGGAAAATCCACGTGTTAGCCGTAATGTTCGGGTTTGTAAAGAACTTTATGAATGAGGGCTGTGTAGATGCCATCTTTAAATTACAAATCATTCTCTGATGACCTTTTGGGAAAGTTTTGACCCCAAAGAGGACGAAACAAGCATAAAGAGAAACAAACTGACCCTTAAAATATGTAAGACAAAAATAAATTACTAATCGACTTAAAAATATGTAACAACCACAAAAAAGAAAAGAAACACAGATGACCTCCTAAAATATCTAAAAAAAAAAAACCCCAGTCATACATCAACCTCAGATAATCTCCATGATATGTAACAGTCGCATAGAGGGAGAAAACAAGCACAAAGAGAAACAAAATGGTTAAAAATAAGCAATAAAATGTCCCCACAGATATGAAGAAGAATAACAGGTAAAACAAAATAGACACAAAGGATGTAAAACAATAACAATAAGTAGCCAGTCAGTTTAAAGATATATGAGTAACAAAACAAACCCAACCCCCAATTATATAAAAGAGAGAGAGAGAGAGTCATCATATTTTTCCCTATTTACTATTTAGATATGGCTATCTGTGAGTGTGTCAGGTGTTTGTTTACCTGTTCTTAAACTTCTTGACTCTGGCCCCAGACAAAGACCACACGTGTTATCATAAAAGAAATAAATTTATGAGTAAAACTAAAGCAATAAATCATCAAATATAAAGTATACAAACTCGGGGCACAAGTTATTACCATTAAGTTATTTCACAACTGTACTCTTTACATAGAATAAATGTCATAATTTATGCTACACTGTTAACTCTTAATGGGTATAATTGGCTGCGTGTTTACAAAAGATGTTTTTACATACAAAAAGCAGGAAAAATAATGCACATCTGATCTGAAACTAACCATTTGCTGAGTTCACACTGTGCATTTGAAGATGAATATGAATGTACTTTTTAAAAAAAATCTTGGCAAAATAAAGCTTGATTACTAGGCGGATTTATGCATTTATTTATTTATTTTTTTCAATGTTGATTTGGGTATTTTGCATGAACAAATACCAAAAATCATAGCATTCAGGTAATTTTTTAACAAATGACACAAACAATATAAACACACAGGGAACACCGAAGTCAGACCAACCTATGTCATGCAATATAAAGGCCCAAAGGAGTTTACAATCACAGATGTGTGTGTGTTGCCTTCAGGTATTGTAGATCTAAATAGGTTTGGATGTTTTTAATCTACCTTTGTTAGCAATTGAGTTTACGTGTAATGAAATGTGTTAAATAAATAAATCAAAAATGTAAACACAAATTAAGTGTGAAAACAACCCAAAGATATAAAGAATTCTCAACATTTTATCCCTGGAAAAGTTCCTGGGTATTAGCTTCTGTGAAAATGAAAAATGACTGAAGACAGGTAAGCAAAAAACTCCTACAATGAGCAAAGAAGAAGAAAAACAACCATAAAGGCACACAGAGCTGTTAAAGAGGTGCAAAATCAAAAGACACTTCAACCTCTGTAAAATTAAATCTAAAGGCTTTATTTATGAGTCAGATTCTTCAAAGAAACTGTGACGCTCTGATTTAATATGTGCTCCAGTTAACCTCCCGTCCAGAAGGGGGCGCTGGTGTACGCCGAGCTGTTTCTGTTTCACCCGCCACAAAGTGGAGGGAGAAGAAGAGGAAAAGTCTTTAGCGTGGTTTGTCTGGACGAATTTTGGTCTGCTGAAGATGTGGGCTTATAGAACTCGTGTAGAAGTCACCGTGGAGTTTTGTGAATGGAAAACGTTCTTGAAGAAACGAAGGTTAAAATATGAGGCTGTAGCATGACGCAGGTGATTTTTTTTTTCCAATTCAGGTTGAAAGTATTTAGTTAACGGCAGTTTGAGGCCATGGAAACACGTGGTGGACCCGATAATTTGTGTAAATTATGTTCATTTGTGTATTAATGTACATATTTTCCATAACGTCACCATGCTGTAAGAACAGACTCATAGGTTGTAACTATGTGGATAAGGTGTTAACTGAGAGCTTAAAGGTGGAATCCTGTGCAGGATGTGCATTTGTGTTTATTTGTGCTTTGTCATCGTTGCTTGTTGCACAGGGTGGTACTGGAGGTGATATCCTGATATCCAGAGTAATCATGCGGAAGGAGGTCCCGTCCTGAAACACGCAGATCTCCATGTGGCTGAAGTGACCGGCAGATCTACACACTTCTTATTATACTATAAGGTATAATGAAACGCTGGGGAAGTGACTGAGTTAGTTAATGCCAAAGTAAAACCACGTGTCTTTTAAGGATATAACCAGGGTGAGTGTGTTCCCAAGCAAAAAAAACATGTTCCACTTATCCCAGTCTGTACTGTCACTACACTTTATGTGGGTTTTATCCAGTGCCTATGCAGATGTTTCATACTGAATATTCTGAATGGAAAGTTACTTTCAGCCGGTCCCTTATTCATAAGGGGTCACCACAGTGGGTAGTTGTTTAATTTGAAACACAGAGTTAAGCTCAAGCAGGTTGGACTGTTGTAATGCTCTATCATCCTTCTGTTATCATCCTTCTATTAGTTGACAAAGCACTCAGTGGGTTGAGATCAGTTACAAACAGGCTCAAAACCTTTTATTCTCCAAGACCTCAGCACATAAGTGTGAACTAGTGTTTTACTACTTTGTAGTAAGTTTTATTTTGCGGTTTTCATTTTAAACCTACATACCTTTTTATGTTTTTATCTTCTACCCATTCACTTGTCAAGTGAAAGGTCGTTGATTCGATTCCATCTGGAAATGAATCTCCCTCTAGGGGTTGTATCAGGAAGGGAATCCGGATATCAAACATGCAAAGCCTACCCTCTGCTGTGACTCTTTTGCCAAGGGAACAGCCAAAAGTTTGAGTGTAGTGAAATGTAATAAAATTACAGCTTGAATTTTGAATGCATGGCTGAATTCTGTTTTGCTCTGGACGTAGTAAATACAGTCAGACACCATGCGACATGAATGCTTTCACGATCTGACTCAGCAGGATGAGGGTGCTCATCGTGCATCTCATTCTTATGTCAGAGTGAATACATCAACTGCCTCGTCCCTTAAAAGCGATTCAGCCGAATATTAATAATCTTATGCTTAACATTGATTGCTGTCTTCCTCCCTGTCGATGCTCTGTGCTGTTGGCTTGTTTCCTGTTTTATTAGCTGAGATTTATCTCATAGCCTCGGTTCTCCTTCTTCTGTTTCAGCGTGTCTAAACATTTACATGAAGTGCAGCACGACCGGTCGCCAGGCTGTGGGGAACATCCCGAGGATGGTATGTTATTTGACTTAACTTAAAGGCATGGGCGAATTCTGGTCCAGCTGCTCTGTGCTGGATACAGTCAGACACCATGCAACAGCCACGTCTCATTTCCACTAAATTAGTGGATGAGTGCCTTCCTCAAGCTCATCCAGCTGCATGGGAATGAGTACAAACACATATTTGGCCGTTCCTGATGGTTTCATATTGATTTATTCTGTTTTTCTAAATTCTGCAGGATGAAAGTTTCCAAAGCAGGACTGTGGGGACAACGGTCAACACACTCAAATCTGTCTGAAGTCGGTGAACCCGTGATGGTTTTTTGATGTGCATCTCACTCTGTTGATAATAAACTTTAAAATTGTAATTCTTTTTTGTCTGTGTGTGTCAGTGTTCTACTTCAAGCTTTAAAAAGCTGCAGAAAGACAGAAAAGCACAGAATTGCAGAGTTGAAGTACCCCTCCATTTGCAGGACTTGGGGTTTTACATGTTTTAATAAATACATTCATAGCATACAAGTTAAAGTTACACTTCCCTTGAGTTGCTGCCACCAGAGCATACTCTGCATATTGATTAAGTAGGCACATAGTTCTCAAACTGTAAATACACAACCTTTCAAGTGTGCAGGTTTCACTCCAGGTTTTATATTCCAGCCAGATAAACTGTGCAGGTTTTTCCCACAAGGTTTCAAAATACAGAGTATAGACTTGCTCTATAACTGAACTCTACGTTTTCCTCCTGAGTCACTCTTTTAACATTTGAAGTATAAACAGTTTTTAGAGTGCGAAGGCTATGAGATTACCATATAGTGCTAAAAAAAAAAGTTTTTGTCAATATACAGGGTGTATCAAAAAAAAATCGGATTTAAAAGCGCTTTAATTCCACAGCCATTCACCGTTTAACGATCAAAAGACGAACATGTGCCGTTAGCGTAGATTCGAGTTTCACATGGTTGCTGGTAAGAAGCTTAACAACAGCAGCGACTCCAGACATGCTCTCCAAAGTACGGGGCGAGGTTTAACTGTAGTATGGACGTGCCGAGGGAGGCACATCAGGCATTTGCAAACATTGTAACTTTTTGTATATTCAGCCATGTACTTTAAAATTTACCTTAAGTTTCTATGTTCATTACTTTGTCATTGAAAAGTATAGCCTTTTGAATTCTGATTATTCTTTTTTGATACACCCTGTATTTGAGGGGCTGCATTCAATCTAAAGCACAGCAGCTGCATTTTCATAGGACACAAGCTGACAATGGGTTAAGTACACTTTTAGAACAAAGCAAGCACAATGTCACCAGTGGCATGGTTGAAAATTTTGCCAAACATTTCAGTCCTTGAGGTAAATCAATCCCCCTGTAGTCACTACGGCTGCTTTTAAAAATGCTGCATTATGCATAAACTAGTTGTAGTAGTTCTTTTCTATGAAGAAAGAAGTTTAAATGTTTCCCCATGTAAAACTCAGCACGTGTCAGTCCTCGCTGCTTGTTACCAGATGTGCTGGACGGGCTCATCTGCTTCAGCAGCGATCGAAAGCAGGATGGTTTTGGGCGTGTTCTCAAAAAGTGCTGCTCTGTTCTGGGTTTGGCCCTTCTTGACCCAGTGGCCGTAGATCTTAAAGGCACACGCATCTATGAGCTTGCGGATGGGCTTCACGGCGTACGGGTCGCTCTTTATCACCTCCTTGGTGATGGGCTTGGCACGGCGATAGTTGCAGTAGATTCGCATTGTAGCGAGAACGGTCAAGCAAATGACCTGATGGAGAAAGATATGATAAAGATACCATAAAATACACTTAATTTATCCTCCAAATATGAAAACTATTAAGATTTTTAGTTTGATAAAATCTTGTGTATCTCACCTTGAAGCGCCTGAACGGACTGAATTGTCGTACTTCGTGCACCACGTACTGTGAAAAGAACGAGTGGTTCAGAGCATCTGTAGCTGTGAATCGCTGCTTTGGATCCACCACCAGCATCCGCGAGATCTGGAGGAAGAATTATTTTAGTTCCAAGGTTTCAACCTTATCACCTAACTTATAAAACTGAGGTTGCAACAAACTGCAAAAGTAAGATTACCAAATCTTTGACCGTGTCTGAGCGGTCTTCCCATTCAGGAGAGGAGAAGTCATACGTCCCCGCTAAGATCATGCGCAGCATCAGCATCTGTTTCCTGTGCCAGAACGGTGGAGAGCCCGCGAGCAGCGTGTACATGATAACACCTGAACTCCATCTGCAAACACGAGCCAGAACAAAGTTTATCTAGTCTGTTCATTGTGCAGTGCGTACATGCATAATCTAATCACCTGGAACACGTATTAGCCGAGCCACACAACAGATAATATGAGTCATTATTTTGTGCAGACTTATGATATAATTCTAACACACTGCTGAGGTGCATGAGATCAATTTTGGTAACATGAGAGTAAAGCTGACACTCCCTCCTATAGATATTTGTGTTACTTGGTAACCGATTTCATGGTCGCTCACATGTCCACAGCTGTACCGTATCCTGAATGTCCTGCGTCCATAGAGCACTCAATGATCTCAGGAGCAAGGTAACCAGGAGTCCCACACACCTCTGCATTACAGAAGAGTAAATAAATGTTATTAAAGGGAGCATATTCCCTGATCTTTGTCTGTGAACATAAAACCAGTTTTACAGAATTTCAAATTAGGCTTTACCTGTATTAAAGTTCATGAGTCTATCCTTGTCTACAGTGTCAGTGTGTAAATCAGGCTTGGAGGCCATGGATTTTGAATCACTAGTTAACCTAAACTAAACTAATGTGTTTAGACTGTGACAGGAAGCAGGAATACCTGACGTAATCCCACACAGGCACAGAGAGAACATGCAAAGGCTACAGCCAGGATTTCAATTGGGAATCTTCTTGCTGTGAGGTAACAGTGCTGATCACTCCACCACTGTGCAGCCCTATTACAGCTGTTGTGTCTGCCGAAGGCACTCTCTGACTTCTGTGTGACCTCTGTTCTTTATGTGACCCATAAATGATCCTATGCTGTTTCACTATTTCACTGTTTGGAGATCCCCCTGATGGTCCTTTCCTTTAAAGACCTGCATAGGCAGGTCTCTGCAGGAACCTGGGCAGATGTGGTGGGAACACCAGTATTTTTCATGACAGAACTCTGTCACCACTTTCCTATACAAAATACACACAGACATGTCACGCACAATTTTAAGACACCACCATTTCCTTCGATTTGATCCATGGTGGTTGATTTAAAACCCATCTGAATAGATTTGAGTCAAATTTGACCCAAACGGTATGTAAGGGTTAAATATTTACTATCCTCATTGTCTATTAATATCTCTACAACTACAAAAGTGACACACAAATAGATGATATATTAAAAGAAAAAAAAATACAGTATCTTAGTGAAGTGTTTGGCCATCATATTCAATGGGAATCAGTGCATCTGTACTGGAGAGACAAAAGAAACTCTTTCAATTTAACTCAGTCTGGTTCAATTTTATTTATACTGTTTAACCGATCCAATTCACAGCAATATTCACCTCAAAGGGATTTATACTGCAGGCTAAAGACCCTAAAAACCAGAAGAATCAGGCGATCAGTTCACTGTGTGAGTGAGCACTTTGAAACAGTGTGAAGGAAGAACTCCTTTTACCACAACAGGTTGGGCTGATCGAGCTACTTCCAAAAGACATTCCCTCATTTGAGGATTTAAAGATAGAGGTAAAGAGGAGTCCCCCTGTATCTCCTCTATGGGAAATGCAGAAAGATGCTGATGATACTGGGCTGCTCATCATCCAATTATAATTCAACCTGAATCCTTTTTGTTGTCAGTGACTGATAAAAAAAATTGTGTGAGAGGTGGAGTACAAACTTTTTGGGCTCTGAAGGAGGGCACGGCAGAGAAAGTGTGAGAACTTCTGCTCACAGCTTCTGATTTCCCTCGTTTTTATCATCATGAAACCATTCAGCATGCTCTCATGCCCTGTGGATGGAGATCTCACCCTGGAAGAGAGGTCTACATCCCGCTAGAAATATTACATTACTTTGAACAGCATTGTATTGATTTGAGAAACTCAGTACAAACTACGCCAATGTTCCCCCTCAGCATAACAGAGCCACAAGATCCCCTCACTCAAGAGATTAGGTTTTTCCTTTAATTTAACATCCATCTTTAGGGAACATCTATAGCATAATTAAAGTATTATGCATTTAGACATTAATTAAGCACATTTAGATTAAGTGCTGCTGGGTCAAGTAGATCTCCAACCTAATGGAAGAAGCCCATTACGTCTTTACCGACTGAACAAAACTATCCAGCGATGCACAGTTTCATTAGACACTTGGCATTTTGCGCTGCTAATGATCCGATGTCTTCTGAGAAGTCTATTTGAAAGGTCAGTGTACTGTGAGTGTCTGGAACTGCAGCAAATAGATCAGAGTGTCCTGTTTCTTAACCTTTGTAAGAGCAGCTAAGAGAGCAGGGAGCAGTTGTGCAACCAGACCCAGATTCTCCGCTCACCACCAACAGCTGATGTCCTGACGAGTGCACTGCAGGCTGTAAACTGTAACTTTAATATTCACTCAACTCAGTGGTGGGTCTGAAATGATGCACTGGTGTTTAACTGTCAGCCAACCTGTGAAAGTTTTTAATGCTTTAAGTATTTTTGTCATCTTTTGACAAGTTGTGTGATTACAGCCACCTTTTTGCTCTGTGACAAAGTCATGTATTCTCCCTTGGTTTCTGAACTGCTGACACACTTTGCAGTAATGGAAGCTTTCACTGACCTTTGAGCGTCTGTCCTGGCTGAATCTGCACAGCGAAACCAAAGTCAGTGAGTTTGATGTTCATGTAGTCGTCTAAAAGGATGTTCTCGGGCTTCAGGTCCCGGTGAACAATGTTCTGGGCGTGGAGAAACTGGACCACCTCCAATAGAGACCGCATGATCTTCCTAAAGCCAACACGTAAAAACCTTTAAAGAGTCCTTTTAAAAGTTAGCATAATTTATCTGTTTTTTTGTTAAAAAAACATGCTCACTGACCGCGTTTCCTTCTCGCTCAGTGTAACTTTTTCTGTGAGGTAGTCAAAAAGTTCACCCCTCTTCATTCTGGGAAAAAGAAACTAAAAGTTTTGGTTGATTTTCACATAAATACCTGTTCAGGAATCATCCATGTGAAACACTTACAGGTCAAAAACCAGGAAGAAGAAGGCCTTGGACTCATAGCAGTCTTTGAGCTGAACTGGAGAAGAGAGTTAATTTGATATTTGGCCATGTTAGAAGAAAAAAGTTTAAACAAACCCAAGTTTTCCCAGTCAAACTGATTAACTGAAGCATGCGTACTGATGTTCTCCTGTCCGTAGACTTTCTTGAGGATGTCGATCTCCTTCACCGTCGCCTCTCTGATCTCTTCGATCTCCTGCGGCGTCATCTTGTCGGAGGGGGTGATGTCGATGATCTTCACCGCGTACTCCTGAGAGGTCCGCTTGTCGACGCAGCGGCGCACCACGCTGCTCACTCCCCTGAGGATGAAAAAAACACATCAGCCTTCCGAGCTGCACATCTGTTGTTTTAAGGTTGGGTAGGAGGGCAACTTGTGATAACTGCTGGATAAAGTGTTCTGTGAGAGTCACAGTGTCTTTCATCATGAATCATGTGTTTAACTGTTTCAAAACAGCACTGTTTTTGGTAAGAAATCAGTGACATGGTCAGACTAAAGGAAAGTATTGTGTGTTTTTACCATCTTATCAGTCTGACAGAGCAAGTAAAAACAGTGAAGAATGTGCTTGTCATGAAGATTGTCTTGTTTATCATTAACGTCCAGGAAAACAGACAAAAACATCAAGTAAGCAAACTGAAAACCTTACAGCTGAAATTAAATTCAGAGAGCGATTTATGAATGAACAAGAGAAACTTCAGGGTGACCACAGTAAAGGAACTCCAGTGACTTTTCTCTGAATGAAGAATACTAGAATAAGGGCACATTGTCCACATCCTGTGACCTCCTGACCTGCATGTGGGAAAAGGGGGTGAAATTACATAATCTATCAGCCCGACAGCCAACACTAAACCTTTGTCTGAAGCGTGCTGATGTTAATAAATGTGGCCTCCTTGGATAATGTGTCTTACGTAACAGCACCACCCTCTGACAGCTGGTGGACTGAATGACAATGAGCAGGCCCTGGCTCGACTCCCATTTCTCAGGGGCTTGTGGGAAACTTTGGGGAAAGTGCTTGTTCTGTGCAGAGAATGATAGCTGTTTGAACTGAGGTCTAAATCTGAGGTGTGTTGTAACGTTAAATGAGTCTCTACAAACTAATAGCAAGTAGATATTTTACCATTTTTTTGTGTTCTGCCTTGTTACTCTTTGAAGTTACTTTGTGTAAACTCTGAAGAAGAGACGAGTTGGGTTAAATTCACAAACAATAAACCATTATTGTTTTTTGGGGTTTTGCTCAAGTGGATCTTTATCCCGCAACCCTCATATGTGGCTACATATAGGTCTAGTTTACCTAAATGATCTTTCTAATCTTTAAGAAGTAAAACTGTGCATTCTTTAGTCCAAAGTCTAATGGAGAGTTTTCTGCTCAGCTCAGTTGGGTGAACCTCTGCTGTGGGTCACGTTACG
The DNA here is from genome assembly GCF_001858045.2 of Oreochromis niloticus. Classification (NCBI taxonomy): domain Eukaryota; kingdom Metazoa; phylum Chordata; class Actinopteri; order Cichliformes; family Cichlidae; genus Oreochromis; species Oreochromis niloticus. The sequence goes on from NC_031979.2 coordinate 20,058,667, forward strand.
ATGACGGTTTCGTGAACATACCTTCCCAGAATCTCCTTGGGCTCATACTTGTCGTAGAACTCTTTGGCTCCCACCCAGTCAGGGATCTCCTCCTCCTTGGTCATGTTTCCAGCTCAAGGCTAATAGTACAGAAGTGTCTCCTCTTGCAGCTGACCTCAGGCTGCAGGCAGAACATGCATTCAAAACAGCAGAATTTTCACTAAACACAGCTCTACTTTAAGGCTTTTTGCACATCTCATCACACTAGAACTGCTTCCAAGCTGTTCTGATGGAAAGATTTATAGCATGATGTGCTTGGTGATTAAAATGGAGACAAAGCAAGCCAGTGGGATTTTATAAAATGTAGCAGACATTCACCAGTTAGCTGCTTCACCAGCAGGGGCTATCCAGATAAGATATGTGTTTGGGCACCAGGCGGGCCAGCTGTATTTTGTAGGCCATACTGTACATTTTAAAGCTTTATCAGCAAAATATTAAGTAATTAAACTGCATTATTACAGATCAAGCTACTGAGTGATACTTAAGTAATCAAAATCATCAAAAGATGAATCATTTAATTGTAATTATTACCAATAACATCATGTAACATATGGAGTACAGTTACTTTAGGTATTTTACACCTACTTAAGTATATTCCCTTAATCGCTAGGGCGTCGCTACAGACAGCGATACCTTTTTTGTGTGATTTATTTTAATCCATTTTATTTATCTTTAAGTATTCTTATTTCCTTTGGTTGTCCCAGTGCCACTCCGTTTAAAAATGACTAGAACGTCCCTAATCCCAATTAATTACTTACCTTGAAACTACATTTTAGTGTTTACAGGAGACAAACTTCTCACATCCACCCATTTGGATGCACTTCCGTCGCAAAAATCTCAAGAAAAGCTTCAAAATGATGATGATTATTAAAATTATTTCCATGTTTTTAGGATTATAACGGCCTATAAGCCAAGTTATTATTAAAACCTGTCAGAATATAGACAGAACTGAAACAGTTCTATTAGTGTGGAGATTTCTGAAAATCATACATCACTTTGAACCCTTAAATTACTGAACTCATGATTTTTAATGGAAACCAGTGTTCCCACTTCTCCATCTGATTGCATACATCACAAGAAGAGTTTTTGGAATAATTATTTTCTGCAATTCTGTGATTAAACGTGCAAAAAAGAGCAATGTTTTCATAAATATCCAACAGAAGACGTGTTGTTTGGACATTCTCTTTTTACTGTAGTCAGAAACGAGACTGGCCAGTGAATGCGCACTGAATACTGAACAGGAAATTCGTATTTTACAGCCTGTAACATGTGCCAACATCACTGTGTCGCTTCAGTTTCAATAAAAGACCAGTTTGAAAAGATGATGATGGTCTCAGTAACACGGCTGTGGTTAAATTTTCCTCTTAGATGCTCTAAAGCGCTCAACATCTGATTTTTAAAGGCTTCTTTAAATGATAAAAAACACAGATGGTCGACTTTTTCCTCCCGTCGTTACAACATGTACCCACCTGTCTCTTTTCACTTCTTCCAGTAAAGCAAACAAAAGTCCAATAAACTCACAGAAAGTGTTTTGGGTGAATACAAGAAGCCATCGTCCCAAACTTAATGTCATACCAAACACAGCGCAGACTAATAAAGCAACCCACGCCACCACGTGTGAACCCGTTCAACTGCTCACTCACTGTCCCCGAGTGACCTGCAATATAAACGCATTAAAAGGCCGGCGTCCCTCACCGTGTCCGTCAGTCCCTGATACGAAGACAATCCATCATCAAATCGCGCACAGTGAGTTTCTGAGGACGAACAAAGAGCTGCAGTCAGACTCCGGCGCTATGGCGCGTTTGCGGGTCTGCTGCTGCCATGCTGCAGAGGGTGAGCTTTAATGTCAGGTGCCAAAAATAACTATTTGCTTCGGCAGATGCAGAAGGAGCAGAAGGACACCCTGAATGAGTCCTCACAAAAACCCCATCCATGAAATAATACCCTGCGGCTCGTGCTCTCGCCACGACGCTTTTAGAGTCAAAACATTACTTCACGCGCAGGTTGCAGCTCGTGAATTTTGCGCTGAGAGCAGAGTGACAGGACAGGTGCGGGACACCCCTTTGTAGCTGCTGAAGTCTAATTAAAGAAAACGCAGGTGAAAACAGAAACGCTTCAATGTAATAATACAGAGCGCATATGAGGAGGAGACTTGGAACAAAAAAAAAATCACAGAGTCTCGTTTTAATTCAAGTGTTTTATTAGTCTGAATCAAACCGCAGCAGCCAGAAGGTGAAAGTGGCCTTTTTTCTCTCTATAAGTCTTGACATGAGAGACGGGATTTAAATTAAAAGCACGCACTGACAACTGAAAATAAACCTCAAACATGAACTAAAACCTAAAACCAAAATATATAAACATTATTTATAAGACTATGATTACAAGCTCTGCAGCAGTCTGAGAAATGAGGCTGTCCGATGACAATTGATCATTAAAACATGTTTATTGATTGTGAATTACACCCTCCCAGTATCTTTAATAAGGAGATGTGATCTTCATTCTGCAGATAGCGTCTTTTCTCATGATAGACCTGTAGAAACAGAGAAACCAGGACAGTTAATACTTTAAATGGTTTAAACTGACTTAACATACTTAGACTAAGGCTCCCCCTTATGGCCACACTGGGTATTACAGGAGTTTAGAATAGTGCAAAGTCATTTGGCTTTGATATGTGAGCGACTAAGGGCTCATTCAAAGCCTCGATGCTTGCTGGGTTAAACTCCATTTAAAAAGAGAAAAATGAGACTGAAAAAGCAACAGCCTGATTTCGATCTATTTGATATGCATGAGGAAGATCCAGTACTTAAACAGAATTTTATGTGGAGCACAGGAGCATGCTGAAAATGTGCAACAGCTTATGCGTCTACCCCTCATGCGTAGTAAGTGTTTAGCTAGCATTTTGTAACTACACTCACTTTAAATAAATCAAATTACTAATAATGATTAAAAGCAACGACTATAAGACACAGCAGTCTCTTTTTATACAAAGCCTGGACATGTTTCACTCACCATTAGCAAACCTGCACTGTTTGAGCACCTCACTGAAGCCCTCGCAGAGCTTGAGGTCGCTCTGGTTTTGGGCGCACTCGACGAACTGCCTGAGCTCGTAGGAGCAGGCCTGCTGCTGTTGCTGCTGCTGAGGGGCCCCCTGCTGGTACATGGGCTGGGCCTGGTATGGCTCCTAATATACACAAGCCAGAGGATTAAATCATATGTGTGTTAAAGACCAAAACAGATTTTAAAGTGTCAGAACGAGTTTCAGTTTTGTATCAAAAAGATGGAATATCTTCCATCAATGACACAAAGTAAATATATTTACACATCTATCGATAAAAATGCTGAAATATCTAAAACTGCAATCCTCAATCTGCTCAAGTGCGTGTGGTTTCTCAGTCCTTTTTGTCATAAAGAAAAGCAGAGTAAATGACTGGTCATCACTCATATCTTAAAATCTACTATGAATGTAACTGCATAAAGATAATAGTGATGTACTGGGTTCAGGGTTAATGAGACAAACATCATTATGCATATTTCCCTGCACTTGTGTGAATGTAAATAAACCACATTTGGCCTTTGGACTTTTTCATAACTGAGGTTTTCCTTCAGCAGCTGTGTCTGTATTTTCAAAACACCCTGATCACATGTGTGTACACATAAAAAACCAGAACAAAAAAACAAACCCAGATTGAGCAGAGGGAGTAATTCATCTCTAATCAACCAGCACTGATTGCACTCAAGAGTCTTAATGAAAGCAAGATGATTCCTTCACTGCTTTTAGTTAAAAGTCTCAATATTCACAGTATTGTTTCCATCTGGCTGTTATTATACTGAGCTACCACAGTGCATGTAACTGCATCCATGCGTTACATAAAATGTGGTGTTTGTTTTTCACCTGCTCCGTGGTGCAAAGGCCCTGCATACCATGTCTCAGACACCCTAATCTTCCTTGAAACTGTTCCAGTCCTGTGGCTGGCTAAACCTGGGCTTACCTGGTATGTGACGTCAGGCTTGGCAGGCTCCGAGTGTCCTCCGCTGAAACCTCCAGTCATGGCGTGGCCGATTGTGTGGCCTACCGCGGAGCCTACTGCCACCCCAGCGGCTGTAGATGCCATCTGGGCAAACATACCCGGCTGCCTGGGCGCTGCGGCTGGCGTGCCGACAGCGGACGGAGGCACCTGCATCGGAGCCGGGGCGTAGGAGGGAGGGGGAGCAGCCCGGGCCATAGGTGGTGGGGATGGTGGAGCCCGGCTGTAACAAAAACGTTTTGTTAAGACCTTTTTAGTCCAAACACAATCAAAAACAGATATGAGCTGACATCTGTTATTCAAGCTTTTACTCTGACTCACTGCAAAGGTTTATGAAAGCTTAGATAAAGGTGAAGCTCTGATTCGGAGAATATCTCCACACTAGTAAGACAACAAAGAGCTACTTTCAGCTGATCACTTATTCACAGGCGAGAATAATATTCAGCTGCTCTTCTTGATGCAACCACGAAGGGATTTGCGTCTCCTCCTGGGATCTGTTCTTCACTTGCTAAGAAAAAGTGTTATCCTGTAGCTGGATAAAGTAAGCCCACCTGTGCCCAAAGTGAACTTTAAACAACATGTCACTGTGGAAAATAATCAGTCTTTCCCTATGCAGCTTGGCCTTACAGGTGGAGACATTGGCACAAATTATTAAGCACCAAGAGTCAAAAGTGTTCTTGCAATTCTTAGTTTCAGCTATATATTCAGCTTAGTTTCAGATATATTTAGTGAAAGAGAAATGAGGGCACAGAGGGATTATACTTCCCACAAGGAGAAGAGAAAGAAATACTTCCAACCCTTGTGCGACTTATTTAATTATAACTCGGAAGAATAAAGTCTCAGTTTAGCTGCAGGTTAGAAGAAAAACTATAGAAGCTGATGCAACTCTACTGGCTTCGCTAGCATGTGGGGATTTTTACAGAGGAAACCACGATAAAGACAATGACCTTCATCATTTTCATAACACAGTAACTTTCTGAGCAATACCCAGATTAACCAGCAATTAAGGTTTAAATTGAAATTATCTTTATAAGCTACTTGAAGCACCTCATGACCTGCACTTTCCTAGCTAACATACGGCACTATGACATTACCTAAACGTTAGCATTTGTGCTAACTAAAAATATCTACTCTACCTTTCTTTAAAAAGGGGGAATTAAACCCTAAGTGTTACCTGGCTGGAGGGGGCATCCTCGACGTCCGGCTTCTGCTTCCTCTCGGCATTTTGAACACTTAGATCAGTTTACCTGCGGGTTTAAATAAAAACACACTGACGCTGTCACGCCGCTTTATATTCAGCGACCTTTAGACAATCCGGAACTTTCCTCGTGTTACATCATTTGTCTCCCGAGTAACTTCCGGTGTGCAGGATACACAACAAGGACGATTCCGCCAGGTGAGTGTTGTGTAACGCATTACGTTGTTCACCTAGGTTAGAATTGTTTTCTGTGCCATCAACAAAGTCTTAAACGGTTTTGCTTTATTCAATATTTGTCTTAAAAAATTGAACTCCGGTTTTTGATATTGTCATATAATATTATTTACATCTTTCATATTGTAGGATCAAGGTCGTCTCACATTGTGCTTCATATGTATTTCTTTGTCCTTTAAACTGTGTGTGTGTGTGTGTATATATATATATATATATATATATATATATATATATATATATATATATATATATGTATGTGTGTGTGTGTGTGTGTGTGTGTGTGTGTGTGTATTTTTATATATATGTATGTATTTTTACCCACGAAATGCTGCATAAGGTTTATTCAGAACTTTAAATAAGAAGAAAATAACACATTTAAACGCATGTGTGTCATAAAATAAGTTAATTATTGTTTGCATGTGATTTAGTTTCTCTAAATCAGATATCATCCATGAATCTTCCATGTCTCCTCCTGCCTGGCACCTCTATCTTCAACATACACTATCCCTTCTTGATGCATTCTCAATCATCCAGGAAAGTAAATCTCCAAAAGTTGAATCTGTTCATCTGGACGCTACGTCCAGATGAACAGATTCAACTTTTGGAGATACACTATCCCTCCTCTGCACATGTCCAAACCTTTTCAGCCTTACCTCTCTAACTTTGTCTCCAGCTGCTGAACACAAGCTGTCCTTCTGAAACAATCACCTCTAATCTTGTCAATTCTGGTTACTCCCAATTAAAATCGGAACTTCAACTCTGCCCCACATGTTGTGTCCATCACTGCAGAACAGTGGAAAGAAATCAGAAGCTCTTTAGCAAAGTATATATTTGCATCTTTCACCCCTATTCTCAAAACTTGTATGGTGTCCAATAACTGGAGATAATTTATCTGAATTTCAGGTGCAGGACCACACCTCATGCACTGGTATATGCCTCCTGCGCCACAAGCTGTTTGTACTCATTTTCATGCCCAACACTTCTCTCCTTTTTTTCCCAATTCAGTCACTTCTCATTAGATCTGCCTGGCCTGGGATCTGCTGCCAGTCCCCTCTGAGGCCGTTCCCAAACCGCAGCTTCAATTTGTGCTTTCTCAATCTGCTGTTATCAAACTTAAATAAGGATGTGGTCCCAGCTTGTTAAAAGCAATTCATAATCTTAAATTGATCAAGATGTTCTTTGCATCAGCCGTTACTTCAGTATTCCTAGAAGTCCTTTCTCACGCTTTCTCATCCAATTTCAGACTTAAACCACTTTCTCATGTTTTTTTTTTTTTTTTTGAAAATTCAAGAGGCCTTTTTGTCCAGGCTCTGAATCAACAGAGAAGAAAAGACAGATGTTAAAATACCATTTCCTAAAGTTCACAGGTACTTAATCTAATCCATAACTATCTGCAGAATTCAGATGGTTGAGGGTGGAGTTTCAGATAATAAAACAATTGAAACTGTTGTTTATTAAACTGGTGTACAAGATCTTGAAATTATTTCAATACATCACTGTGGACTACTAGAACTTCTGGTCAAAATGAGCTTTACCTTAGCACAACTTTGGGTTTGGCAAGATCAAAATTAAACATTGAAACCAGTTTATTCCAAATATATTTAAGATAATTAATATTTGGATGATCTTTTCCTTCTTTAGGCAGTTTAGACTTTGAAGTGGAAACACTGGGACTAGAGAGATGACTCAATGCTGTACCAAGGAGTTCTCTCAGGGGGAAGTGAGTCTTGGTTAATGTGTAACAATAAAACAACATTCTTAGATATTCAAAGTCACCCTTCACCGACTGGTCCTTTTAGTTTTTTAAGATGTAAGTGAGGCTTTTTCATTCCACATAAACATGTTTGCTATCTTATGAAATCACCTAAAAAAGGCAAGAGGAACTCTTGTCTCCAAAATGTGAAGTGAGCATAAAATATTCATGCAATAATCCTTAAAAAATGCTTTATGTAAATTGCACAAAATACCAATAGATGTGTGTTTCAGAGGTTTATTCTTAAACAAACCTACTGATAAATGTGGAAAGCCAACATTTTTTCCATTTTCTGCTCTTTTACCAAAATATCTGGTCATGTACCAGTACTTCATTGCTTTTATAGAAATGTACACAATCTGGTATGTGCATGACTTATAACTATAAATTATACACAGATTTATAACTACAAAATTATATACAGCACTTCCCAATCGTAGTTTACCTCGCAACAAGGATTTCAATAAAGCAAAATGATCACTTATTTCTTAAATTGATGAGTAAGGCCAAAAAGATGGACAAGTTAATCTTTTTTCCCTTTCTTCTTCTTATGCTTATGAGATTGTCCGCCTCCCCATCCCCCTCTGCTGCCTTTCGAGCGTCTCCCTGTCCATGCTGGCATAGGAGGCTCAATTTCCCCAGGTCGTCCTCCTCTGTCTGGCACACTGCCCATCAACGTCTAGTGACAACAGTAAAAAAAACAACAACAAAAAAAGTAAGAAAAGAAAAAGAAAATGTTTACTTAGCTGGAGTCAGAGGCATCTTCATTAAGGATCACAGACACATTCATGATTGTACCTTGTAAACAGAGGTGCTTGTTCCAGCTTTGACCGGGTCAATGAAGGACTGATCCTCTCTGGCAGCGAGCAGCAGAGATGGAGACACTTGGGAGGAGCCAATGAGGGACGCAAGATTAGGTGCCGAAACCAGCGCAGCACTGCGCTCCTGTAAATAAAGGATGGACTGAATGGAGATGTCCGATATTTATCTTCTGCGTCACCAGCACATGCTCTGACGATGGCCTAAAGCCGACTGACATAAAAGTAGTCTGTTGCAGTTCAGTCAGACCACACGATGTCAGTGTTGTCCTAATAACGCAGTGATCTTGCAGACAGTAACAGACATTTACTGTATATAAAGATTCAACACAGCCTATAGGTCTAAAGAGTGAAGTAAAACTACTTTTTTTTTTCTCCTAATGGGAAATCCTCTGTTTGCAAGACGACATTAGACAAATGGGTTCTCACTAAATTTATGAGCCTTCCTAATGAATTTATCATCTCAGTCAGCAGTTTTAAGTCCTATTTACTGCAGCATGGCATTGATTTTATCAATTACGGCACCAAGTAGGATTTAAACAAAAGAAAAAGATGATGAATCAGGGAATGCCTAACTTGCAATCACTCCTGCATGAACACACATCCACCCTCCTTCAGTTTGAAGATGAAAATGATGACAGTCTCTCATGCCCTGTGGATGGAGATCTCACCCTGGAAGAGAGGTCTACATCCCGCTAGAAATATTACATTACTTTGAACAGCATTGTATTGATTTGAGAAACTCAGTACAAACTATGCCAATGTTCCCCGTCAGCATAACAGAGCCACAAGATCCCCTCACTCAAGAGATTAGGTTTTTCCTTTAATTTAACATCCATCTTTAGGGAACATCTATAGCATAATTAAAGTATTATGCATTTAGACATTAATTGAGCACATTTAGATTAAGTGCTGCTGGGTCAAGTAGATCTCCAGCCTAATGGAAGAAGCCCATTACGTCTTTACCGACTGAACAAAACTATCCAGCGATGCACAGTTTCATTAGACACTTGGCATTTTGCGCTGCTAATGATCCGATGCCTTCTGAGAAGTCTATTTGAAAGGTCAGTGTACTGTGAGTGTCTGGAATTGCAGCAAATAGATCAGAGTGTCCTGTTTCTTAACCTTTGTAAGAGCAGCTAAGAGAGCAGGGAGCAGTTGTGCAACCAGACCCAGATTCTCCGCTCACCACCAACAGCTGATGTCCTGACGAGTGCACTGCAGGCTGTAAACTGTAACTTTAATATTCACTCAACTCAGTGGTGGGTCTGAAATGATGCACTGGTGTTTAACTGTCAGCCAACCTGTGAAAGTTTTTAATGCTTTAAGTCAGGGGTGTCAAACTCAATCGCACAGGGGGCCAAAACTCAAGGCACACTTTAGGTCGCGGGCCAAACAAGATAAATATTTACACACTAAAACAATATTTTTTAAACATAAATATGAATAAAAAACAGACAGGAATATTATTCCAGATTAAATAAACTTAAAAAAAATAAACTTTAACTTTAAATATTTTGCTCTTCATAAAAATATATCCTGTGAAAATTATGCAAGTTAGAAATATGAACATGCTGCCAAAAACCACAGAAAAAATAAATGACAGCATACACAAGGTTGGAGCCGCATCTAGACGGAGCTGGGGCATTGCTTCAGGAATGGAACTAATAAACTCTTCGGGCCATTCAGTGTCTTACTTTCCCTTGAGTGTATCATTACACTGCAGCTCCAACTGACATCTGACACTGATTTCCTTGCTGAGCTCAAAAACTCTATTGAGAATTTTTATCCCAACTCTGAATCTATTTCCCACATAAAAGACTGAAATTGACGGTGATTTAAACCTTTAGCTCAGATAAAATTTACGGTCCGCGTTACGGTGATCATTACATGCTCCATTTTTAGGACTTTACCACACAGCCTTTCCTGGCGTATGATGCAGTGATATGCTGTTAACTCACCAGCAGGGGCGGATCTAGAAGGGTGGCATGGGGTGGCAAGTGCCACCCTAAAATGATCCCTTGCCACCCCAAGTGCCACCCCAGTTTTGCATATGATAGTGTTGTTTATTAAAATAAGATAGCATTAACAGTTTGAGCGTAGTTACAGTCAACAGTGAATATAAATGCTAAAACTGAATATACTGCATAGTGTTCCCCCCTCTCCACCATTAACAAATGGTTCAGCCCATAGCAGGAGCAGCTTTTTTCTTGTTTTCAGTAGCAAGCGATGCTCATGATTGTGCCAGAGCACATTTTGAACAACACCATGGGAATTTCGGATTTTACACAGGTGGTTGGATGTTACACTCTGGAAATTGAAGGAAGGTGAGTGTTATTAACCCTCTGTGGTCCACGGACACGCTGCACCTCCAAATCACATGACTATTTTAAGCTAACACAGCAACAAGCTGCAGCCACGCTGAGTCTCTATTTCAGCCCACATTGAAAGTTCGGACTTCAAAGTTTTTAAATTTTAATTACAGGCCAGTAAATCCAGAGTTATGATAATATATATAAGCCACGCTTTTTTCTAAATACTGTCGTCACGTTTTTTATGTGTGTATTTTAAGCGTTTTCTAAGGACAGCGCGAAAACAGTAAAGAAAGGAAAAGAAGCCACCACTACGGTGTACATTTTAGGACATCGTCAGGTCTCAGGAAAAAAGGTGTCAGGTATCAGACTCACATGGAAAATTGTCAGGTCTCAGACTCACATGGAAAATTGTCAGGTATCAGACTCACATGGTAAATTGTCAGGTCTCAGACTCACATGGTAAATTGTCAGGTCTCAGACTCACATGGAAAATTGTCAGGTATCAGACTCACATGGAAAATTGTCAGGTATCAGACTCACATGGTAAATTGTCAGGTCTCAGACTCACATGGTAAATTGTCAGGTCTCAGACTCACATGGAAAATTGTCAGGTATCAGACTCACATGGAAAATTGTCAGGTATCAGACTCACATGGAAAATTGTCAGGTCTCAGACTCACATGGAAAATTGTCAGGTATCAGACTCACATGGTAAATTGTCAGGTCTCAGACTCACATGGTAAATTGTCAGGTCTCAGACTCACATGGAAAATTGTCAGGTATCAGACTCACATGGAAAATTGTCAGGTATCAGACTCACATGGTAAATTGTCAGGTCTCAGACTCACATGGTAAATTGTCAGGTCTCAGACTCACATGGAAAATTGTCAGGTATCAGACTCACATGGAAAATTGTCAGGTATCAGACTCACATGGAAAATTGTCAGGTCTCAGACTCACATGGAAAATTGTCAGGTATCAGACTCACATGGTAAATTGTCAGGTCTCAGACTCACATGGTAAATTGTCAGGTATCAGACTCACATGGTAAATTGTCAGGTCTCAGACTCACATGGAAAATTGTCAGGTATCAGACTCACATGGAAAATTGTCAGGTATCAGACTCACATGGAAAATTGTCAGGTCTCAGACTCACATGGTAAATTGTCAAGTCTCAGACTCACATGGTAAATTGTCAGGTCTCAGACTCACATGGTAAATTGTCAGGTCTCAGACTCACATGGTAAATTGTCAGGTCTCAGACTCACATGGTAAATTGTCAGGTATCAGACTCACATGGTAAATTGTCAGGTCTCAGAAAATCTTCCTGCAGGTGGCGCTGTTGTCATGTCCCATCCAAATTGATTTCCAAATACGTCATCAACGTGTGACAGTGGGAGAGCGCAAGGTCATTGACCTCACCGGAGTTTTACCGCGGTCCAGGCTCCTAACGACACAAGGTAAGTTTAACTTTTTCTCCCTTTTGTTCATATTTTTGACACAGTTGTGTGATATTAAGTTGCGGTAATGTTGTGAAAGTTACCTATCAAAGAAGGAAATCTAGTTTTGTACGAAACCAAATCAGCACTATTCTTGTCTGGCCAATTCGTTCTAGCTAGCGACAGTGGTGGTGAAACGTGATTTAAATTTAAACTGTTTAGTAATTGTTTTGTATATGTTTCAGCAAATGGACAAGCTGAAAGCTTACGAGCAGCCTGCATCCTTTCTCTCGCTGTTTTCTCTTTTCTATATTGCTACTGTTGAGATATTTTGTGATCCTGATATGTATTTTTCTGTTGTTGTTTTTAGACTTTTCTGCAATGTCATCCGACGATGATGAAAGGAGTATCCGACTCTGGCTGTTTCTTATGACTGTACCAAAAATACTTTTTTTTTTTTTTTTTAAAGAGCATTAAAAATAAATGACGAAAGTACAACTTATTTATTAACTACTGTTCACCTCTTTCATATTAAAGAAGTGTATTTTTTGCTACACATATTTTATTTGTGGGCACTGAATAGACGCTGCTTTTAGTATAATTGCCACCTAAAAAGATTTAGTAATTTACTGGTTAATTACTTATGTTCAGTGTAAGAGGTGGGTGATCAATTAGACTATTTTTGTTACACTTAACCTTTCAAGATACGATGATAATAACATTGTTCAACAAAGGCTTAAAACAAAAGGAAATCAGCTGTGTACTCAATTCATATGGGCATAAAATAAGGTAAGTCTGCATTTCAACAGTTTCCATGACAACTCTCTAAAATTACAAAACATGCAGTTGTCCTTTAATATAATGCAAGTCTGTGTTGTCTTTTAACAGTGAGAGGCATCTGAGACGAGTTTTAAAACTTCTAGGGTTGAAGCGAAGATGCCCCCAACGACCTTTTACTGAAATCCACAAAGCAGTGGAGGTAAGTGTTAAAACATCAGTGCAAAAAATACATATTTTCCTGAAGTCTGTGTTAGGAGCTATTGTTGAAACAATAAATGTTATTTTCTGTAGTTATTTAAAAAAGCCCATTCAATTAATTGTTTGTTTGTTTTTTAGAGTGAGATGAAACAGTGTTCTCCTGAACAAGGAATCAGGGCAATGGTAAAGCGGGTAAGGGATGTCAGAGGAGTGCGGCCTTGTTACAGGTTGGTTTCCATAGTGTGTACTCAATATAATCAAGTATTCTCTTGTTTTACTGTTGAGCTCAGAGTAAAATCTATTGTTACTGTAGAGACGATGTTGCTAATATAATGAGGGATATGGATGCAAGTGGTCTTCAGAGGAGATCTCCTGGAAAGAAGAAAATTCCCCGTCGGAATTACATCAGCCGTGGTCCAAATGACACCTGGCACATTGATGGTATTTATTTTATCTTTTCAATTAACCTTCCTGTCATGTTTTGATGTTACTTCTGTCGAAACAAATTGTAATTTTTATTTGTTGTTTCATATAGGCAATGATAAACTGAAGTTCTTTGGAATGTGGATACATTTGGGGATTGATGGGTAGGTCTGAATATGGCATTCGCTACTTAATTGATTATATTCAGATATAGTACAAAGTTGCTTCAAGATAAGGATGTGAGGTAAACTGAGGTGTTATCTCTCCTGAGTAGTCTAGGGCAGGGATGGGCAACTCCAGGCCTCGAGGTGCCGGTGTCCTGCAGGTTTTAGATGTGTCCTTGATCCACAGCTGATTCAAATGGCTAAATTACCCTCACAACATGTTTTGTAGTTCTCCAGAGGCCTGGTAATGAACTAATCATTTTATTCAAGTGTGTTTACCCAGGGTGAGATCTAAAACATGCAGGACATTGGCCCTCGAGGTCTGGAATGGGCCAAGCCTGGTCTAAGGGACCAAGATAAAGTATGAATAGTGAAGGAGGATTCAAGATGGCATTTTTTAAAAGGTTTATTTCCTGCTAGTCCATTTCAGACTGGCAGTTATTTCAGGGAGGGCCAAGAACAACACAACAAATAAAACATCCCTGATATAAAGTAAACAGAATTTAACTCCAAAGAAAATAAAATGTACAATTTACGATAACCTACCTAACCAACACAATAAACAGGAGAATACAAAACAAAAGGCAGCTCTCTCCTCGCATCAGTCTGAACACAGTCAAGGGTCACATTCAATTCCAAAGGCATGTAAGCCTACATAACTATGGCAGTCAAAATGGCCGGAGGAACCAGAAACAACGCCTAGACAGAATACAATGGAAAACCAGAATACTCTTGGGGAATGTAACAAAAACCAAACATATTGCCAAAACATGATTAAATCATATGTACGAGTGGCCGCTTTTCAATTTCTCTCTTTTCAGATTTTCCAGGAAGGTTCTATGGCTAAAGGTGGGCACATCCAACCGCAAACAAAACTTTGTGGCCAGATACTTCTTTGAGGCTGTTCAAGAACAGGGTGGTATGCAATATACTTAAAAAAGGGGGTTAAAAAAAGATTACATTTTGGTTATAAATTTATTTTTTCATCATTCACTAATTATCTTCAGTTTGTGTCTTTAGGCTGTCCTCAAATGATTCGGGGGGACAGAGGAAAGGAGAACCTTGTTGTTGGTCAAATGCAGATGGCATTTCACATGCGAGATCTTGGGAATCAGGCATGGAGGTGCTTCAGAATGGGGACATCAGTGCACAACCAGGTATGTCTTTAAGCTGGTAAATGACTATTTCTAAAGTAACAACCTGACAACAAAACTGATAATGTCATGTTTATGTTGTTTAGAGAGCTGAATGTTTTAACAGTATTTTAAAGCGGACATGGATTAAGAAATGGCTGACAACATTTGAGGTAAAGCAAATCTTTCACCTGTAAAACCTAATAACAAAGACTAGCCATCAAAATTGCGCTAAACATACGATGGATTAGTTTATCTGAAAACACTATGCTGGAATTTTTTTTTTTTTTGTACATCTGTACCTTTTCACTGATGAAATGCTCACCTTCACAACTTATGTCTTTTTCAAAACCACATGCTTAGGCCATGATGGAGTCTGGGATCCTTGAACTGGACAATCCTGTGCACATGTAAGTCAATATTTTTAGACATGAAAAATGATCAAGCAGCAGTATGAAAGTATGTGGTCTAGGAATGCCTTTGTTTTTTGAGTACTGATTAAAAATTAGCTTTTACATATTCTTCCTCAAAGAAGCAGATGAACATATTAACTTTTTAATTATCCTTTTTCATAGCAACTGCTTGCAGTACTCACACTTGCCACTGCTTCAAAGAGACTTAAAAACGGAGCAAACAGTTTGGAACACCCATGACATCCGCAAGCAACGCAATGCACCAGGTCCATTTGGGAAACCCGACCTTCTGTTTACCTCACCACCTCCTGGTATGTCATTTGAAAGTCTGTGGGGTTTTTTTCTTTTTTTTCTTTTAACTTTCATTAGTTTACTTTTACTTTAATATAGCACTCTTCACAGGATAAAAACCACAAAGTGGCTTCACAATAATATAAAACAGACATAACAGCACAATCGAACATACAGAATAAATACAATCAAGGAAACATAATGATGTAGGGCAGAGCATTTCATGACCTGGGAGCCACCGTTCTGCAAGATCTATTGCCTCTGGTCTTCTGGTGGGACTACTAACAGCCATTGATTAGATGATCACAGGCTGGGAGAGGGAGTGTGGGGTTCTATAAGATCAGAAATGTAGGCAGGAGCTTCACGATTCGGAGCTTTGAAAGTCATTACTAAATTTTAAAATGATTTTTCTAAAATATACTGGAATCCAGTGTAATGAGCGTAAAACTGTTATAATGTGCTTTCTTTTATTTGTCTTCCTAAGAAGCTTACTTCTGGTACAATCTGAGATTTCTGAATTTCTACTGTCAATACAAATATGGCTTCATATTGGCACCTTTAACTAAAAATTAATCAAAATGTTTGAGTGATATTTACATCTTTCAGTTTCTGCAATAACATCTGTAAAAACTGACTGCTTATTATACAGGTTGTAGAACAGCTTTATGATTATTCATTTATTTTTAACATTCCAAAGTGAACATCTTTTCAATATTGTCTTTCATTCGCAGGATATGGCAATGTGCTGCACATAGTTGACCCAGACCTTTTAGACTACGCCAAGCAATTAATCTGTGAGGTGGAAGAGCCTTCACTGGTAGCAAACCAGGAATTCAGAGACATGTGCCAGAACATTTTAGAAAACAGCCAATTTCCCTGCACACCTGATGGTTGCCTTGCTGCATACCTCATGCTAGTCCAAGAGCTGACAACTGCCATGAACAGAAATGCAGTTCCTACACCTTCTACGTTTGCAGAGGCAAATGACATATACATCTTTCTGAAGAGACAGAGGATGGAAGGTGCACCAGTAAACATTTCCAATGACCAATAAAATCATACAACATTGTTTGTTAACATTTATTTATCCTTGTTTACAATCAACAGGTAATTTGAAAACTGTCTGACCAACAAAATGTACAATAAAATGTTGAAAAACAATTGACAAGGTGCCATCTTTCATAATGATTCAGTGTTTCATTTAACACAACTTTTGTTAACCCTAATGTATAACATAATTAACATTGAAAGACTTTTGAACTGCAGACTGTAGCAACATTACCACTTGTAGCCATATCGGCTTGTAAGATCAAGGCCTGACTTGAGAAACTTAACAACATCAGATGCGGAAGGCCTTGAGTCTGGGTCATAGCTCACCAAACCACCAAGAAAACTGTGTTTGTCACTGAGATGTGATAGGGCATGTGGTGGGGTTTTGGTGGCCATTAGTGCAGCCAGTTCTCTTTGTTTTTTAACAGTCCACGGAGCGGACCCCGTCAGGATCTCCAGATATGTGGCTCCGAGGGACCACATGTCTGTCTGGAACGAGGCCTCTTCAAACATCAGTATGCATTCAGGAGCCATGTAAAGATATGTGCCACCAGCTGGACCAATAACCTGGGCAGTGAACTTACTCCCTTGACGAAGCATCACAGTGTCTCTTATGTTTGCCATGCCCCAGTCTGTCAGGACTGCCTTCTTAGAAGGGTGGTGAACCTATAAGGTATACACACGAGAACTTATCAGGTTGTCTTAAATCTCACAAATGTTATCAAAACTGTCATTCCAAAGACCACAGCTCATAATTGAAAAAAAAAAACCCCTCAAAGCTTTTAGCACCCAGATCACCCAACCACTGCAGATTTATTCTGAGATTGTTTATTATACCTAACATTGAAATTAACAGATTGGATAATGATCAAACACGGTTTATAGTCCTGTTCTTTTTTTTATCCCCATTCCACTTAAGAAAGTGGTACAGACTAATAGAACAATAGAAAAATTCAGTTTGTAAAGCCTAAACTTATTACAACATGTTTGGGAATTTTGTAGGTGTGCAACAACCAACATATTAAAGAAACAATGTAAGGCTTCCTACTTAAAAAAAAGTCCTTTATATGAATATACCAGAACAGTTCCTCGTTGAAATGTAGTGTTTAATAGACTGAAGAGAATAAAGTTCAATAAAGAAAAATTCAGTATGGCTTATGTAGAAATGTTTAGCTTATTTTAGAGCTTAGACATGTAGGAATGTTTAGTTTTTTAGAGTTTAGAAATATGTTAACTTAGAATGTAGAATTATTGTAAAGACACTGACACTGCCCTCAATGTAATAAAGGCCTGATTGTGTCATGAACTTAGAAGTAGATTTTATGAGGCCCTCCCCCATTTGAGCTGTGAAACTAAGACAAAGAGGAGTTGATAAGTGGAAATTCCTCAGGGTATACTTAGGAGGGGGTTTCAACATTTGTGACTTGATAACGGTGGTCTGGAACGGAGATGGGTTTTTATGACATCCGGGAAGTCACTACATTGAGACACACACCTGCAGTGCTTTACTTTACGCACCCACACCCACATGCACACTCACTCACGTGTATGAGTGAGTGTGCATGAGTGAGTGTATGTGCGCATACCTGTGTGTATACACAGGTATGCGCACATAGTCACTCACGAACACTCACGTAGGTACGTGGGAGCGCGCACATGTAGGCATTCACGTGCTCGCACACACACAAACATGTAAACATGGTGATTAGTTTTATGGCACCTCGTAGAGGGGTTAGAAGGGGGTCACTTATACAAAACTGCATGTAACGGACAAAGGAGTTGAGATCTGCAGAGGAAGTCCGGGGTTCTGTACATCTCCCTTCTATAAGCTATAATCAATAAGTGTGTATTAATAAAAATATTGTTAATTGACTACTCTGAGTCCCGGTGTTTTTTCTGGAAGCCTGACGAATACACGAACTGTGGTGAAACTGCTTTTTGCAACACTTACCATGACATTTGCTGGCTTTATATCCTGGTGAATGATTCTCTGTGCATGGATGTACTCTACTGCCATGGATAAGTCCAGTGATATGAAACCGGCATCATCCCCTTCAAGCTATCAAGACAATATATAATGGGACCTAAGACCAACAAAGTCAATGTTTGGAAGTGTCCATCAAAAATCCCTGATTGCAGTCCTCTTGTGAAACTGTAAGCAGAGGTGAATGGTGTGTGTGAGCAAGGTGGCCAACAAATCTGACTCAGTTACACCAGTCCTGTCTGGAGGACTGGACCAAAATCCCTGAAAAATATTGTAAGAATATTGTAGAAGAAAACCTAAAATGTCTGAACTCATCCATGTAAAAAAAGCAATTCTACCAAAATAGTAAAGAAGCTTATTATTAGAAAGTTAAGATTATTATTTTACTAAGTTCATACTTTTCTGGCATATGGCAATTAAAGATCATTTTTGTAATTCTAAATGGTTGAAAACATGAGAGAAAAAAAATTAATCAGTCTTTTTATATGTTGTACGCAAAGATGGTTTCAAGTACATATTTAAAGAAATGCCAGCAATAAGAAGTTCTGTTTTAATATGATGGTATTAAGATTATTCACAAAATGTATTCAATATAAATGTATGAGTATTGGTACCTTCACCAAGCAGCTGTCTGTGTGAAGCACTTGCTGCAGGGTTGCGCCATGAATGTATTCAGCTGCCAACAAAAAGCAGGACTCAGTGCGGGCAACTGCCATTAGTCTGACGATGTTGGGGTGAGACAGTCTCCTAATAAAAAAAAAAAAAAATAGAGGCATTACAGCTTGAGGAACAATCGATTTTGAAAATGAAACAAAAATAAGTGTGTCAAAGTTCTTACAGTGAAACATTTATCTCATGATGAATGTCGCTGTCCTCCATCCCTTGTTGGCCACACACGATCCTTTTAACAGCTGCTGGAGTACCATGAAAAGAACCTCTATATACCTTGCCAAATGTCCCTTCTCCCAGTAGATTGTCCTCGCTGTATGTAATTAAAGCCTCTTCCACATATGGAACACGTGGAAGATACACTTGGGGATAAAAAACACAAAGTAACATACATTAACATACAGCTACTGCTAAACATTCTTCTATTAACTGCTGGATTAGTAATATCTAGGTTTACTCCAGGAACTTGAGTACCAAATAGTGAAGAATGAAAACCTTTATTTACAATTTTGTCTGATGATATGATGTTAGCCCTAAATGCGAAATAATGCTTACATGATGGCGACTTTGGAGTTGTGTTGAAGGACTCTGCAAAATCTATCAAAAGCTCACTATTTCCAGCACCTTCAGATAGCTCTTCAGCTCCCTCCATAGCTTCTTTTGCCTCAATAACTGCATGTGGTAACATGTCTTGGCTCACTGCTCCACCTGGACCTAGAGATGACCCTACATTTTCCTCCTTCCTTTGCTTGGACTGGCTTTTCTTTCTGACTCTCCCTGTTTCAAATTCACCTGAGCTGGATGTTTCTGGATGGAAATCCTATGAACACATTCAGCCAAGATATACTTTTTGCAGGGTGCACTGTGAAAATATCCACATTTATGACAATGATAAGAAATTAATTGGTCTGTTCAAAAAGAAGCCATGGTTTTACCTGTTCTGCAACATTTTGTCCTATGAGGGTTTCAGGAAGTTCATCTGCAGAATAAGATGCATATTACAAATGTGCAATGACCAAGGATAGTAAACAAGTGTGTAAAGGTTGGAAATGTAATGCAAACAAAATAAGAAGTCAATTTTAATGATTTAGTTAGATGTCCAGGCATTCACCTAAACTGCAACTTTCATCACCACCCACTTTAGTTACAGGGTCTTCATCTGTAAAATAACACATTAATTGCAATATATCTGAATGCCCACCATAGTCCGTGTACCACAGGGGTGGGCAATTCCAGGCCCCGAGGGCCGGTGTCCCTGCAGGTTTTAGATCTCACCTTGGGTCAACACACCTGAATCACATGATTAGTTCGTTACCAGGCCTCTGGAGAACATCAGGACATGTTGAGGAGATAATTTAGCCATTTAAATCAGCTGTGTTGGTTCAAGGACACATGTAAAACCTGTAGGGACACCGGCCCTCGGTGTCCACCCCTGGTGTACCATGTTCAATCACACAATCAAAAATATTCAATTTGGTTTGGGCAGGCACACACCTGAGATGGAACTTTGATCATCCAAACACACGACCTCTGTACAAAAAGTAAAATTATTTCATACCATACAAAATCGAGTGCTAGACAGTAGTTAATAGCAATATTGATCACTTTATTACCCAGTTGTCTTCGCCCGATGTATAGTGTTCTTTTCCACAGATGTGTAATATCAGAAACAGTTCTGTATTCTTTGTGGAAATCCTCCTTACTCCACCTGGTCCCGTCAGAATGACAAAGAGTGAACTCACTCCCCTCAGTACGCTCTGGCCAGAAGCGTTCTTTGGCTATGGTAATTAAATCATCATAGGTTTCATGGCCTTGCAGGATGATTCGAGGTGGAGCTTCGTCCATTATTAACTTCTGGTACCGTCCACACCTTCTCGGAGTTCTTGGTTTCCACTCCATGGGAGCCATTCTGACCTAGCATCAAGGAGAAAAAGCAAAGTTTATGAAAAAATATGCCTTTTTAGACAGTTAATTATTAATATATTGCTGATAGTCATACACATAGCTTCACTTTTTAACTAACCTTCAATAATGATTTGCCATGGTCCAAACGTTTATCATTCAATGGAAATTGCCTTTTCTTTACTTGAGGCTGTAGTAGTTTCTTGGCTTTACCAAAGGCCTCTGCTGCACCTGTAATGGATGAAGTTGAAAGTTAATCAAACTGATCCGCAGAAAGTTCTATATTACAACTGATCTTAAAGCAAAATAATTGGGGTTTTCTTACTGAGAAATTCATTGCCACTTGTTGAAGGAGTGTCATCTGCAATATAAATAGGGCAGTGATGTGAAACATGTGCTTTATAGAATTCTACTACAATCACAGACTACTGCACACTGATCTGCTTTCAAAATGTATTGCATCTATAAATAAAGTGGTTAGTCAATCATAACCTGCTAAGCATATCATGTTATATAAAGGAGATTATTTTACATGTTGTTCAAAAGTATCAAAACCTACCTGATTTTTCTGCTACCAGGAGCTTTTTTACGTTGTTATCAAAGCCTTTTTGGGTAATCTCGCCTTCAAATAAAATTTTAGAAAGTAAGGAGTTATAGCTAGACTGTAGGAGCCAAATCCTACATGAGTATCTAACTTTTAAATTGCAATGAAGAAATCCATCTTTTGTCAGTTTTTTTTAAACTAGGGCACTCCGACAATATCACAAAGTAATAACTATATACGTCTTTTAACATGCATATTAATTAAGAGAAGTAAATAGGAATACCAAACAATGTTAAACCATTAAAGCACGATATTGTCAGGGTTGTTGGCAGTTAAAAAAGGAAATTGCAAGCATTACAAAAACATTTAATAAAGCGTTTGATTACCATTTTCAAGGTCTTTTTTCAGCTGCTCGTAAGCTTTCAGCTTGTCCATTTGCTGAAACATATACAAAACAATTACTAAACAGTTTAAATTTAAATCACGTTTCACCACCACTGTCGCTAGCTAGAACGAATTGGCCAGACAAGAATAGTGCTGATTTGGTTTCGTACAAAACTAGATTTCCTTCTTTGATAGGTAACTTTCACAACATTACCGCAACTTAATATCACACAACTGTGTCAAAAATATGAACAAAAGGGAGAAAAAGTTAAACTTACCTTGTGTCGTTAGGAGCCTGGACCGCGGTAAAACTCCGGTGAGGTCAATGACCTTGCGCTCTCCCACTGTCACACGTTGATGACGTATTTGGAAATCAATTTGGATGGGACATGACAACAGCGCCACCTGCAGGAAGATTTTCTGAGACCTGACAATTTACCATGTGAGTCTGATACCTGACAATTTACCATGTGAGTCTGAGACCTGACAATTTACCATGTGAGTCTGAGACCTGACAATTTACCATGTGAGTCTGAGACCTGACAATTTACCATGTGAGTCTGAGACTTGACAATTTACCATGTGAGTCTGAGACCTGACAATTTTCCATGTGAGTCTGATACCTGACAATTTTCCATGTGAGTCTGAGACCTGACAATTTACCATGTGAGTCTGAGACCTGACAATTTACCATGTGAGTCTGATACCTGACAATTTTCCATGTGAGTCTGATACCTGACAATTTTCCATGTGAGTCTGAGACCTGACAATTTACCATGTGAGTCTGAGACCTGACAATTTACCATGTGAGTCTGATACCTGACAATTTTCCATGTGAGTCTGAGACCTGACAATTTTCCATGTGAGTCTGATACCTGACAATTTTCCATGTGAGTCTGATACCTGACAATTTTCCATGTGAGTCTGAGACCTGACAATTTACCATGTGAGTCTGAGACCTGACAATTTACCATGTGAGTCTGATACCTGACAATTTTCCATGTGAGTCTGATACCTGACAATTTTCCATGTGAGTCTGAGACCTGACAATTTACCATGTGAGTCTGAGACCTGACAATTTACCATGTGAGTCTGATACCTGACAATTTACCATGTGAGTCTGAGACCTGACAATTTTCCATGTGAGTCTGAGACCTGACAATTTTCCATGTGAGTCTGATACCTGACACCTTTTTTCCTGAGACCTGACGATGTCCTAAAATGTACACCGTACACCTCTTTCCCATCGGTGGAAAAATGTACCATGTCAACCAATTTAAAAAAAAGTCAACATGTGGGATTTGGTTGTTTAGGGAGAGGGGAGAGTTTTTAGAGTGACGGTAACGGCAGCGAGACAGAGCGAGCGAGTGAGAGAGAGGGAGAGAGAGAGAGAGTTTTTAGATGTGGGAGATTTGTGACGTTTAGTGTGGAGTGTATACTTAGTGTGTTGTGTTGTCTTGTGTAGTTGTTCTGTTGTGTAGTCGTTTTGTTTTGTGTGTCAGTGAGGGCACTAATGAATGTCACAAAGGCACATTTGCAATGTAAACATTGTCACTAAGTAGAAAACCAGCGGAGTGATACACCTGCTGCTGTCAGGCCTGCAGGTTTATCCCTGTGCTGTTCTCCTCTGTCTTTTGGTGGAAAAACTTTTTTTTTTACTGGCACACATCATTTGTGGGGCATCGTATTGCGACACCTGATTGTTCTCTCATTTTAGTTTTAGTAGTATTTTTAAATGGTTGTACAAAATGAAAAAAATGGCAGGTGTATTGGCTGCATTTTTAGATAAATAGTTGTATATGTTTACAAAATGTACAATTTATATTTGCATTTCAAGTTATAAAAATTTACTCAACATGTCTGTGGTTTTTTTTACAGTAAAAAAAATACTACTAGGATTTTAAGTTCTTTGTGTGATTTCAGATCAGTAATACTAATGCAGTATGTCAGTGAAAAAAAACAACAAAATTCAGTTGAGCTGAAAAGAATGATACCAAACAAGGCAAGAGGGAAAAAAAATAAAATGAAACAATTTGAGGGTGAAATACAAACGTAAACTCAAAAGGAGTCAAAAACAGCCGGTTGTATTTCAGACTTCAGTGGGTTAATCCAACAAATCATGAAAAATTAGGTTTAAATTTTTGTTCGTGACAGTGCAGATTTCTGACATTTTGTGTAATTTAAGCATCAAACAATGTGATTGTTTACTAACAAAAAAACAGTGTGAAACTTAAGTTAGACTTGTGTTTGTAAATGAACCGCCCCATGTTGTGTAGCTTTCTGGGTTTTATACTTATTGGGCTACATATTTATTTATTATACAGGCTATACAGTACATAAGATCAAAACTCACATGTTTTATGTAACTAAAGTGTTTAATTATGTGGGCTACAGACAATAATTAAGTTATAGACTATATTTATATGAAAAACGTGTATACAGGGAGTGCAGAATTATTAGGCAAGTTGTATTTTTGAGGAATAATTTTATTATTGAACAACAACCATGTTCTCAATGAACCCAAAAAACTCATTAATATCAAAGCTGAATGTTTTTGGAAGTAGTTTTTAGTTTGTTTTTAGTTTGAGCTATTTTAGGGGGATATCTGTGTGTGCAGGTGACTATTACTGTGCATAATTATTAGGCAACTTAACAAAAAACAAATATATACCCATTTCAATTATTTATTTTTACCAGTGAAACCAATATAACATCTCCACATTCACAAATATACATTTCTGACATTCAAAAACAAAACAAAAACAAATCAGCGACCAATATAGCCACCTTTCTTTGCAAGGACACTCAAAAGCCTGCCATCCATGGATTCTGTCAGTGTTTTGATCTGTTCACCATCAACATTGCGTGCAGCAGCAACCACAGCCTCCCAGACACTGTTCAGAGAGGTGTACTGTTTTCCCTCCTTGTAAATCTCACATTTGATGATGGACCACAGGTTCTCAATGGGGTTCAGATCAGGTGAACAAGGAGGCCATGTCATTAGTTTTTCTTCTTTTATACCCTTTCTTGCCAGCCACGCTGTGGAGTACTTGGACGCGTGTGATGGAGCATTGTCCTGCATGAAAATCATGTTTTTCTTGAAGGATGCAGACTTCTTCCTGTACCACTGCTTGAAGAAGGTGTCTTCCAGAAACTGGCAGTAGGACTGGGAGTTGAGCTTGACTCCATCCTCAACCCGAAAAGGTCCCACAAGCTCATCTTTGATGATACCAGCCCAAACCAGTACTCCACCTCCACCTTGCTGGCGTCTGAGTGGGACTGGAGCTCTCTGCCCTTTACCAATCCAGCCACGGGCCCATCCATCTGGCCCATCAAGACTCACTCTCATTTCATCAGTCCATAAAACTTTAGAAAAATCAGTCTTGAGATATTTCTTGGCCCAGTCTTGACGTTTCAGCTTGTGTGTCTTGTTCAGTGGTGGTCGTCTTTCAGCCTTTCTTACCTCGGCCATGTCTCTGAGTATTGCACACCTTGTGCTTTTGGGCACTGTTAAGGGCTCGGAATTGGTAGAGAATGGAAAGGCAAGACAGTCCAGAAGATTTGGGTCAAAGCGATCTTTTATTGAAGTACACGCGCGGGAAGACAGTCACTGCACACGTCAGCAAGGGTCTTCGCCAAAATTATACTTCAGACTGCTTTTATAGCATCAGGGTATTATGACGCCCCTTCTAGCGTTTACAAGCACATAATTTGCATGTACAGAACATTCATGTATTTTAAGCATAAAATGCAACATAGAGGTTCCTCTTTTTGGCATCTTCTTCCAAAAAAGGCAATGGACTCGGGCCTCTGCAGTCTCCAGGGGCTGGTCCTCTCCACGCGTCACCTGTTGTCAAGAAAGCTCCAGTGCAACATGTTTGCTCAATACCTTAAGGCCTGTGCTTAAATCTGGTTCTAGGTTATATGTGATATATATGTGTTTTGTAAGCATGTGTGCAATCTTTCTTAAGCTCCCGGCTTCTTAACCAATGTGTCACCCAGACAGTCACGCTGAATGAAGCTTGAGACCTTTAATTACCTGGGAAAGCTTCAACTCCTTATGAGCACAGGACTGCAATGTGTGTATAAGGACATAATAATACTGAAAGTGGTTATGCTGCACCTGTAATAAGGATTAATATGGTGTCAGTGTGTTAAATGATTACTATGGTGTCCGTGTATTAACTGTCACCTGGCCAGCTTAAAGCTATACGAGATAATATTAATGCTGATTAATATGCTATCTAATATATTGTAGCAGTAAAGCAATTTCCTCTTTTCCACAGCACTCCAGTGATGTTGCAGCTCTGAAATATGGCCAAACTGGTGGCAAGTGGCGTCTTGGCAGCTGCACGCTTGACTTTTCTCAGTTCATGGGCAGTTATTTTGCGCCTTGGTTTTTCCACACGCTTCTTGCGACCCTGTTGACTATTTTGAATGAAACGCTTGATTGTTCGATGATCACGCTTCAGAAGCTTTGCAATTTTAAGACTGCTGCATCCCTCTGCAAGATATCTCACTATTTTTGACTTTTCTGAGCCTGTCAAGTCCTTCTTTTGACCCATTTTGCCAAAGGAAAGGAAGTTGCCTAATAATTATGCACACCTGATATAGGGTGTTGATGTCATTAGACCACACCCCTTCTCATTACAGAGATGCACATCACCTAATATGCTTAATTGGTAGTAGGCTTTCGAGCCTATACAGCTTGGAGTAAGATGTTACGAAATCAGTTTTACCCCGGTTCTTTTATTCGTCGAGGGATCCAGAGATGGCACCGGAACTCAGTAGTTATTTTTACAAAATCTTTATTCATCTTTATTCATCTTCATTTAAGCCTGCACTTCTAGAAGGGAAGACGAGGCCGGTGTCCCTCTGAAACAATCTTCACCCCTTTGTTAGTTCCAGGCAGCTTTATAGAGGCGACCCCATCATAAATCCCCCATGGTGTGCTCCAAACTCTGTCTCTGTGTGTATGCACGAGCACATGAGTGCCTGTGTGTGCATACCTGGTATGTGTGTGCACGTGAGTGAGTGTGCATATAGCTGTGGGAGTATATTAGTTAAAACACTGTGGGTGTGTGTCTCTTCCTAGGGGCCATAAATACCATCTCCCCTCCAGACCACAGTTATCCAGTTACAAATCTACTTCTAAGCTCATGACACAATCAGGCCTTTGTTTATATCTAGGGCAGTGTCAGTGTCTCTACCATAATTCTACATTCTATCTTAACACATTTCTAAACTCTAAAGCAAACTAAACATTCCTACATGTCTAAACTCTAAAATAAGCTAAACATTTCTACAAAGACAACATGCATGAAGAGGATGATGTGGACAAAATACTCATTTGCCTAATAATTCTGCACTCCCTGTATTTTTGTCATCTTTTGACAAGTTGTGTGATTACAGCCACCTTTTTGCTCTGCGAGAAAGTCATGTATTCTCCCTTGGTTTCTGAACTGCTGACACACTTTGCAGTAATGGAAGCTTTCACTGACCTTTGAGCGTCTGTCCTGGCTGAATCTGCACAGCGAAACCAAAGTCAGTGAGTTTGATGTTCATGTAGTCATCTAAAAGGATGTTCTCGGGCTTCAGGTCCCGATGAACAATGTTGTGGGTGTGGAGAAACTGGACCACCTCCAATAGAGACCGCATGATCTTCCTAAAGACAACACGTAAAAACCTTTAAAGAGTCCTTTTAAAAGTTAGCATAATTTATCTGTTTTTTTGTTAAATAACATGCTCACTGACCGCGTTTCCTTCTCGCTCAGTGTAACTTTTTCTGTGAGGTAGTCAAAAAGTTCACCCCTCTTCATTCTGGGAAAAAGAAACTAAAAGTTTTGGTTGATTTTCACATAAATACCTGTTCAGGAATCATCCATGTGAAACACTTACAGGTCAAAAACCAGGAAGAAGAAGGCCTTGGACTCATAGCAGTCTTTGAGCTGAACTGGAGAAGAGAGTTAATTTGATATTTGGCCATGTTAGAAGAAAAAAGTTTAAACAAACCCAAGTTTTCCCAGTCAAACTGATTAACTGAAGCATGCGTACTGATGTTCTCCTGTCCGTAGACTTTCTTGAGGATGTCGATCTCCTTCACCGTCGCCTCTCTGATCTCTTCGATCTCCTGTGCCGTCATCTTGTCGGAGGGGGTGATGTCGATGATCTTCACCGCGTACTCCTGAGAGGTCCGCTTGTCGACGCAGCGGCGCACCACGCTGCTCACTCCCCTGAGGATGAAAAAAACACATCAGCCGTCCGAGCTGCACATCTGTTGTTTTTAGGTTTGGGTAGGAGGGCAACTTGTGATAACTGCTGGATAAAGTGTTCTGTGAGAGTCACAGTGTCTTTCATCGTGAATCACGTGTTTAACTGTTTCAAAACAGCACTGTTTTTGGTAAGAAATCAGTGACATGGTCAGACTAAAGGAAAGTATTGTGTGTTTTTACCATCTTACCAGTCTGACAGAGCAAGTAAAAACAGTGAAGAATGTGCTTGTCATGAAGATTGTCTTGTTTATCATTAAAGTCCAGGAAAACAGACAAAAACATCAAGTAAGCAAACTGAAAACCTTACAGCTGAAATTAAATTCAGAGAGCGATTTATGAATGAACAACAGAAACTTCAGGGTGACCACAGTAAAGGAACTCCAGTGACTTTTCTCTGAATGAAGAATACGTACTAGAAAAAGGACACATTGTCCACATCCTGTGACCTCCTGACCTGCATGTGGGAAAAGGGGGTGAAATTACATAATCTATCAGCCTGACGGCCAACACTTTGTCTGAAGCGTGCTGATGTTAATAAATGTGGCCTCCTTGGATAATGTGTCTTACGTAACAGCACCACCCTCTGACAGCTGGTGGACTGAATGACAATGAGCAGGCCCTGGCTCGGCTCCCATTTCTCAGGGGCTTGTGGGAAACTTTGGGTAAAGTGCTTGTTCTGTGCAGAGAATGATAACTGTTTGAACTGAGGTCTAAATCTGAGGTGTGTTGTAACATTAAATGAGTCTCTACAAACTAATAGCAAGTAAATATTTCACCATTTTTTGTGTTCTGCCTTGTTACTCTTTGAAGTTACTTTGTGTAAACTCTGAAGAAGAGACGAGTTGGGTTAAATTCACAAACAATAAACCATTATTGTTTTTTGGGGTTTTGCTCAAGTGGATCTTTATCCTGGAACCCACACATGTGGCTACATATAGGTCTAGTTTACCTAATCTTTAAGAGGTAAAACTGTGCACTCTTTAGTCCAAAGTCTAATGGAGAGTTTTCTGCTCAGCTCAGTTGGGTGAACCTCTGCTGTGGGTCACGTTACGATGACGGTTTCGTAAACATACCTTCCCAGAATCTCCTTGGGCTCATACTTGTCGTAGAACTCTTTGGCTCCCACCCAGTCAGGGATCTCCTCCTCCTTGGTCATGTTTCCAGCTCAAGGCTAATAGTACAGAAGTGTCTCCTTTTGCAGCTGACCTCAGGCTGCAGGCAGAACATGCATTCAAAACAGCAGCATTTTCACTAAACACAGCTCTACTTTAAGGCTTTTTGCTAGAGATGGCACGATACCACTTTTTTTATGTCCGATACCGATATCATAAATTTGGATATCTGCCGATAACGATATGAATCCGATATAGTGTGTTTTAATCAATAAAACTGTTTTTTTAATATCTTGCTGCATTTTGTATAAGTTCATACTCAAGTTTAAATAAACAACAACATTAAAGCTATTTTGTTATACCTGTATGTAAAAAATACACTGCACCCAAAATATTTCATAGTTCAGCAACACTGATCAATCTAATAAATTTAAACCTACTCCATCCTCTTTATTCTGCTATTTTAAAGAGTACTTAGCAGAAATATTAAGCAACCTAACTAATAGGGTTGCAAACTCCCAGCAAAAGAAAATAGGGAACCACCCCCCACCCTCCACCTGATGATGCTTAATTGATGTAATCAACTTTAAGTTGATGCAGGGTGAAAAAAAAAATGCACAGAAATAAATTATTTTTCAAGAATAATTAAATAGATTCAACATCTTTCTTCAATAGAATTGCAGACTGCACAGATGGTATCTTCCCAAAGGAAAAAGTACTATAGCTTACTAGGGTATATTAGACTTAACAGTTACTATATACAGTAATGGACTTCTATACATTTTACATCGGATTAAAACTTTGGGTGTAAGATTCAGATAATTATTTATTAAAAGCTAGACATTTTAAATGAGAATAAGAAAGAAAAGTATGTCTTTGTGCCCCCTTTTCCCTGTTCATGCCCTATCGGCCCCCCTGGCTAAACTTTGCCAGATCCGCCCCTGCACAGTTACCAGCCGTCAGCTATGCAGAAAAGGATCCTGGTCTAGAAAGTAATATTAAATAAATTCTAACAACAGCTTATCAAGGTTAAACGTGCTGCTGTTGTTCAGCCGCTGGTTTCCTCTTTCTGGTGCAAAGTGGGCCAAAAACAAAGAAGAGAGATGGACTCACGACAGAAAAGCCGATCAGCTGATCATTAAGCAGTTTCACGATTGAAGTAGCAGCAGGAGAGGGAGGGAGAGAGAAGAAGCAGTCGCTCCATATATTGGTTGTTAAGCTTAACGTGGAATGCTTTACAAACATTCAGAGATGAACTTACACACTTGCTTTACTTCTCTCTGGGATAACTTCCTCGGAGATGAAATGCCTGATTGCTAGCGAGGCTACAAATACACACAGCCGCTCTATCACGTGAGCACACTCCTCCAACGTGCTAAGGTTATGAGCCGAGTTACTTACTGTTCAATTTAAAGCTTTATCAGCAGAATGTTAAGTAATTAAACTGCATTATTACAGATCAAGCTACTGAGTGATACTTAAGTAATCAAAATCATCAACAAATGAATCATTTAATTGTAATTATTACCAATAACATCATGTAACATATGGAGTACAGTTACTTTAGGTATTTTACACTTACTTAAGTATATTCCCTTAATCGCTAGGGCGTCGCTATAGACGCCCCAGCGTCTATAATCCTTTTAATCCATTTTATTTATCTTTAAGTATTCTTATTTCCTTTGGTTGTCCCAGTGCCACTCCGTTTAAAAATGACTAGAACGTCCCTAATCCCAATTAATTACTTACCTTGAAACTACATTTTAGTGTTTACAGGAGACAAACTTCCCTTACCTACGCCTTCCGGCACAAAAATCTCAAGAAAAGCTTCAAAATGATGATGATTATTAAAATTATTTCCATGTTTTTAGGATTATAACGGCCTATAAGCCAAGTTATTATTAAAACCTGTCAGAATATAGACAGAACTGAAAAAATTCTATTAGTGTGGAGATTTCTGAAAATCACTTTGAACCCTTAAATTACTGAACTCATGATTTTTAAAGGAAACCATTGTTCCCACTTCTCCATCTGATTGCATACATCACTAGAAGAGTTAGTGGAATAAATATTTTCTGCAAATGTGATTAAATGTGCAAAAAAAGAGCAATGTTTTCATAAATATCCAACAGAAAACGTGTAGTTTGGACATTCTCTTTTTACTGTAGTCAGAAACGAGACTGGCCAGTGAATGCGCACTGAATACTGAACAGGAAATTCGTATTTTACAGCCTGTAACATGTGCCAACATCACTGTGTCGCTTCAGTTTCAATAAAAGACCAGTTTGAAAAGATGATGATGGTCTCAGTAGCACGGCTGTGGTTAAATTTTCCTCTTAGATGCTCTAATGCGCACAACATCTGATTTTTAAAGGCTTCTTTAAATGATTAAAAACAGATGGGTGATCCTTCCGTCGTTACACTGTAAAAAAGATCCGTATATTTAACAGTGAAAGACAGTAAAAATACGACAGGAAAAACCTGTCAACTATAAAACAGTTTAAAACTGTTGATTTGATGTGAAATTGCTGTAAATAAAGTAATGTGGAAAAACCGTAATATGTACATTTTTTCTCTGAAAAAAATACATAAACCTACTGTAAATCACTCTTGCATAGTTTTTTTAACGGAAGATTCCAATAAAGTTTAGAACAGGCAAACACAATTTTTTTTTTACATTTGTTTATTGAAAAAAATACAGGTTTTAATTGGTGAATGTAAGCATTGTTGTTTTGGTAATGGATCCATGCTGTAATATGACTTCATGATTTTTGCATTAATTTCACATAATAATAATGGATTAGATAGCGGTTTTCAAGAAGCCCAAAGCACTTTACATTAAATCCATTCTTGATTCATAGCACATTTAATACAGCATATTCTTCCTCAAATTGTAATATAACAGGTACATATGTCCCAAGATCTTTATACTAGAAATGTATTAGGGCAATTTTTGGATGTAGTTTTTGTAAAGAATATGGGATGTAGCTGTTAAATCTACATTCTGTTGAACTCAATAAACCATGAGCTTAAAATGTAAAAGCCAACAAAAGCCAACAACAACAAGACCTACAGCTAATGATAGACATACTATATTATTGAGTGAATTCATATAATCCCAAAAGTGTTAAAAGATTTTAAAAGCACCTCCTCCCAAAACTAGGCGTTTTCCCCTGAAGTTTAGAACACCGTTTCACATCAAGGCGCCTGATTTCAAACGGGCCAATCAGCGCACTGCATCAGGCTCCACCACAGACAACGTCTGTACAGCTCACCACAAGTTTTGCTTTGGAGTACGGCAGCACGCTATCTTCATTTTCGTGGACTTGTTTCTCATTTTTTTAATTTAACGTCTGCCACAGCTCGTCTTCAGTTACTACGGTAAGAAAATAATCCAACTTGGTTTATTTATCGACAGCATTGTGTTGCAGGCAGTGAAGGCGCAAATGATAAATTTACGTTAGCTTTAGCTCATTTTTAGCATTAGCGTTAGCTACATTAGGCTGAAAAGAGCCTTGCAAAACCAGCAGTGCGCGTTTTGAGACGTGTTTTGGAGACGGGTATATTAATGGAAACAGTCTAATTAGTATAGCTATATTTGAAGGCTTTGTCTAAATGCGGCTTGGATTTTCCCGCCTTGTTTGACATCCGGCTGAAGCTTTAACGGTGTGTTCACACCGAACGCGATAGACGCGAGCGAAAACGTTCCAGACGCCCCTAATTTGACGTGTGCACATTCGCACCTCGACGCGTGTCCAACACAAATCAATCGCGTCTCAAAATTGCATATTTTGACGCGCGTGAACCGGAAATGTGGAATGAATGTGGGAGGAAGTTGTGCCAGACGGTATCTTTGCAAGATGGCAGCTGTCGAGCTAGCGCTTGAAGAGAGAGTCTCCCTTCTATATTTACTGTGGAGAGCAGAGCAGCGGCGTAAAAGACGTACTCGCCGTACCTGGGTCCATCAGGTCCTCCAGAGCCGTGAGCAGTTTGGTGAGTTTCACCACTTGCTCCAGGAGTTGCGCCTGGATGACCGCCGATTTCAGTGATACCACCGTCTTTCACTCGCCCAGTTTGAGGACCTGCTGTCCCGCGGCGGTCCAAGCATCGCCCACCTAGACACCAACTACAGGCGCTCAATCCCACCTGCAGAGCGCCTGTCCATCAGCCTGAGGGTTAGTAAAAGTGTTTAATACGGTAGTCCTTTATTGATACCTGTGCTAATATATGCTAAACTATCGTTTATACACTGCTAACATGGATGTGGTATGCTAACAGTAAATGCCGTCGGTGTTTACTGATAGCAAACTGTGGTATGGAGAGGACTGTTCATAATATTTCTAGTGATACTCGAAAGGTCTCATCAAGTCCCGATTTAATTCGATTTATGCTGTTATCAGTGTTTGCAATGATAGCATGGCTGTGGTGTCATATCAATGTATGCTCTTGGTGTTTGCTGATATCAAACTGTGGTATGAGGACCACTGTTGGTAATCTTTGTAGTGATACTCCTTTTTTTTTTTTTATTTAGACCTGGTTTAATTCTGGTATAGTTAAATATTTGTATATAATCCCTGCAGCTGTCAGACTCTATAACAGGGGTCACCAGCCTTTCTTAAAACTGAGAGCTAGATAAAATTGTGAACAGTTTGGTTCATCTTTAGTTATATGGTTCTATCTTGATAAGCTATGTCTTATCACAGGTTAATTTATCAAAAATTTTAACAATGATTTAAGCAAGGAAAGGGCTACATGTCAACATACAACTATTTCTATTAATGTCTTACTTCATTCCTACCTGATTGACATGTCTAGGAATTATGAGTGATTGGCACACTGTAGTGGTAAAAGTTGCTACTAATCAAATTATGATATGGTAAAGTTAAAACAAAACACAACTGACTGTTTTATATTATATCTAATACATGTTATGTAATTATCCTTATAATTACATAATGTTTTATGTAAGATTTATGTTTTGTAATTTAAATCTGACATCACAAAAGTATTTTGGAATTTGAATAATGTATTTTGTAACTGCAGTACACATAATACTAATTTTGAACAATTTTGTCCAGGTTCCTTGCCACCGGGGACTCCTTCAGGACCATCGTGTTCAGTTTTAGAGTCGGTGTGTCCACGGTGTGCCAGATCACCCCCCAGGTAGCGACGGCCATCTGGGACTGTCTAGTGGACGACTTCATGGCTGTGCCTTCACCTGGAGACTGGCGGTCCATCACAGAGGGATTCCAGGAGCGCTGGAACTTCCCTCTCTGCTGTGGAGCTCTGGATGGGAAGCACGTCCAGACAAAGGCACCCCATATATCATATAGGAGACACACACATTGATATACACTAAATATTATTCCATTTCTGTTTTTGTGGTGCCCAAATTTATGCACCTGCTTGATTTTGTTTAAACAATTATTGCACACTTTTTGTAAATCCAGTAAACTTCTTTTCACTTCTCAAATATCACTGTGTGTGTCTCCTGTATGATATATTTAACTAACGTTTTTTATTGTAACAACCAACAATTTATACAGGAAAATAATGGCTGTTAACAAGGTTGCCCAAACTTTTGCATCCCACTGTATTAGTATATTTTGTCATTAGTATAATATGAAATAAATTCTACATGTGTCAAGTTGTGTGCCAACATTTGCTGTGTAGTAGAACTGAGACATTAGTCATTATAAAAATTTATTTGAAATAATATTAAAATTCTCAAACAGAAAAACATTAAACATAAATATAAAATATAAGTATTTACAGAGAGACAGGAATAAAAAGGACCCAGCTGCTCTCCAGAGCAGGAACAAGGCTGAGGAGGAAATGCTTCATTGGAGACTGGCGTGGCCTCTGGACACCAGGATGGCCAGCTCCACCACCGATGGACCGTCCTGGGACCAGTCCCTCATTTGCCTCGGAGCTGTCCTCCTCTCTGGGCCTGTAAAACAGCACAAAACACAAAGAAATGAGAAGGCTGCTACTAGATTTTAATTTCAACATTGAAAAGAAAAAAAAAAACAGGATATAATCAGATTGGTTGTAGATATTTAGTAAAGGTGATCACAAGGGAATCCCACCGAGTAAAAAGCTATCAGTGCTGCTGTACATATGGTGCTACAATTGCATACCTGTAGGCGCAGCAGCAGGAGCTCAGGGACTGGGGAGCAAGGAGAAGCAACAGGGGATGCTCTGCTGCAGAATCAGCTGGTTCTATCAAGACAATATTAAATGTTAACAGGTTTTAAACAATAGTCACAGAGAAAGTATATACAGTGGTCCCTCATTTATTGCAGCAGGGGTTGTCAGAATAACTAGCCCCTCGCCACGCACTTTACACTTTTTCCCCCACACACATGAACATTAGTCACAGTTCTCACAAGTTGATTCTCAAAGTGCAAACCTTTGTAGATTGCAAAACCTAAAAGTATTATTATGCCGTGTTTTGTCTTCATCTGCCTGCCACTTTTGTGCGCCTTTTTCCCTCGCGGTGCAGGTGTCTATTTCCGAATGAGGGTCATAGTTATGGGTGTTTTTGTGCTGTTTTATCTATTGGACGTGATGGTTATCAAAAGAAAACATAAGTTTGACAAGCGCAGGAGACAGCACGGAGGAGATTTGTCAATCAGGCTGCAGAATGCAATGCTGTACTGTGCAAAAAAAAAAAAAAAAAATCAGCGAAAAAGCGAGGCAGTGACGGATGAGCGGGACCACTGTGTGCTGTTTATTAATAAACAAAATATATTCCTATATGACAACATGCATAAAAGCAGAACGGTATTTGTACATCAGTGGGAAAATAGTGGTGGCTTGCTAGCTTTTGTGCGGCTTCCCTGGGTCAGTGAAAAATTTCAAAGGAGAAATGAATGAACTTACCAGGTTGTCCGATCTTTTTACATATCTTCCTCCAAGCTCGGTCCTTTATATTCCTGTCTCGGTACACAAAGCAGCTGGTGTCGTACAGCTCCGGGTGGTTTGCTACAGCGTTGATTAGCCTTCCCTCCATTGAAGAATGAAGGGCTTTGGCTGGATCTGCCCCTTTGACCTAGGTCAGAGCCACGTCACCAGGCTCCTGATTGGTTGTCTCGGCGCGATTTGACGCTGGAGTACAGATTTTTCCAACTCGAGCGGTAGAGGCGAAACACGCGTATGCACAAAATGCAATACAAAAACTGACGCGCGTGGTTTTTTTTCGCGAGTCAAACGTGCCAGACGCGGTACACTGACGCGCGTTTCATGCGTTTTGGCAACGCAAATCTGCTTCCGAATTTTCGTGGGACCCGCAATCGCATGTCATCGCGCTTTTCCATTGATTTTACATGTAAACCTGATGCTCTGGCCGCCTCTATCGCCTTCAGTGTGAACACACCGTTACTGTGTAGGGAGAAGGATTTCAAGGAATTTGGCCATGAAAATGTTTTTTCAGAACTCCTGACTGATTTGAAGGTACTAGAGGAGAATGGGATAACTATGGGCAGAAATCTGTGCCATCAGAAACTGAATTTGAATAAGTTAAATTTGAATTTGAATTACTCGGATTGAATCTGAATTGTAACTTGAATGAAAGCTTTTGAAAACTGAATTTGAATTAGTTTAGTTTGAAATTGAATTTATGGTTTGAAAATGAATTGATTTGCTTTGAAACTGCATTTTATCCTTTAAAAATTCAGCTCTCGAATAATTTCAGATTCACTTCTCACCATTCAGTTTCAGTTCTACAATTCAATTTCAGTTCCAAAATTCAGTTTTTTGGGACTTACATCCGGTTCCGGTTCAAGCGCAGATTAATAGAACTACAGACTGATAGCGTTACTGACGGGAATCTATAGCGTCTTGAGCTGAATTAAGACTTCAGAAGTCATTCGTCATGTCGAATGACCAGCGGATAAACTCTCAGGTTGGTAATAAATGTATTACATGTATAAGAACAAGCGTCATGTTAACAAATGATAGCCGTACAGTAACTTTTATGCTTATTGTAGCTGCTAGCTAAAAACGCTAATTTAGCGTAGTTTGCCCTGATTTCAGCTTTGACAAACAAATATGATCGACTGTTTCTAGTAGAATTCCAAAGTTGTCATCTTGTACCCTGTCAGAGCCCTGTATGCTTGCAGAGACCCCTACAGTAGGGAAACATGCAAAACGCTGTCCAAACCTTTGTATTTTAGCTTTATTTATGTCTTACACAGCATCCCAACTCTTTAGCGAACTTAATAACTTTAGCTAAAGTGAATAGTTAGTCTTATTCATTAGTGCAGCGTTACTGGATCACCTCTGTTTGAAGTGATATAATATGATATACAACTATCACTGAAACAGCAAACTTTGTAAATAAACAACACTTCTCATTCTCTAAACGTTTGGCCACAGCTGTAGATTACACTATCAGTGCTTGTTCACTCTTGACAATAATTACATTTCTAAATTCTCTTTGTGCATTTACAGGTAAACAATATCTAATATTTTATCTAAATGACTGCTTTGTCTTTGAAAAGGTGAAGAGCCTGAGGCCGGTGACACTCCAGTTCTACTCTAAGTACATCCTTACGGTGGCTCACAGGACAAGGCGACATTCCTGTCCTGCCAGAAGAGAAGAGAAACTTCAGAGTCTTCATGAAGTTCAACCAAAACCTGTCATATTCCATATGACAGGGGTCTCAAACTCCATTCCTCGAAGGCCGGTGTCATGCAACTTTTCCATGCCCTCGAGGACTGGAGTTTGAGACCCCTGCCGTATGGTGTTCATGCAGTTTTCTACCCCACAGTTACAGCATGTCTGACTGCCTGTTCAGCATATGCAAAAATATATGATGAGTTTAAGCATGTGATGACTAAGGCCTTCCATTATGGTGTTTGTCATCACATGTCACAGACATCTGGATGATCATTTGGAATAAACAAAAAACTTGTTACTTCATCTTTTATCTTTATTATTATTTTTCTTATTTTACAATTTTCATTGTTAGGCATTGGGTTTATTTGTAGTAGTCCTTTCCAGCTTCTTTCCCTCTTCCATGTTACTGTGTCAGCTTGTCAGCATCTATTTGGGGTTGGGAGTGGAACAGGAAGTAAGGAACAGAAAGTGCCATTTAAACCAGGAGAGGTTCTTATATTTCAGAAGAAGGGATTAATTCAAAAGAAATGACCTCAATGCCATATTTTATTTAGGAACCCTAGAGAGCACTTTGCAAAATAACACATTCTTATAATTTCACCCTCAGATGAGCCAAGCTACGACTGTCAGGGAAGGTGATGTAGGTACAGAGCATGTGAGAGTGGTTAAGTTAATGTCTCTTGTCTAGATGAAGGCACAGGAGGGATCAATGGCACGGCGTAGAGATTCAGTATCTTCAGTCTTCAGTGGACACTCCATTTCTGGCACAAAACACCTGTAAAAGATGGTCGATTTAGGAGGTGACCCGACAACTTCAGCCTGTCAAACATAGCAATGGAGCAGTATGTTTAAAAAAAAAAAAAATCTAATTAAGCATGCACTCAGTACCCTAAGAATTATTATGATAGTTAAACACAGTGATAGTTGTATATCATATTATATCACTTCAAACAGAGGTGATCCAGTAACGCTGCACTAATGAATAAGACTAACTATTCACTTTAGCTAAAGTTATTAAGTTCGCTAAAGAGTTGGGATGCTGTGTAAGACATAAATAAAGCTAAAATACAAAGGTTTGGACAGCGTTTTGCATGTTTCCCTACTGTAGGGGTCTCTGCAAGCATACAGGGCTCTGACAGGGTACAAGATGACAACTTTGGAATTCTACTAGAAACAGTCGATCATATTTGTTTGTCAAAGCTGAAATCAGGGCAAACTACGCTAAATTAGCGTTTTTAGCTAGCAGCTACAATAAGCATAAAAGTTACTGTACGGCTATCATTTGTTAACATGACGCTTGTTCTTATACATGTAATACATTTATTACCAACCTGAGAGTTTATCCGCTGGTCATTCGACATGACGAATGACTTCTGAAGTCTTAATTCAGCTCAAGACGCTATAGATTCCCGTCAGTAACGCTATCAGTCTGTAGTTCTATTAATCTGCGCTTGAACCGGAACCGGATGTAAGTCCCAAAAAACTGAATTTTGGAACTGAAATTGAATTGTAGAACTGAAACTGAATGGTGAGAAGTGAATCTGAAATTATTCGAGAGCTGAATTTTTAAAGGATAAAATGCAGTTTCAAAGCAAATCAATTCATTTTCAAACCATAAATTCAATTTCAAATTAAACTAATTCAAATTCAGTTTTCAAAAGCTTTCATTCAAGTTACAATTCAGATTCAATCCGAGTAATTCAAATTCAAATTTAACTTATTCAAATTCAGTTTCTGATGGCACAGATTTCTGCCCATAGGATAACAATGGCAGACAAACCTGTTGTGAAAGGAGCGCTCTACTGCATTGCTGGAGACA
The DNA here is from genome assembly GCF_001858045.2 of Oreochromis niloticus. Classification (NCBI taxonomy): domain Eukaryota; kingdom Metazoa; phylum Chordata; class Actinopteri; order Cichliformes; family Cichlidae; genus Oreochromis; species Oreochromis niloticus. The sequence continues at coordinate 20,098,249 of NC_031979.2, forward strand.
ACCTGGGCTCTCATTGTATTGGGGGTTTTACAGAAAATTTCAGTTCATCAGTGTACTTATGCAGATATTGTCTGTTAACTCGAACTGAATTTCAGGGTGCTGATCTAGCAGTGTGTGGACCTCAGCGGACCCCAGAAACGTATAGATCTGCCACTGAACAGCTGGAAAGAGAAGACGTGTCAGAAGTTCAGGGGATAAAGTTCAGGTCTGTATTTAATTCTTTACAAAGCTTTGATGTTTGCACACCTGGCATGCCCCCGTGTCTCGGTCATGACATCTTTGAGGGTGTCCTCTCATACGATCTTGCTCTTTACCTCAAGTACTTCATCAACACAAATAAATGGTTCACTTATCCGATTCTGAACAGGCGCATCAAGCAATTTAAATACAAAGAAACAGATGCTTCATCCAAACCTTGTGAGGTCAGTCCAAAAACATTGAAACTTGGTGGACAAGCTGTCCAAAATTGGAACTTCTTGAGACTTTTACCTCTCATAATTGGAGACAGAGTGGAGAACTCTCAACAGGGCTCTAGACTAACTTTTTGCCATGGGCGCACCGGTACGCCTAACTTTAAAAATTTAGGCGCACCGGCACAAAAGTTGGACGCACTCAAATTTTTCAACCGCATTGCTTAACACCGCAGTTTTACATGTGCACCTTCTTTGGGGGGGTAGTCCATACAGACAATATTCATTTCTAAATTATTAACTAACAATCTTGTGCTTAAAGTGCTTTGTCAATATTGTAGAAAATGTTAAACTCAATCATCATCTCGGCCTCCTCTGACGACCTGTTTGCTGTTGCATGCTGCTGAAAGGCAGTGGGGAGAGGGGACACTTGGGCAGTGCATTTATTGCAGCATATAATGTGTTTTCTGGATACACTGTGCTTTTTCAGCGTTCAGAGGTTGATGGCACCGTGTCAGAGCACTGGCTATGAATTTCAGACGGATGAGGCCTTAACAAAAAAGTTATCAGTAGTTCTTTTCATCTTTTCTTATTACCCACAGCTACATCCACTTCCGTCGGGCCTAGGCTGCTCACTCGGGCTGGGTATCATCACTGATTTCTATCATCCATTCGATTCCGGTTTCTCAAAGTCCTGATTTGATTCAATTTAGCCTCAGACAGTCAGAAATATTATAATTCTGATCATTTTTCAGTACTTATACATGTGAGACTTTATCAGAATTGTGAACATCACAGCAGATGCCTTTGTGTGAAAGTAACTGAGAATAAAACAGAAAAACATGAAGGAGATTTTTCTGACCTGACTTTTTATATAGCAGATAACCTTAAAAATATTCTGTAATATTCTGTAATTTTGTATAATTTTAAAAAGTTTAAATTTCTTCAGTATTGAACAGCAAAAATTAGGCTTTCTTGTCTGAGGTCATTTAAGTGAAAAAAAGAAAAGAAAAAGACAGCGGCCGACAGCGCTGTAAACAACGGTAGACTGGTGGGTAATAAGCCAATGAATAATGCAGAAAACAGATTTGAGATGGGAAACTGTTCTTGAAGTACAGAGAGAGAGCTGTGCATGAAGTGGGATTTTTATCGTGGTGGAAGCAAAACAGCAAAAGTCAGAGGGAATTCATGACGACATTTATCAAATGTAAAGCGTAGTTTGCTGCTTCTTTTGCTGCTGGCTCGGTGAATTTTGGTTGGAGAGAGACAAAACCTGCAGCTCAGAATCAGCGCAAAAAGACGTAAACACAGAGCGGACGGTGGGCTCGGTGAGCTCCGACAGTGTGTCCGTGTACGGGCCATCGGGTGAGAAAGCCGAGAAAGAAAGAGAAAGTTGATTCTGACGCGTCGGGTATGGGCTCAAAATGTGGTCATAAATATTTTGTACTTGTAAATCAGTTTTGTACTTGTAAATCAGGATTTGTATGTGTCAAAAGAATTTGTGCGTGCGTAAAAAAGATTTGTATGTGTAAAAAAGATTTGTGTGTGTGTAAAAAAGATTTGTATGTGTAAAAAGAATTTGTGCGTGTGTAAAACAGATTTGTATGTGTAAAAAGAATTTGTGCGTGCGTAAAAAAGATTTGTATGTGTAAAAAAGATTTGTGTGTGGACTTAGCCCAAAAAACCCCCTGCAAGTTACAAGTACGAATTTTGACCCTATTTTTCTTCCTGTCATCTGATTGGTCAATGTCATGTCAATCACAAATGTAACAATCCAATCAGAGAACAGATGGGTTTGGCTGTCGGAGGGGCACTTTTTTGAACTGCAGGTCCTTGAAGGGAATAAATGCCCTTTTACATGCCAACCCAGCGTTTTCCTTCATCACCACGAAGGAAAACAGTCTGTGGTCGTCCAAGTTTGGTGATTTTTGTGTCACAGGTCTACGTGCTTTATACAGGGACTTCCACAGCCTTTTCAACAGCGCTGCGGACCGCGGGGGGGGGCAGTGTTTTGGAAATGACAGTCTTCATTACAAAGCTTTCTTCGTTATGAATTAGCATACATGTTTTTATTGAACATTTGAAGAACTAGCAAAAAAACCAGAAACTGTTGTAGAGGACATAAAGTCAGAGATAGAAACGACAAGGAGCAGGTGCATCTAGTACAGGTAGAGCTGCTGCAAAAACCCACAGAGCTCAGCAGCCAGCGCAACAAATTCTGGATCCTTTGCTTTTAGTTAGCAGTTAGCATTAGCAGCACATCCTGCGTCCGATGTGAAAGGACCTTTATGCTGCGCACTGTGACTCACAGCAATGGTCCCGGGTCAGCCCTGACTTTGTGTTAAACTAATCCTAAAGTAATAATGGTATTTCTAACCACTGACATACCACAACTTTATCCTTTCAACAGCTGCTGAAAGTAAGGGGACCTAGCTGCTATCGGATATTTATATAGAGATCCTCCAGCTTCAAACTGTATTACCCTTCAAGGACCTGCAGTTCAAAAAAGTGCCCCTCCGACAGCCAAACCCATCTGTTCTCTGATTGGATTGTTACATTTGTGATTGACATGACATTGACCAATCAGATGACAGGAAGAAAAATAGGGTCAAAATTCGTACTTGTAACTTGCAGGGTTTTTTTTGGCTAAGTCCACACACAAATTCTTTTTACACATACAAATCTTTTTTACACACGCACAAATTCTTTTTACACATACAAATCTTTTTTACACACACAAATCTTTTTTACACATACAAATCTTTTTTACGCATGCACAAATTCTTTTTACACATACAAATCCTGATTTACAAGTACAAAACTGATTTACAAGTACAAAATATTTATGACCACATTTTGAGCCCATAGTCGGGTCCGCTCTGTGTTTACGTCTTTGTGTGGAATCCGTGTACCTGCTCTCATTTGCTGTTTGGTGGTTGTTGAAATAGTTTTGTGAGCTTTAATCTGAGAATCTGGCGTTTCACAGTTATATTTAAAAGTCAATTCAGGATTTAATGAATCGATATCGCTTTATTCAAGCTACTCACCTCCCTCTTCCACCTGCACTTTTGTTACCTGAACAAGAATTTTTTTTAGTTGCACCACTGAAAAATTTGGTCGCACTCTAGAGCCCTGCTCAAGATGATGTGTGGCAATTAACGTTGCAGCTGAAGGACATCGTTGACCTAATTTGTGCTC